>NW_020653852.1:9667349-9774942 GCF_003589595.1 Hyposmocoma kahamanoa | reverse complement strand
TTTTAGTTTTTTTTTTTTAGATAGGAGGATATGACATTGTATGACAACTAAGCATAGACAGATTACATAATTCTCCCCAGCTTAGATGGAAAAAAAATAAAAAAATAAAAGAAAGGAGCTGCCCTGACTACCGAATCAACGTGCACATAATCAAAGTTTGAAAGTTACAACTGGCGGATTTCTTTAGTATTGTACCATAATCTATCGATAAGTCATTATCGACATGCAAATGTATGACTTGAATGTTGAAACTGCTTTTTTTTTGTTTCTTTAGTTTACTGTAACCAAAGTATGCCTAAACAAACACAAGTCTAATAATTTAATCTCGAGTGGTATATTATTATAAATGTCAACACACATTTTGAAACTTTTTTTATAATTTATTTCCCATATGCGGACGGACAAACGTGTAAACACTATTGGCCGAGCCTTTGATTTGTGATAAGCCAAATGAACTCTATACACGTTGGCGCTCGCCTTCACTCGGTCAGCTAGGCGAGTGACACCGAACGATGGCAAGGCAAGGCAAATAGGCTGTCTATACGTTGGTATTGGTCTTTACCCGGCAACGTTGGACTAACATGTCATTGTATTGCAGGCTTTAAAAAAATAGTCATTTTTAATAGTTAGAGTTGTCATTGGGAAAAATCAGAAACGAGTGGATAATTTTGTTTTCAGGAACTGAGAACAACTAGTAAATGAGTCTTGTTTAATCTAAATTGAACATAGAACTATTTACCAATAAACCTAATGATGGCATAGCATTGTCATGTAATCTAGTTACATTTAAAGTTCTGTTAAAATTTGACTCTTCAAAATGAAGCGAAGAAATGAAGATGGTCTTTGATCCAACGTTTATATTCGGCAGTCCTATAATTTCCAACCTTTCTTTCTTCCTTTTTTTATTTGTAGGAAAACTTGAAACAAAAAATAATAATAGTAAAACAATAAAAACCTCGTAGTGAATTGTTTTAATAACAGAATATCGATAATAAGTATGCTTACAAGATCAATACTATCTCAAAATAATCGTTAACAACAATCATCAAAATATACAAACAAACAAGCAGTCTAAAGTAACAAAAGCAATTTTTGGCAACAATTATAAATAAACTACTTAAGTCTAATTACATGAAATATTTGGGCTATTGTGTGATTTATAGACAAAAAAATAACACATGCCTGTGCAATGTAACATTCGATTGATTTGCACTTTTTCTAAAGCCACATCCCTTAATGCTGCAGTGTCGCATTTTTATTAATACCTAATTATTGTCACTATCAATATTTTTGTCCAATTTGATTATAATACATGCGAATAATTCAATAGTACATTTGAAAAAACATTTGTTTTGATATTTGATGTACTTCCCTTTGACAACGGTGTCATGTACCTCATGTAATGCGAAATGGACACGGTTAGCATTTAAGATGACGTTACGTATTTTCGATTCCCGTGTTTGACACAGACCAATGTAATGCTACCTCTTTTGGCTTAAGACGGCACGTAATAGTTAAACAAAGACAATAACATGTTTATGTTTTCGACGTCGAAATGCATCATATACATATAACGTCTGATTTATACACATATGTCAACGTAACATGTCCTTTAGTTTCCATAGTCTAAGGTCCCCAGCCAAGATGTTCAGATGACTCTAACAGTACACATAATATTTTAGACATGTCCTTAAAGTAACTATGCGGCTTTCTAGTTCTAGTAGGCCGTCCACGTCCAGTTCTAGGCTCTTCAACACCTCCTAGAGCTTCTTCAAGTTCTTGAGGTTCTGTTTCATCTCCATTTCGTCTAGGCTGTGTCTCATCCACTTCTTGGGAGAAAGACTCATCATTTTCTTCCTCGTTGTCATATTTTCCCTCCAGTAAGGGAGCCAAATGCCTATTAGAGTTGGTTTATATTTCATATAATCAGTTTATATTTCATATATACTTATATTTCATATATCAGTGTTAGTTTATATATTGTAGCCGCTTCAACAAATTTTTGCAGGTTTATATGATGCTCTTCTTTTGTCGCTCCGCGTAAGGTTTTCATTTTCTATGACAAATTCCAGAGTGCGTTGGAAGGACGCTACTCCATTCGTAACGCCAAATGGAATCTGTGTAAATTCGTATAGCTTACCACAGGCCTCAAATGCGGTACATTTTCGATCCTTTTTCAGAATGGAAACTTGGTGGTAAGCACTTTTTAAATCAATTTGACTAAAATACTTGTATTTAGAAACTTTTGCTATGGTAGTTACAATTTTTGGTAATGGGTAGGCGTCTAATTTGTATATTTATAGTTCTTGAGTAATCAATTACAAGACGTTTACGGTGATGTCCACCTCCTGCGACAAGATATTGAGCTTTCCACGGAGAGATACTAGGTCTAATGACAACGTCTTGGAGTAACTTATTTGTTTTTTCTTTTATGAAAACTCCATCTTCTTCAGTGTATCTTCGAGATTTAATAGCTACAGGTTTGATAAACGGTGAAAGATTAGTGAAAATTGAAGCGGGAGGTACCGAAGCTTCCATTACACTGCATATAGTAAGAGGTTCGTTATTGCTACCCAAGTTTAAGATAAGAGAGGAATGTGTTTTTAATAAGTCATGACCGATGATAACGTCAGCGCATAGGTTTTTAACTATTAGTAACGTCTTTTGCTTGTAGACGTGTTTGTCGACCTCAGCAGTTGTCCTTCTATGGTCGATGCATAGTTTAATGAGCCTAGTGTAATTCTTTGATTACAAATTTTTCTTTATATTCAATATATTAGCCAGACATTTGTCGATAAAGCTAAGTGAGCAACCGGTATCCACGAGAGCGTCAGTTGTATGGTTATTTATAATGATAGGAATAGTAGCTTTTCGCAAACTACTAGGGGCGGCTGCAATTACAGCCGCAGTGTTCGCAGAACTATCTTCTATAATAGCATTAACTGTAGAATCTTTACCTTTACGACGACATACATTAGCGAAATGTCCTTTATTAGAACAAAGCTGGCAAGTTACGTGAAAAGCAGGGCATTCGTTGATGTATATTTCCACGACAAAAGAAACAGCGACATTTCTTCTGACCAAAATTAATAGCAGATAAATTATCTTCATTTTCCTTCGTTTTAGTCGTAGTATGGTCAGCATTTAACATAGGGTTTGAAAATGAAGGTGTTGAGAAGGACTGGGAAATTTTTTCGGCAGTTTGAAGTGTCAAAGCTTGATTCTGCGCGTCGTCAAATGAGAGAGTATAATTTTCCAAAAGTCGCTGGCGAATTTTCTGAGAGTATATTCCTGATATGAACGCATTACATATGAATTCATTTTGATTTTCTTCTACTGAAACTGCACGGAAATCACAATCTTGAGCTAGTAACTTTAAAGCACGTATATAATCGGAAATAGATTCTTCTATTATACGATTCTTCGGCTTTTCGTATGTTACTTTCAGTAATTTTACAGCTTGATCATAATTGATATAGTCTTTTATGAGAGCAAAGATATTTGGAGATAAGTAGTTCACCGGAAGTTTTAATTTCATCCCAAAAGAAGCACCACCATTTTCTTCAGATATGAAATTCTCAAATGTGTGGTACCGGTGATACCATCGAAATTAGGCTCCAGGATCACTCGGATCCGCAATAAACTTCTCCGGGCTTAAATATTGCGCAGCACGATCAGCCATATTTAAAATTGAAATTGGCTTCATATCCACAGTATTATTGAAAATGGTAATCCTACAAAAGTTTGGGAATTCCTTAAGTCGCTTGGAATTGGTAAATCTCACAATAATTCCTCTCCAGACCTAAATCTCGATAAACTTAATTCTCACTTTTCATCAACCTCTGTCTTGAATTGTTCAGTCAAAGACAACACTTTACAATATCTTTCTTCATTGTCAATTCCTGACCATTCCTCCTTTGTTCTTAATCAATTTGCTGACTGTGACGTTAAGAAAAACATTTTAGCTATCTCCTCCAATGTTGTAGGTACTGATTATATTAGTCGTAACATGATCATTCCTTTCCTTGATCTCCTCACTCCTGTCATTACCAAAATCCTTAATACATCTGTCTCCACAAGTGTTTTCCCCTCGTCGTGGAAAGACGCATATTCCACTCCCAAAAAAATCCAAACCAAGTACCCCGTCAGATTACCGTCCCATTTCAATTCTCCCTTTCCTTTCCAAAGTCCTAGAAAACCTGGTTCACCACTAGCTAACTAATTCCTAAACAGAAACAACCCAATCAATCCTTTCCAATCCAGATTCCACATTGGTCATAGTACGACTACAGCACACACGAAAATCACTGATGACATCCGTATGGGCATGGAAAACTCGCAATTGACGGTACTGACCTTGCTCGATTTCAATAATGCCTTTAGTGATGTTGGCTTTGATTTGTTATTGGAGGTACTGCGTTTACGTAACGTATCTCCAGCAGTTATTGATTGGTTTCGCAGTTACTTTTGTGGACGTCAGCAGCGCATACGTAATGAAAATTCTATCTCTACGTGGTCTGGTATTTCTGCCGGGGTCCCACAAGGGGGTGTCCTTTCTCCTCTCTTATTTTCCATATTTATTAACTCTATTACACACTCCCTCACTTCTTCCTATCATCTTTATGCTGACGACCTAAAAATTTACATCCAGTCGTATCTTAACGACATATCATTTGCCGTCAATGCCATCAATGTGGACCTTCAATGTATTCTTGACTAGAGTCGGTCTTTTGGTCTAAGGGTTAACCCATCAAAAACACAATGTATAATTATTGGTAGTCCATGGTATATATTTCGTATTAACCTTGAATCCGTACAACCCGTAATTTATTGGTAAATTTTTGGTTTTAAAAAATTTGGTAAATTTGGTAAATCAATGCTGTTCGTATTCCGTATTTAGGCAAAGTTAAGAACTTGGGGGTAATTTTAGATCAGTGTCTTACATGGAAGCCACACGTTACTGAGGTTAGCAGGAAGGTGTTTGATGCACATTTATCACTTAAGAGACTGAAGAACCTTTTGCCTATTAAAACTAAAATTACCTTGGCTCAGAGCATACTACATCCGATTTTGGACTACGCAGATATTTGTTATCCGGATTTGACAATCACCCTGCTTAATAAATTGAAACGCCTCCAAAATATGTGTGTAAGATTTATTTACGGACTTCGTAAGTTTGACCACATTTCCCAGTTTCGCGCACAACTTATATGGCTGCCCACCGGCATCCACCGGCGTAGAGACGTTCACACACTTTCCCTTCTTTACTCTACTTTATTCTATCCCTTTACGCCTCTTTACCTTAAAGAACACTTTATTTTTCACTCGGCTACACTCTGCCATCCTCTTCGCTCCTCTGATACACTCATACTGAATATGGCTCCGATTTTTAATCCAACTCGTTTACTGTATCTGCTATCCATCAATTCTCTCCCAGAACATATTCGTCGATCCCCTTCTCTTGATTGCTTCAAACATCGTGTTATGGATCATTTGATTTGATGTGTTCATTAAATTGATACATGAAAGAATAAACCTTTGAGGAAATAAGGCTTTAATTAACTCAAAAGAAACATGGTTAAATTTTAGATAGGAGAATATGACATTGTATGACAACTAAGGCTGATGTACGTACACCTTATTCTTTTTCCATCGTCTAAGACGTACACTTACTTGGAAAAATATTTGACGTACAGACAAACATGCAAGCATTGACAAATAATAACATAAACCCTCCACACATTTTTCCAGTTTTTCGTATTTTTCAAGTTTTTCCAATTTTACAACAATTTTTCCGGAAAAATGTCGACCATTTGAAATTTTTCGGCAAATTACCCAACAGAAATCAAGGTAGACACATAATAAGGCGCAAATATGCACTGTGCCGTACCGTCAACAAAAAAAATTCGAATGCGTTGTTGCGCTTTTTTTAAACAATACTGCGTTAAAGCGAATATACGCTTTCCAAATTTTTGTAGCGCTCGTACTCTTGCAATACACTTAATTTTCCGTAATTCAAGCGAAAAGCTGCCAGCTGTTTTTCTGTCAAACAATTATTGACAAACGGCTAGGGAGTGTGTATGTCATTTGCCGTTTTTTGTGAATTTAATTAATTTTCAACTAAGATTTATAATAAATAAATATTCAATAATAATTGTAACGTGCTAGATTTAAGTAAAGCTTGTAACTACAACTGACTTTTAGGCGTCCTAAAACCAGGTTGCGTGAACAAATATTTTTTCCCTTAGAACTTTGTTTGAATCTCGGGAAAAACAACAAATTTTGTTGATAAGTAATACCTTGGCCTTCAGGTTATTGCTCGATATCATGGCTGTTTGTAAAGGTAAGATTAATAAAAGTGGAGAGTTATAAATTTTAAAATTATATTGAATTTACTCATCGCACCTTTGTTGATAACGAATCTGCGGAAACAGTGACTTTTTTGAATAATTCATAAGTGGCTATAATATTTAATAAATGCACATAATACAGCAGAACTTTTTTTTACTTATAAGCTTTGTAAAGTATGTTGCTCTAATAACTAATTCCAAATTAATTCAATCGAATGTATCCTTCCACCAGTACCTCTAAAATTTAAATTTGTTATTAACTATGAACAGTAAACCAGTAAAATATTATATTATGAGTTATGTAGTATAATGAGCTCCCTGGAAACAGTAGTAACCTTAATCTTATTCATACAATGTGCCTATTTCCATAAAGCTAAATCAATCATATACATATACAATGAAATTGTAATTTATCAACATTACAATATTCATTTAAACAAATACTGATAAAATTACCTATGGATATTTTGCAATCAATGAATGATATTTTATCAATATCTATAAATTTAATAACTAATATGCATATAGATTATAGATAAGAAGATGAAAACATCATATATGTTTCTTTTTATTGTCTTTTATCTTTACATCATAACGAAATGTTCTTAATTCATTTGAAGACTATTCATTTAAAAAAAATTGTGAGGAGAACTACAAGACTGTGTTAAGGATATTGCATGTCTCCTATTGCTAGATTTATTTCATTCCCCTCCTTAGAGATGCCCCTCGTCCTGGTGATAACATTGTCTTGTGTATTTAAATAACAACATCTTATACAAAACATTTTTATCATCTTATAAAAAACTCTTATACTAATAGGAAGAGAGAAAGATCTTTAAACAAAGAAATCTTTAATATTTCCTTTCTTTTACCTATTTGTCTTAAAACTAGAATTCAAAAATTTCTTAACAATTTTTATAAATATTCTGTAATAAGAACATCAGAAGTTGCATTATAGAACTTATTTAATTATTAACTGTATCAAAGAAAGGTATAAATATTTCATAAATGACTGCTCTTCTTATCACGCAACCTTGAACATTGAACTCTGAATCCTTACAATCAAATGTTGTTCCTCATACAATGGTTATTTCTTTGAAGCTTAGGGTCAAATGTGTGTGAAGCTCACACATATTTGGCTCTATTCATTTGCAATATTAAATAAATATTGTTATTGACTAGTTTTAGCAGCAACTTCAACTTAAAACTACCATATAGGGTGTCTATAAAGTTGAAGACAATTAAAAATTAAAACTGACTAAAAATTTACTTTCTACATAAAATTTGAGTTTCTCAGGGTACTATGTGAATTTACATAAAAACTTTTTACAAAATCGTATAACTAATAAGTACTTAGATTTTTTTCGCAATTTTCATAAAATATACATATTATGACGCAATTAAGTACTTCCAAACTTTCACCTGTATGGTCATATTTGACTTCTCTTCTTAGGTTTAAATTACAGGTAGCCCACTTGAAAAGAATAGAAAACACAACAGTCAATTACTATTGCATAATGTCCTATTCCAACCTGGCAAATTAAGTGAGCAGTTCATCATTTCGTCAGCTGTCTCAATGTGTTCACTTATTCCTCATTGCAACCTCATAATGGGTCAGCCTGTATATAGTTTGATCTTTTGCAGACTAAAAGACGTTAAAAAATGCCTAACCGAATCAGCACCACTTCTAACTTTAAATTACATTTAAAAGTAAGCTTTAATCAAATTTTCTTGTTTTCGTTAATACAATAGACATGTGTTATATACCAACATGTAAATATGCTAATCAATACGAATACGCTAAGTAATCAATTTAAATAGTCTAGTCTAGTCTTAACATCTAGTGTAACAGTTACATTGAGAGGCATTAAACTTGCACAAACTAGACATTGTGGGGGAATATTGATTAGGGGCTGTTACGCGCGTGTGTGCGTGCTTTTCACAGACAGGGATTACGATGCGCGCGCTTACAACCCCTATTGAGAAACGTCACAAGTGATCGCAGCTGCAAAAGTGCGACATGTCGCTTACGTCTTTCCTCGCCGCGGAGGTGCGAGTGTAAGTGTGGAGTGCGCCTTACCATATCCCATGTGCTAACCGCGATCTGGAACCGAGAGTTCCCAATCGAAATTATAAACACAAATGCAAATATTAATTACTAAAAAGCATCGCATAAATGAATACGATTCGTTCGCATGCCATCGAAACATGTGACGTTCGGAACGAAGTCCAAAACACCGTTTAGTTCTGAGATCGCGAACGTCGGCATAAAAATCAATAAATCTCGTTGTGAAATTTGGATATTGCATTTTTTCTGGTGCACGTGCCGTGGTCCAACATAGTGAATTTCCGTTTCAGTGATATCGGGTCCAAACTGAAGGTCCCGATGTTTAATCATAAGTTAGCGACTGACTTTCCAATGCAAACTCTTCGAAAGAAAACCAGCCCTTGCAAATGTGAGTCCGGATTTGCTTTACAACTCAAGATAACTTCTGCTATTCTTTAATTTCCTAATTGTTAAGGTTATTAAATGTTAGCATAGAGCTAAATGTATATTCGACCACGTTGTCGCATCTTAGCTTTGTTATATTTTGCGATTTCTGTTGTACAATGCATGAGTCGGCTATTTCACCCTATTAATTGTAAAGGTGACTGTAATTATTATACTTCGGCTTCTCTACAAATCTATATACTATAATACTGTACACTGAAAATACGAAGTAAAAATTCATTCAAATGAAAACTGTGACCTCTTAAATGCGAAGCTGCAGTTTCTTCGTCTTTGACCTGCAATTCTTATTGGTTATCAATACGTACATGAATTCTACCATGTTTTACATCATTTATAATCGAATTTTTTTTAAATAACCGCGTACTGTATAATCTTAACAAAATAGTATTTTTTCCAGTCATAAATCTATATGTATAAAAATATTTGGTTGTCCACTATTCAAGATTTAAAGCCGAATGCGTCTAGTATACAGTTACCTTTAGATTTCCGAACTAGCACCCGTGCTATCATTCACATTGGATATGCAACCAAGATGTGTCTAAGGAGTTTTAATGTTTTGGGATTTCAACTCCATCCATTGCGTGCTCGATCTTCGACCGCGTCTGCACCCAACATGATCGCAACCAAACGCATATCAAAAAAGTAATCGAACGGTTCCTGGCTGCATATCCAAGCCACGTGCTAGTTCCATTTCATAACTAGTGAACCTGGTATTTTGGACAGAGGGTGAGGGCGGCTGAGCGGTGCGGCGGGGGGCTGGGCATTGCTATTTGTCCGTTAAACAGGGGATAATGCAGGTCTGTCATTTCCAGCACCTCCTACGGCAGTTCGGTGAGTATCGTTTAGTATAATGCTTCGTATTCATATGTTACTTATCTCGTTTACAGAAGGAATACATATACATACAGGGTAAGCATCGTTATATATCGAGAAAAGTGTTTGTCTGGAAACCTGAATCAGATATATTTTCTGTCTACGATTATAATACCATTGTAAATTACTGTCAAAACAAAATAGTATTATCGTGGGTTCATTAGTTTTTAAGCCAAAGTACGATATTATTTAATTTTACGTAAAAAATGTACGATGTTAGAGTTATCATAAGATGCGCATGACTCAACTGCTCTACTATACTTAATATCATAGAGATGAAAAAGAAACTATACAATAGGTGCTATAAAGTTCACCCGACCATTACGTATCCATAATTTGTGAAGACCGGCCTCCGAATGTGTGAGTCAGCATTTCTCTTCAATAACATAATTTGTGGCTAAAACGTAGACAATGTATTCCTTGTGTTACGACGACATTCTATCTAATCGCCTGGTATCTGGTATCTCATAGCAGGTAAATAGCATTTCTATTGCTTTTTCTGTCGCTTTGTGGCTTCTATATTTTTCTTTCATACTAACTCATTAACAACAACTCTCTGTTTAACTGTACTTGTAAGATAAGTAAGACACTATTTAATTAAAATTCTTGTTTGTAATCAGATTATTCACAGTTTAATTTCTAACTCTAAAGGTGTTGTCGAAGGCGTGCGTATAATTATGTTTTGTGAGTAAAAATTACTTTTTTAAGTTAAGTGTCTACCTAGTGACACATTCGCTAATATTATGATTATCGTACGTGTACTTTATGTGAGATGATAGACGCAATCGCAAACATTTCAGATGAATACAATCCGATAAATAAGCGTCTAAAAATATACGATGCGATAGACATAAACGAACTTATGTAATGAATCAATTTTACTTCTAAACCGAATTTTGTATTTAGAGGTCTTCAATTACAATGAACTCTTTTAATCAAAAAATACTGTTACGCTGTTATGTGCACGGTTACTTAAAGTTATCTAATCTGCGAGTATAATGTTACAATTTACTCTTTTTTTTCTAAGTATTTGAAATTAGTCGTAGAATAACTTTATTATACTTATCTGATTTGAAATTAATTCCAAAATTCGTTACGACTATTTATTTAAATAATTAACGCACTACAATGTTTTTATTCAATGATAGAACAGTATTTCTGAATGCAACATTTCTATTGTAAATACATTTAAACTCACAAAGCATGCCTTCTGTATATATAACTCTAGGCATTCTTATTGTTTCCATGGACCACATTTCTTAAAATATACATACATTTTGATTTTTTATTGTTTATTTTTGTCTCCCTATAGGCATCAAGCTTATGTTTAATTGATAATGCTAAGGAAATAATGCTAGAGTAGTAAGTATTCTTTGACAATATTAAATTAGATCTTGTGTCGTTTTATTACTGGGACGGACACGAGGTACTCTAACTACTCCAGTGCTCCAATATTCGGGACTGTGGACTTGATGGCACCAGGCAGTGACGTGATCATGCGATAATGGCGTAATACTTAGCTAATAGGTTAATCTTGTGCTGTTAGCTGGCTAATTGTCAATAGGGTTAATTGGAAACCTTATAAATCTCTAAAAATGTCTTGATTTTTATGGCATACTTCCAAGTACCCTGTTTGACCGGGCTATCAAGTAAACATTATTATCTTTGTTTGCTTGCTCTAGTAGTTTTCACCGGGGACAAAGATATGATAATATCATAACGTGCTTTGTGGTCTAAAGTTAAATCTAATAATGTATCATAGTTACAAGTAGGACAAATTTTGTTGCAATTATTTAATTTCAGTTTTGTTATTCATTCCTCTTCCAGAGATTAGAGATGTAAAATAGATGTAATATAAAGTTTTCCATACGTTCTCTGTGTGTTTCTTTGTTATCTTATTGTAATAGTGTGAATAATAGATATATATTAAAGAACAGATAGTATCATTTAATGAACGAATGTGTCACAGGTACTCCTCCAGTTTCTAAATTTAAAAACAGGAAATTTAATTAAACCGGCAATGATGCACTGTAAACAGGGACCGAAATAGGACATGCCGCTCACTCCTTATTCGCACGCCACGTTACGTGTTTAGATAGCCTATAAAAAGTATTAAAAAAGTCAATTAAAATCATGACACTCAAAAAGACTGAATTAAAAAATCTGCTAAGCAAAGGTATGAACGTGTGTTCCTAATCCTAAATACTTCTTCAAATTTTGAAAGTGTGTCCAATATGTGCTGTGCTTTTGTGTGAATTTAATTTTGTGTTGATGCCAAATTGTGCTTTTATATTTAGACCGCTTGTTTACCTACATCTAATACAATGTTAACACATAGTGTAGATTAGCTCTACTGTATAAGTAATGGGGCTCTATCGAGAGCTATATAGCTGTTGATTTTTATTGCCTAATGGATCGTGGTTCGTTTTAATATAGTACTAATTAATATGAAAAAAAAACTCGAAATATTTGTGTAAACTTAATAAATGGAAATAAAAGTATGGAGAAAGAAACAGGGGAAATTGCGCTAACTGCTATTAACTAATTATTGCATATTTTTGTAATCATAAAAAATTACCTATTTTAATTGACATAGAATTAAAAATGTTAATAACTCATCGTCAACAACAATTGTTAACAAATCATCATTTTGATAACCCTTCCTTCGAAATGAACTTGGAATTTCTTTACGAAACGTAATAAATGAAACTTTAAAAATATTATCGAGTATTATTAATTAGATATTTAATTGTGAAATTGCCGTTTGTTCAAAATATCAGTTTATGAAATTCAGCACATTTATTATACTATTTTATATAGGTACCTATTGTAACAAATATTATTTTTGAACAGTCAGTAAATCTTTCAATCAAGCTCTTGTCATCTAGATAAAACTAAATACTGACTAAAGCTACAAATAAAATTCAGAAATTAAACAAACAGTACTTAAGATCGCTAGTTTGTAAATCATATACCAATTGTATTAACCCCTTTTATCAGATAAGAACGAGCCGGGGCGCTTTCTCGGCGAAGGCGTATCATTTCGAGCGAAGTTGATTGGCGTGCTCGAAGTGCCTGAAGCGCGAGGCGACAGGATGTGCCAGGAGGCGCTGGCCGACCTCAAAATGGCCATCCGCGCCGCGGGAGAGCACAAACAACGCATACAGGTCCACGTAGCCATTGACGGATTGAGACTACGCGATGATAAGACTGGCGTAAGTGTTAAAGTACAAAATATAAATACATTATTATTAGAAAAACACAACATTCAAATTTGCAACATGGTTCGCTGATCTCGTACACAAACGTATTGTCTCTATCTAGGTAAAAATTGTACACATCATATTGTATCGGTGTGAAACCAACGTAGAATGTTCACCTTATAAGAATAAAATATTCCGTCAAAAACATGATTTGAGTCAACATTGTGCACTTCTGCCTATCGTGTTTGAACAGTACTTAACACTTAAGCACGGTGTAACAAATAGTTGTGGTCATACTTCAACTAGTGATCGTGTCCACGACAGCAAAAGACTAAAAAAAAATTTTTTGCTAGTTGTTTATATGGTTGCAAACGTAAAGATTACAAGGTTTTGCGTTATTCAAGGTAGGTCATTTCGAAGCAGTATTGGATCGATTATTTGTAATAAGAAATCCTTTTCTTCGTTCTAAAAATAACAATTATTGAACAGGACTCCCTGTACCATCATCCAGTGCACAAGATCTCCTTCATCGCGCAGGACATGACGGACTCGCGCGCGTTCGGATACATATTCGGCTCACCCGACACTGGCCATAGATTCTTCGGCATTAAGACTGATAAGGCAGCTAGTCAAGTAAGTGTAAACACAGATTGTGTTAACTTTGAGAACGTAATATCATAGTATAACATAGGACAAGTAGTGTAACTCCATACAAAGGTAGCAGCGCGGCTTGTATGTAGAAAGACACGCCCATTCCGCGGACACACATTTGCATAATCTCGCGGTGCACTCGCGTGTCGTCACACGCGCCATTCATTAGAAAATTAAAGAGTTCATTCGGTGTTTAAGAAAGAATATCAGATAGTAGACTTTTTTATTATTGTATTTATGGTTGTTTGAACAAGAGTGCCTAAAATCCAGAATTGTCCAGCATTTCTTTCCTATTTCATAACCATAATCGAGATACCAATCAGCGATGCTGATATTACGATATGAATACGTAAGTATTGCATTAACATAGGTTAGTTCACTTTAATTTTTTCACATTATTTTTACACCCAGCAGGTCCTGTACAACTAAAATAATAATATGACAATTCTACGCTCCGAGCGGAATGTAAGCATTGATGCGCCGAACAATGGGTTGTTGCACTACTTGTGTTATTTATTATATATCATAGTTTCCCAAAGTGGTCCCTACCGCCCTCCCAGTGTGCGCTGAAAAGTCCTAGGGGGCGTTGATGCGAGGTGCTACCGCATTTGACAAAAGAAACCTAAATTATTTTTATAAAGTACACTACAAATATTTAATTTAATAATTTCCTTATATACTTTTTTTTTGTTAAGTTAGTACAAAATATACGTGTTATCAATAGTTTTTTGTGCTGGTGAGCGTTGAAATTTTTTATCTTGCCTAAGTGGGCAGTTGCCTAAAAGTTTGGGAATCTATGGCAATTAGATATGGGAGGTTAAACGAAAAACACTTTAAAAGGTTGCCTTTTAATATAAGCACGCTTATCATTTTAAGCGTAAGCGTTGCTCAATTCAATACTCACAATATCATTTATAAACGTGCCTAAGTTAGAAGTCCTGCCATCTATGTTTCCTAAACAAATTAATTCGTCAATGTAAATAATATGCGGTTCGTCGATAATATCGACTTATATTATAACACTCAACATATATAATTAATTTATGGTATACAGTCATTTGCCATATTCTTGCATGATATAAAGGGCACTGGGTATAACAAACGATAGATATAACAACTTTCAATCTAATATATCGATTGCATAATGTTCATTTTATATAAACACTTCAGATATAACATTCACTGAGTATAATGTATTATAAATATAATTCCGATGGTGTTTAGGTGCAATGTTGAATAGACCGAATTTGCTTGCATTTCCTAGTTAGTTCGACCTCCTCCTGTGGTTACGTTAGTATATGATAAAGTTGCACGAGTCGAGTGAACCAGTGTCGTGTCACGGCAGAGGCCGGCGAGTGTCACAACCATAGATTTGTCACAACCGAATTTGTTTACATTTACTAGTTGGTTCGACCGCCTCCTGTGGGTTTAGGTAAGTTTACATAGAGCGCACTATAAGTTTCCGGAACTGCCCACTTACATAAACAATATTTAAAAAGTAATTACAACATTTGAAAGTCTCTTTGGCTGTAGAATACAGTTCGTTTTATCTGACTGTCACTTGTTTTTACATTGTGGCGTTATTTTAGAAATTGGTTGTCTACATCACCATGGATTTAACTCGGAGAAATTTTCGTAGTATGATTTTCTACGACTTTAAGTGCAATATAACAGCTCAGCGGAGCTTCGCTCGGCTTCAAACTGCTTTTGGCGATGAAGCATCATGCAAGACGACTATTTATAGCTGGTTTGCAGAATTCAAACGCGGTCGTGTAAATCTCAGTGACGAATTTCGTGATATCGCCGGTCCACTGTTGTGAACAACAAAAATATCGATGCTGTGTGCCGTATGATCAAAACAGACAGGCATGTGACATACCATGAGTATAATACAATACTACACAAACATTTGGATGTGAAAAAGCTGTGCTCTCGTGGATTCCACACAATTTGAGTAAGGCTCAAAAAACGGATCGCGTCACTTGGTGCAATGCCATGCATACCAGATTCAACGAAGGGGCGTCAAATTTGGTGTGGGACATAATAACCGGTGACGAAACATGGATTTATAGTTACGATCCCAAAACAAAGCAGCAATCGAGCGTATGGGTCTTTCGAGATTGCTTCTTTTTTTAAATAAAACTGGACATGTGGCTACTGTTGCTTTGGAGAATCGTTGTACCGTGAATAGTGATTGGTACGACCATTTGTTTGCCGGAACTTATTGACTAACTCCGTAAAAATAACCGTTTACGTTTTACGCCGTATCATCTTGCACCACGGTAATGCCAGTTCTCACACGGCCAGACAGATAAATGAATTTTTGAAGGTAAACAACGTTGACCTTATGAGCCATCCCACGTACAGCTCCGACCTGGCACCTTGTGACTTTTATTTATTTCCAAAAATTAAGAACCAGTTACGCTGTCAACGAATTTCATCACCTGAAGAGGCTGTCGAAGAGTATGAAAAATATGTTTTAGAGATTGTCACGGAGGAGTGGCATAAATGTTTTCAAAATTGGTTCATTCGTATGAAAAAGTGCATTAACGCTAACGGAGAATATTTTGAGACAATAAATTCATTTTTAATACAGTTGCTCAAAACGTGGTATTTTTCGTACTACAAACGTGCCAAAAGTTGGATTTTTCGCACTAGTGCTTTTTATTGTTAAATTTTTTTACATTTACTGTTATTTCAAGTCTTAAACATAGAACTAAAGAGGTTATATATTTATTTCATATTTATGTGCTTTGTGACGTAAGTCATTCGTCATTAAAAGTCATATATACATACAAACTACAAACGTGTTTTATGAAACAACGGGTTACATTTAAAAATACCAAAATAATTTCCATAAAGATGGCTGATTGAGTATTAACAATGACCGGAGGTGAGTATAACGCGAGTTCGCTGCGCGCCGCGCCACAAACATAGTAATGTTAGTGTGGCTGAATACTTGCAGCAGTTGCCATTGTAGTCTGAGTTTTGATCATATTAAAATGAGTTTTTTTTTTAATACTGTTTTATTTTACTTTCAGTGCAGTTTTGTCGCAAATATATTAAAAAACGTCGTTTGATACACGTGCGGATTTGTCATTTTCACTTGTCTCGAGTCTTGACCCTCGCCTCTAGCTTGGGCCAAGAAGCCTGGAGACTCGTGAATAATGACTAACTTTCCGCACTTGTTTCAAAAATGACTATTCTGACCATTTATAGTATTTTTTTCTAATTCATTTCGGAAACTTATAGTGCGCCCCACGTAATATAATGACAAAGCTGCACGAACCGAGTGAGCGCAGTGAGCGTGTCGCGGCAGCGGCCAGCGAGCGCCAGAAACGAATTTGTTTGCATTTGCTAGTTGGTTCGACCTCGTCCTGTGGGTTTAGGTTAGGTTAGTAGTGAATATTCTGCTTAAAGTTTTTATAAATATGTTTTGTTACATATAAAACACAGCTATACAAAAACAATTCTATTTTGCGACTGTACATTTTAACGAAATAAAAAAAAAATCTTGTGAACATAATGTAGGGCACTTCAATTAATCGTAAAACGAAATATTGTGTTATATTATTTAATACATTAATACTGGTAGTACTTAATACCATTTGTTCATTATGTTACCTAATCATTACCTATATCTAATGTTTGTTATATTGAAGGTTTATTATACACATTGACATTATGTCTTTTGTTGTTATGCCTTTTGTTGATTATATGCAGTGAGTGATTATATCCCTAGAAATTATATCAAATGTTGTTATACAAAGTGGAAATAGATTATTTGTTGTTATATCTTCCATTGCACACCCAAATAATAGTGTTATAAATAAAAATAAAACTCGTGTGTTACAAATAAACTTACTTATCCTATAACATTTAAAGGCCTACTCTCGCTTTTCGCTGTCAACATAATATTGCAATCTGTTTTAACAAAATCTATGCACTTAAATGTTTTTCTAAACGATTTTGTAAACTTTAAACTAAAACGCGTTTAAGCGCAGTTTTCGCCATACGAATACGCTCGGACCGAGCACACTCGGGTGACTATTAACGTGCTACTCGTAATGTGTAAACACGTGATCCGAACGCGCTCGAACGTCGGCATCCAATCAGTACGTTATGAGTCGTGTCCAAATAGTCATCCGACTGAACTCAGTCCGAGCGTACTTGTATAGTGAAAGTGACTTTAAATGAAAAGCGCTTTTTTAAGCACGCTTAATTTAAAATTACGTGCAACGTTTAAAATTAATAAGTAGTTTTTTCCATCTCTAATGGTAATATACACGTTTGGTCTACATTTCTACGGATGATTACGACCACATTAGGTAGACCCAATTGCCTAGCGTAGTGATTATACCAAATCCTTCTTTAAATTCGTAATATAGACTATGATGCAGATGACCAGAGACCAACTTAAGCCGGATTTTCACTATACGAGTACACGCAGACTGAGTCCACTCGTATGACTACACGGACGCTACTCGTAGCGTGGTAAACACGTGATCCGAGCGCACTCGAGCGCGGTTCTATTCTTACAAGTGTACTCGGATCATTTTATGAAAACAAAAAGCGCCAACTAAGAAAAAGTGGAATTAACGTCACAATATGAGATTTTAAACGTGTTTTTATCTTCCTTTTCCACTTCACGAATAATATTATTTAGAGCACCCATTTAGTCATTAAAATCCATTTTCTGGATCAAATTATTCTCTTGCTTTGTTTTTCCACCTTTCATGAATTTGTACTTCAGCCATTAACTCATCTGCTACAATTCCTATGCCTCGCAGCAGCAGATAGTCTTCGTCATCTTGATTGTTCAAGGATACAAATATGCACTTGAAGCCAGATAAACTTGTAAGGTGTAAACCGAAATTAAAGTCGGCTTCTATACGATCTAACTCATACGAGCGCACTCGGTCCGAGAACACTAACAACAACTCTGAAAACAGTTGAGCGTGAAAAATTCCTAAACAGTCGTGCTCTACGATTCAATTCCTAAATTAAGATAAATCAGTTTTAAGTTCATAATTAATTTCGTAAATCAGAATTAATTTCGGATTTGTAATTTAACTCTGAATTTCAGATTTGCTTTCTAATCAGACTGTTAGAGCGCGCAGGTACTTCTACTTTTATATAAATAAGTTACGTATTTCTGAATGTTTAGTAGGAATACCTCTCGCTAACAGTGTAGGAAAACATCGTGATGTAACCTGCACGTTGAAGAAGGAGCACAACCTTTGGAAAATGTGTATCCCGAACCCGCATTCGGATATCGTGGTCGACAATGACCTAAAACCCTCCCTTAAAAGAGTCCCGAATCAAGCAGCGGAACTTACGAGATGCATAAAAAGGCTCGACCATAGTTAACCTGGTAATCGTGCATATGATAACAAACAAGTTCGGTAACACAATGTCGGAGACGATATGTTTGCGATTAGTGGGAAATTAGTACGGGGAACTAAAATTTATTTCGAAATTTAAATATAAGAATCAACATTACTTTATGTGATGTGCATTATAATAAAAAAATGGAATGAAAAATTAAAGATAAAAGAAATATCGAGTCTCTGTTACGTTATGAGTTTCTTAACTATTTGTTATCTTTTTAGGCTGATAGCTCTATAACTAATGCGCAATAAAGAAATAAATAATACCAAGAAAAACCATGCTAAACCATTGTAAGACTCGACTTCAGAGGAAGCTCAGCTATAGAGTACATAACCCTGATATTCTGCCTTAGCCCGTAACATTTACGAAAACAGAACTTCTTGTGGCAATGGTGATCGATTATAGAGCATTTCAGAAATTCATATCAATTTACTTATACATGACTTCGAAAACTGCAATTACGAAGAACAAATTGATGTAAATCGATTTAGTCTCAATGACTTTTGACATTGATTTTGTTCAGTTGGCGTTTGGTCACGCAACAGTTTGATCACGAATTTTAAACTGGTTGAAACAAGACAACTTTGTGTTCTAATTATTTAAAACTTAAAATTTACTATTGATACTTATGCGGACCCTAGTTAGACCCGGTTTAAATAGTACAGACTTAACAGGCATAGAAACGCATCAAGATACGTCACTTAACTTATGCTACGTTATACAAATATTCCTACAGTCCCACAGCACCACACTAAGCACATGACCACAAACCTGACTTTGTGTCGTAGCGACAGTACCTACCATGAAAGTGGATGCATTATACGAAAGTATCGCTCGTTCGATATTCATTTTTTACTCAAGAAGGACTAGCAAGGTGTACCAAGTAAAAGTCGCAATATATTACGAATCGTGCGGCATACACGCGTTTGCATATTGGTTTTGTCGAAATTCTTCTAAATCAAAATATTTGATTTTAAAATAGATCATGCATATTTTTATTACAGAATGACTTAACTGTAGAAGGAAACGTCTCTGTTTATTCATCTACTCACAGATGTGATGGTTTTGAAGTTTGTAATCGCACAATTAGAAATTTTTTACGTTTTCGACTGATGGTTAACTACGATACCGGCCGGACGCGTTTTGAAGCATAGTAGCGGAAATTAAGCGTTTTTATATTACATTGGGCACGCGAAGTAGGTACGTGGAGCGCACTATAAGTTTCGGGATTTAATAAGAAAAAAATATTATAAATGATCAGAAATGAATTTATTGTTTCTCATAATATTCTCCATTAGCGTTAATGCAGTTTTTCATACGAATGAACCAATTTTGAAAACATTTATGCCACTCCTCCGTGGCAATCTCTGAAACATATTTTTCATACTCTTCGACAGCCTCTTCGGGTGATGAAAATCGTTGACCGCGTAACCGGTTCTTAATTTTTGGAAATAAATAAAAGTCACAAGGTGCCAGGTCGGGGCTGTACGTGGGATGACTCATAAGGTCAACGTTGTTCACCTTCAAAAATTCATTTGCCTGTCTGGCCGTGTGAGAACTGGCATTATCGTGGTGCAACATGATACGGCGTAAAACGTTTACGGTTATTATTACAGATATAGATATATATTTGACAGTAACTTCCAGCAAAAAATGGCCGTGTACCAATCAATATTCACGGTACAACGATTCTCCAAAGCAACAGTAGCCACATATCCAGTTTCATTAAAAGAGGAGCAATTATCCGCTTAGAGGCACTTTGCACGCGCGCCACTTTGGTTGGTTTCGACTCATCTCGAAACACCCATACACTCGATTGCTGCTTTGTTTTAGGATCGGAACTATAAAACCATATTACGTCACCTGTTACTATGTCCCACGCCAAATTTGACGCCCCTTCGTTGAATCTGATATGTATGGCATTGCACCAAGTGACGCGATCCGTTTTTTGAGCCTCAGTCAAATTGTATGGGATCCACCGAGAGCACAGCCTTTTCACATCCAAATGTTTGTGTAGTATTGATTGTATTTGACTCATGCCTATGCCCGAATCTCATGGTATGTCACATGCCTGTCTGTTTTGATCATACGGCGCACAGCATCGATGTTTTTGTTGTTCACAGCAGTGAACGGGCGACCATCACTGCGAAATTCATCACTGAAATTCACACGACCGCGTTTGAATTCTGCAAATCAGCTATAAATAGTCGTCTTGCATGATGCTTCATCGCCAAAAGTAGTTTGAAGCCGAGTGAAGCTCCGCTGAGCTGTTAAATTACACTTAAACGTAACGTGCCGCAAGGCTCTATATTGGGGCCGTTGCTGTTTGTGCTTTACACTTCAGATATCACGGGCTGCATTAAAAACTGCAAGTATCACCTCTATGCGGATGATGTTCAGTTACATCTGTCTTTCGATCCAGATAGAACCGCCGAAAGTACCAGCCTCATTAATGAGGATCTACACCGCTTATCTATTTGGTCCAGGAACAATGCCTTGGTCTTGAATCCAATTAAATCTCAGCTTTTGATTCTAGGATCTTGTAAACAAGTGAGAAACATCCAGTCACATGCGCCAGTTCTTTCAATTAATGGTGAGAAGATTGCTCAGGTAGCGGAGGCCCGAAATTTGGATATAATTATAGACGGTCATCTTAAATTTGACACTCATGTCGCCGAACTTGTTCGCAGTTGCTTCTATAGGTTAAAAGTGATCTACGGTATTCGACCGTTTCTCAGTGTTGATTTGCGTATTTCTCTATGTGAAGCATTGATATTATCTAAGATCAACTATTGTATCACGTCGTATGGTCCATGCATTTTGTCTAAAACACACAAACTTCTGCAGCGTGTCCAAAATGCACGTGCCAGATTCTGTTTTTTTATACCCCCTCGTATTCACGTCACTCCTTATCTCAACGCTGTAAATCTACTAAATATCGGGTCTCGTCAAAAACTCCTGTATGCAGAACTTTTATTCTATATAGTAAAAACTAGAACACCTGAATATCTTTATGATAAACTAATGTGGTCATCTAGTGTTAATGTACGCTACAGAGAGCGATCTGTCCGATCTTGTGTTCTTATGGTACCATAACATAGAACTACAGCTTTTCGAGGTAGTTTCAAATACTCGGCCTCAAAGTGCTGGAATAATATTCCACCACCTATACGCAACGAGACATCCAAACCCAAATTCAAAGCACTGTACCGGCAACACCTACTCTCACTTCAAAAATCTGTGTAGTGTGTTTTTATTCTTTAACGTAGTCTGTCTAGAATCGAATTTTGTTGTTGCTTTGATCTATTCTTATTATGTGTATAATTATATTATAATACTAATTACATTACACAACATTAAATCCTCTTTACAGTCATAACTTACACCTACAGCTGTAATTATATTCACATTTGCTCATGCACTTATATGTCAAGCAGGTTGTTTTAAATGCACTATTTACACTTTACTATGTATATTATTATTGTCAATGTATAACTTTACTCAAAGTCGTTATATTTTTGCTTTCTAATAACTTAATCCCTCTCGTTGGTTCTGACTGAAAACCAGCGCCTTAGGAAACTTTGGCATATGCTGAGTCAGCGCCGTTTCACTGCTATGACAATCATGTTTTGTTTTTTTTTATGCTAAATCTGTATTTGTGTTATATCAGTGAATAAAGTGTTTATCTATCTATCTATCTATCTTAAAGTCGTAGAAAATCATACCTCGAAAATTTTCACGAGTTAAATCCATGGTGATGTAGACAACCAATTTCTAAAATGACACCACTATGTAAAAACAAGTGACAGTCAGATGACGCAAACTGTATTCTACAGCCAAAGAGTTCCATTTTCAAATGTTGTAATTACTTTTTTAAATATTGTTTATGTAATTGGCCGTTTCGGAAACTTATAGTGCGCCCTATATACATTTACAATTCAATTCTCAATTCTCAGTCAATTTAAATATATGTCTGTGACTATAACAATGTACGTATTGTAAGGATACACTCAATTAAGGGCCGGCCTGGCGTAAGAGACCAATTAAAAAAGCACTAGTCATATGTTAAACATGACTTTAATTCGTCAGTGTTGTGTGACAATAAATGTACTTTTATATCATTATCCATATTGTGGGACCTAAATCCAAAATCTGTCGAATCACTATTTTCTAATTATTTAGTGTAGCTTGTTAAAATTCAATGCCCTATAAAAGTACGTACCCCAAATGTTTCCACCGCACTGCGGATAAACTGTTGCCAAAGTTCATTTCCGAATGTGCATTATGATATGTATTGATATGTATAAAAATTGTACATCTGGTTCTTACTCAAAGTCAAATAATTTATTTGCATGGAAGCATATAAAATACAATTAAAGCTACTACATTATTGGAAAGTAATTCATGTGGCGATCTGTAAGGGTAAACAATTCCAATGCATGCATTAAATTATGATGTAATATAGTTAATTTATAATTCATTCAGTAATAACAATAATATTTATAGAATTTTACATTACATTCATTTTAAATTTAGATAGGTAAGTGCATACAAAATAAAAATAGGTATACAATGCAGTAACTAAATGTAAAAGAGATTTCATAGTTAACACAATTTAATTATTATTTAATTTAATTTAATGTATCTTTTATTATTCCACCAAATTTTTGTCACACATGCATCATTTATATTGTAATAGCATTTTTTTTATTAATAATCGTTTACTCTTTGAATTTACTTCAAACTTGTAAAACACACTTGGAGTACTGGCTACAACAGGTTCTATGCCAAATTAATATTGACCTGAATAAAACTTATTTTATAACATTAAGCAAGGTTACTTTGGGCCACTGCGCCACCGAAGTAAGTAAAACTAATTAGCGCTCATAACATTTTACAGGTAGTAATAGCAATGAGGGACTTATTTCAAGTAGTGTTCGAGTTGAAGAAGAAAGAAGTGGAGCTGGCGAAACAGCAGCTGGTGGAAGGCAAGGCGATCTCGAGCAGCAGTATCATCAGACATACAGCCAGTGGCATTATTGAATCCAGCAATAAATCTAAGGTGAGTACGCACTATCAATTGTCGCTAGCTACCGCTTAAAACACTCGTATGAATAATTTTAGTCCTTCTTGTGACCTATTACTATTTATCACGTAAAATGTCATAATATCATGGTAGGTGCACAGAAGGGTATGATAGCCAAGTGTATAGTAGGTACACAAGATTATTTGTAAAATACTAACAACTAACAGGACTATATTACTAACATCATAAACAATAATTTTGTTGCATGAGCGAGCTCTTTTGTATAATGTGCCTTAATGGTGTCGTAATGGTTCCTAAGAGAGTTTCCCTGTCTATAGTTTCGAATTTCCCCATAGGTGACACCCAATGTCGGTTTGTTTTTCATTTAAATTATTTTCGGTATTCATTAATACTGATTACAGCATTACGTAAAGTATGATTGGGTATAATAAACGATTGATATAAAAACTTTCAATCGGTGGTATAATATACATTTTTATATAAATATTCCAGATATACATTCATTGAGTATAATTGCTAATGTATTCACTTAGGCGCGTCAGTTACTTGTAAAACTAAATATATGTTTAATTAAGTATTGTGTTAGTTAATTATTACATCTAATGTTTGTTATACTAAAAGTTTATTATACACAATAAATTATACCTTTTGTTGTTATATCACTTATATTATATTGTTATGCCCAGTGAAAATAGATCATTTGTTGTTATATCAATCATTACACACCCCGATTAATTAGTACTCTACCTCATTACCCAATAACTCAATGACTGTAAAGATTCACGGGTGATGTAGTACAAGATGCGTCAAAACATTCATGTCAATGTCAATAAAGCGCGTCAGCCCTGCACACCAATGGCCATGTTTTGACATTCACGATTTGCCTACTATAACATTCAGTCATCCATTACGCACACTCCTAATTGGGTATAGTGAATTTGTTTTAGTACTCGAGTGTTCTATATCTAAAATGAATTTGCTGCTTCATTCGAAATCTATAAGGAAACTTAGAGAATATTGTGTGTTTTTTTAAACGATCTTGTTTTTAGGTCCAAGAAACGGATTAAAAACTAAGTTTATAGTTTTCTTATAAATTGTTTCGAAATTCGAATCGAACATTCTATTGACGCACCTACAGTACCGGCACGCTATGATGGCTATTTTGACAGATTACAATAGTGAGGTCAAATCTGTATTCATTATCGAAAAAAATATAGTCAAATGCGAGGCGCATCTATAAGTTTTTAGATTTATAACTAGTATTGCAAAGGGTAGCTGATTAAAAAGTTTGCTTAAAACGAAAATAAAAATGTTTACTTAATATATCGTCAATTCGAAACTGTTTTGTTTTGCATTGAGCTTTGTCGCGAGTTTGCCGGTGGTAGAAGTTGTGCTGGACCGCAATTATGTAAGTGACTATCGTATTAGATATAATTTTTTTAAATTTCGAATATCGAGAAACAAATGCCAAGTTGTATCGTAAAATTATACATACTTACGTATGTATTATTTTACTGCACGTCACTATTGACCACAATGTATATCAATTAGCTCCTTCAACATAATTACGAGTTAATACGAAACTTGATGAGGGACAAACATCAAAACGGCCATCATAGGGTGCCGGTACAATATACGCTTGTCTTCCCTAAATGCAATTAGACCTCAATCACGAGTGTACGAGGGCTTGGAAAATACGTGATTAAATTACGTGGTTAAATAAAAGCTTTTTTCGGAATTTATTTTTATTTCTTAATTTAGAACTTCTTACTAAGAAACTGAAGTTACTTTTTTAAAACTAACGCGAAAATGACATAAATTAGAAATAAAAAAGTTGAGGTCTATGTATTTTTAAAGATGGAGAAAATGGAATTACGAGTTTTCCGTTTCACATCTGCAACCGCAACATCAAAACTTGTCGAAATACGGTACGAACCCGTAGATTTATCCCTATCTGACCTTTATATCTTCCCAAATATGAAGAAATGGCTCGGTGGAGAAAGATTCACATCAAATAAGGAAATGATAACTGAAACAGACGCCTATGTTTTTCAGAGTGTGACGAAAAAAAATGTTTTTGATAGATTGAAGTTGGAATATCGCTGATCGAGGTCTGCAGAGTTTAAAAGGAGATTACGTATAAAAATTGACCATAATTTAAAAAATCAAAGTTTTTTTTCTTCTCAAATTCACGGATTTACTAAACCTCGTATGTTATATAATAGCCGGCAATGTGATGAAATTGAAACTTTGCAAAGCATTGCTCAGTGGGATATTAAGACATTAAATCAGAATAGAACACACTCATTTATTTCTCAATTATATTATCAATGTCACATTATTACAATTTATAATATAATGTCAAGGGATAATAATATGATCGCCACTAATGACAACAATAATAATGAATGTCAAATAAAACGGTATAACTAAAAAAGCCGTGATTGCCTAATAGTTTGTCCTACCGCCTCTCAAGCAGAGGCCATGGATTCGAATCCAGAAGCTCGCACTTATTAAGTTTCTCGGAATTTATGTGCGAAATTTAATTTGAAATTCATCATGAGCTTTTCGATCAAAGAAAACATCGTGATGAAACCTGCACGTCGAAGAAGGTTCACAACCCTCGTGAAACGTGTGAAGTCCCCAACCCCCATTGGGTCAGCATGGCGGACTACGGCTTAAACCCTCGCCTGTGAGGCGACCCGTAAACATGTAGAGCTGCTTGTGAAAGAGTTCATGTAGGAAAGTATCTCACCAATTTCTCCCGCCAAGCAGTAATGTGAGCATTATTGCATTCCGGTTTTAAACAGTAAGAGTGAGTGAAATTACAGGCACATGGGACTTGTCAACTTATGTGTCAGGGTAACAGGCGCAGTGGCAGTGTCCCTCAGATATTTGCAATTGAAAGCTCTGAGTGACACTGCAACTGTTATGGACAGGCGTGTAGCTTACCATCAAGCGTACGACTTATTCTTCTCGTCGATTCTTCTCGATGAACCAAAAAATATTAATAAACACAAAATATTGCTGAAATTCAACGACGTCAAATAAATCAAATTACGATTCCTTCGAAGAATTCCTTCGAAATTCCTCTGCTCTTTAGAATTCATTATCCAATAAAATTAGGATAACATCCATAGTTAAGAATAGCGTGGGCGTCTCTCCTTCCTATCTCCTTAAAAGGATACGTGGCTAACAGTGGGGCGTATAATATAATAATAATAACGCACACACTCAACATAGCCCTGCACTAGTGAAACCTTTTGTCGCGGATGCCATGGTCACACACAAAGACAACCACAAATTACACCCAAACTCACGAGGGAATAAATGTAGGCTATACAAATATTTCGTCCGGCCCGGGAATCGAACCTGGGACCTGTGCGTGGAAGTCCGGCACGGTAACCGTTCAGCCAGTCAGTCAATAATGTTGACATAGTTTAGTAGGGTTAAAGTTGTTTTTAACAACCCCACGAATTGTCTGGTCTCAAACTAGGGAATTCCCTATACTATGAGTACCAGAGCAACGGAATCTGGACCACCCTTACCAAAACCAATTTAGATAAGTTCATTTCCCAAATTGGTTCTACACCGGGAATCGAACCTGGAACCTCCGCATCCAGCGCCCATAGTGGAAACCGTTGGACCACCGAGTTTGTCATACCAGCTGAAAAAATATGTATTTTAATCTTTCTTTAGAGCATTACGTCAACTGGTGAGACAAGTTCATCCACAACAAAAAACGTAGAAACGGGCGCTGAGGGAGGCGTAGCGGAACTTGTCGATTTGGAACAAGAACTAAGCTCGTTGAGGAGAGGGCTCACGCAAGTCGAGGGCCTAACGCCTTCGACGGATCCTTTTGGAGATTCCTTCATAGTTCCGCCACAATCACAGGTATAATTACTACATGAACAGTGTTAACTATAGGTTATAATGATTAAAATTGTGATTATCAAAGTTGCATCATCTCACTGGTAGAAAATGACTGAGGACTAAAGGCTGATAAAGGCCATGAAACCAAACACGTCCCAACTCAAAATTGTGGAATTGAGAAGACACGATTTGAAAGTTCAAAAAATTTCTCAACCAAAACCATAAATATATATTATAATAATTTATAGATGAATAACTAAATATCATATATAAATAAAAATAATCCATTATTCGCATTAAGATCCAATCTGTATTTTTTTCGAATCGTGTTGTCTCCATTCCATAATTTTGAGTTACGACAGTATTTGGTTTCGCGACATATAGACCATTCCTCGTTGCGATCGATCGTCACAATAATCGTATTGATCCGCTACTCCCCTGGCGTTCAAGTTAATCCTTAACGACCTAAAGATACTCGGTTCGCCGTTTCGAACAATCTGAAACGTCGCGTCGTGAAGACAAATCGTCCCGTATATTGTGGCCTTAAAATCTTAGAGATGGTATTACCGCCAGTGATACGACTATTCTTGACGTCTCTGACATTTATTTCAGAAGGGCCTTCTACCCCCTCCTCCGTCAGGCTCTTCAACACGAGGTCGCAACACTCCATCCTCCCGCGTCTTCAGTCCAAACAAGCAACCGAGTCTCGCGACTTTCGACCTAAGCGCGGTCGCCGCAGACTTCGACACCGCGCCGTCAACGTCACAGCCGTCTTCGTTTTCAATGTTGGATAAATTTCACGCAGATGAACCTTCGGTAAGTGGAGTTTGGTTACTTTGTTGTATGTATATGTGATATATGTCCCGCATGCGTTGATTCAGGTTGCTCGTTGTTAGTAGATATCGGAACGGACCGAGTATATTTACTTAATAGGTGATATACATACAGTGGATAATACGTCCTTCTGAAATCCCTGAAAGATTAAAAATAAAGGCGAAAAATCAGAACAAAACAGTTCTATTTTTACTATTTTCACGATAATTATCTTAATAAATATATGAACTGGAACGACAAAATGCTACCGCTAGAAAAGATGTGCCATAGCATGGCATGTTTGTATCCGAGACGTATTCAAACCTGTCAAATGTCAATTTAAAAGCCCCAAACCAAATCCTTTTGCCAGATATTTTTTTTTCATATTTATTTCGTTTTCTCACTGTTTGTCCTTTTTGGTCAAAAACTAAAGAGACAAAACTATGAATCAGCTTGGATAATTATCGGATGTATATTGGATAATTATCATGAAAATTATTTGTTTATTTATTTAAATTTATTGTACAATACAAATGGCGGACTTAATACCATAAGGCATTCTCTACTAGTCAACCATTGGGCCAAACAGAAAAAAAACAATAGGTCGGTACTACACTTATACAAGAAGCACAATATACTAGAAGCTAATCGATAATTTGTACGGTATAAAATAAATAAGATAATATAAACATACTTATTATACATACATAATAAATTTACATATATATTATAATAATACATGATGATAATAATATGTGCCCAAAGCAACATTATATTTATAGATTCTTGGTTTTGACAATACAATGTCAAACCGATCCTTACGCAATATACGCTTGAAAGATAGTTTGGTCTGAGCTTGTCATACATGGAGCGATTTATCAATAGAACAATTATCAAAGTAAATGTCTTAAAAATGTTAAACACTGTTTACGATTACAAAACTTTACAATTACATACACTACCCTAGTGAAGTAATTGCCAATTATATATCAAAAATATGGAACTTAATACAATAACTCCGAAATATCAAGTGAAGGTACCATGATTATAAAATTAATATTACTTCTTTAAGTAAATATACCAAATCTGGTTTCTGTTTATTACAGATCTAGTTAAAACAATCGATCGAAACCAGGTTTGAAATATTGACTGTAATGATTATTATGATGTTTTATTACAGTAATGTTAATTTATTTTTTTTATGAAAGTTTTTTACTCCATTAGTTTGTACTCCATTATTAATACGAAGATCGAACACAAAGAAAAATTCCTTCGATCTGCCAGGTCTCGAAACTGCGTCTGCTCCATACCAAATTATTTTAAATAAATTATAAAAGTTTTAAATATTTTTTACAAATATGCAAACACTACTACGCTAATAAGAATTGCCATTTTCCATATAATTATTCACCCGTACCATCTGCATTACCGGTTTATTATTTTGGTTGTATCTGTGGTATCAGTTCATCCTTCGCTATGTCATTCATTACATTGGCACATTTGATTGGAATATTCATTCATCGCATAATGCATTCCAATACTTCCATGTGTATTTTTCGCAACCAATAAAGTTCCTATTGTAACATGAACTTACATTTGAAGGTCGATTTACTTTTTTATTTAAATAAAATCTTATCATAAATAATAAATAAACTCATATCATCAATTCCAACTTGAATCAACGCAAAGTAACAAAAGTAGCGTAGTATTTCATTAATTCATTTCTTAAAAGTGACATACTTTTCTCCACTGCAATCCAAAGCACCGAGGTTTGCTTTTGTGTCGCCTCTGGAACTACAGCTAGCATTGTTCGATGCGTTTGAAGTTGCGTTTCAACTTTCGCTGTTCGTTTCTTTTTGTAAAGTAATGACCAGTTAACTTTGAAACTCATTTTTTGCGGTGTACCAATAAACCTTGTCAAGTTTTTATTGAGTCGCCATGGTTCAAGTTATAAGTATATTTTATTGCATTAAGGCCCCATATACGAACGATTCCTCGTTTCGATGGATCGTCGCGATAATCGCATCGATCTATCGCTACTCTCTTCGTACTCAAGGTAATCGTTAACGACATAAACATACACTGTCGATTCGTCGTTTCGATCAGTCTGAGATGACGGATCGCAAAGATAAATGTAAACATACACTATCTTCAATATCGTGAAGACAAATCGTCTCATATATGGGGGCCTTTAATGAGCTCCAACACCGTACGCATCTGCTTGATATTGCAGCCCTAATGGTCAATGTGTAACGCAAAACGTGGAAAACCTGCATGGCTAAGTATTTATAGTTATTGACTACAATATTATGAACAAATTTCAAATATCTCTCACGTAAACGTGCCACCTCTCGGTTAAAGACAGACAACTTGACAAGTTAAGTAGCGAGCTTAATAGATGGCGCTAGTAATAACTTTGCAATATTATCAATATTCGTTTTTAAAAATAGGGAAAAAAGATTTCTTTAAAATAAAAGGGTCCTTATATGTTATGTAAATAATTCATTAAATCGATAAAACACATTTATTTTCATGAGGTATTGGTCGACGTATTTGACAATTAATCGTGTTGATGACGTTGACTAAATAAAAATATCTTGATAAGTAAAAGTCTGGAATAATTTATTGTTTCTTTTTAGCTTCGGAAAGTGACGCAAGTTTGCCAGCCCTTTTCTTCAAAGCATGTGTCTTCAAAATCCTATTGGCTTTTGCTTGATCGATCTATAAAATGTTTCGTTTTGCGTCTAAAACTAAATTTCTGTAGTTTGTATTGTTACATCACATAGTGTAGAGGCAACGGCTAACATTTTATGGAAAGCTCAGTAGTGCCCCTGTGACCGTCTTGGCCTTCGATGTACCTAGAGAAATCTCATAAAAAAAGTGAAACCTGTGTTTACAGGTACAGTCGGGCGAGTCGACGTTAAGTTACGACGTATTCACCGAGCTTGACCCGCTCGGCACCGGCAGGAGTAAACCTTACGTTGACAAAAAACTCTTCTTTCAGGAGCTCAAAAATCCGCCAAAGAAAGTTCTCAAAGACCTCGTACCCACAACACAAACTACGTCTTTACTGTCAGAGATATTACCAGAGCCTAAGGTTACGACTGCCAGTGCGACAGATTACGGGGCTTCCACAACAATGACGTCACTGTCTCGACATTCAGGCGGAACCGTGTCTATAGCAAAGCCTAGCTCGTATACGTCAAATAACTTCTTCTCTTCGGACCCATTCGCAGAGACAGATCCATTCGATAACACCGATCCGTTTTCGGACTCGTTTAAAGATGATCCTTTCACGAGTATGGCGGAGTTTCCAAAGTCTCTACGTACTGAGCAATTGAAGAATAAGTTGAGCAGAGAACTGGATAAGGTGGAGAAGGAACTCAGTATGGATGGGAAGAATGTGTTCAATGGGCCGCTGCAAGTCAGCTTACCTCCGGAGCCGGTGCCTAAGTCGCCTAGATTGCAGAGAATGGTAGGTTTGTTTTATTATTTTGAATAGGTGTGTAAAGTGTCTTAAAAATGGATGCTGATTAGCAAGAATGTGTTAATCCACAAAAACTCGAAAATTGAGTATTAATGCCAAATTGTAGCTTATCATCTCGTCTACATTTTACACTACATAAACCAAGTGATTTGAAACCTCCAAATTAAAAAAAGAATGTAAAAACAGTTAACATAAATCCATTAGCCACAACCACGAAAAAAAGCTTTAAGTGCCATTTTCTCAAAATTATGATCATGTTGGTTGACTCGTCATTTCTTATTTATTAGCATCCTAATTTTTAATCTAACGCTCATTTAATATGATTTTATTTAGCATAAACTGTTTTAACCGACTTCAAAAAAGGAGGAGGTTCTCAATTCGACTGTATTTTTTTTTTGTATGTATTACGCGATTACTCGTTTGTGAACTGATTTTGATTATTCTTTATTGGAAATGTTATTGAAAAGAGGATACCTCAGTATTGGTCCCATTTCAATTTGAAGAAAATATTCCACCTCTAAGGGTGGCAAACTAGGGGATGAATCCGGTGCGATACCGGCACTTTCCGGCTGCCGATTTCAATAAAACTTGACAAATAGGTGTAATTCCACGAACTTTTGAGGTTGGTTTTTTTTTGTTAAAAAGTTATTATTATTCATGTAACAGTTCATTCATTGCATCATTCAATACATTCAAAAATGGAATTTTTGATAACAATCATTAGCTCTAACACTCGTTTTAAATAACAATTATAAGTTATAAACCTTAGTTTATATAAACCTATTTAAGGACGCACATATCTGTAAATTTGACCTGTATACATACATTTTAACACCATTTATTTTAACTAAAGCCAAGAAACAAAAAACTTTTCCACTTTGACGTTTTAATAAAATCCTAATTTATAATTATAAATTTTACCGACAACATATTCGAAAACGCAAATAAATTCGCTTCTGGCATTCCATGCCCCTGCCGCGACACAAATATTCTTGTAAAATGTGAATTTTAAAAATTATAACATACGAGAATTATATGGAGTTAGGATAAAGGATGTGTATTTAGTCCAAGTGAAAATTATATTAAATAAGCATTCTATCCATTACAATCTTGTTCTATCTATTAAAATTGTTATATCTATACAATTAGTTTATTTGATTTTAATCCAAATGGGGCGCACCCAATTTGGAATTTCGTGCCATACTATACATAACATGTTAAATATACTCTCTCTAAGTCTTTTCTAAATCTAAATCTTTAGTATCATTCCAATTAATAACTTAATTTATCCAAAATCATTCCAGAACATAGACACAAGCGGGATAAGCACACTAATAAGGCAGCGTCCCCAGGCAAGTTCCAAAGAGAACACATCACCACCGCCGCCCTTACCTCCGAAGAAGATAGCTGATATTGTCATCGCTAGACCACCGCCTCGGCCACCACATGACCATGAACTGGATCATGAGGACATTTCAGATACTAAGCCTCCTTTACCTCGTCCGGCTAGAAAAAAAGAACCTATGGTGAGTCAAAAGATGGTTTCAAAACAGTCTTTAAATGTACCTTTTAGTTTCTGCTAATGAACTTTATGTATTTATTGAACACAAGGTGAGCAAAAGTGGACTTATATCTAAACGAGATCTCTTCCAGCTAACCCAAACAACAACGTGCAAAAGAGAATGAGAGCGAAATATAATAAACTACGTAAATAAAAAATTCAAAAAAATTAATTTTTATTGAATTTAAATACAGTTAATAGCGACATCTCTAGCTAGCTGCAAAGGCATCTAACTGGGTGACGAAATACTTTCATAGAATTCTCATAGATGGCGCTACGGCTAAAAAGTCGTTGAAAAACCAAATACAAAGACACAAATTCGTGAAGTCCGCTGGTTCGTTCCGTGGCTTGGTATAGCGTCTGTAGTCATTATTAAAAAAAAATTACCGGTACTTACATGAGTATTATAAATAAATAGATAATATAACGTATATTAATATACATACACATTTTATTACCGTGGTAATGCGGCTGCATAATCGTAAAATCGGTTGACTCACTAAAAAGTACAATACAATACAAATATTCTTTATTGCACACAAGAACTAATACAAAATATAAAACAAAAGACAATTAAAACAGGCGACTTATTACTTATTGCAATTTTCGACAGGCATTTTCCGGGTTACAGGCTAAAGATAATTATTAATTAAGGTTTCAATAAATGCTCCTAAATACGAATTTAATAATTTTATTTCTTGAATAAAATAAATAAATAAAAAAATAATAAATAAATTAAAATAAATATATAAAAAATACATGAATTATAACCATTGGAGAAAGAATACAGGAGTATACAGTACAAAAATAACACTTAATCAAAAACAGAGTATGGTTGAGATTTATAAAACGAACTAAGCAGAAATGACAAGCTGAGCAAGGTTCTCTTATGTCCAAAAGAACTTTGCTTAAGTCTAAGCAAGTTTAATTTAATTTCCTCCTTATACTTAGGCAGAGTTCGTTTTGTAACAATCTTGCTAAGCTCGTCTTTGCTTAATTGAAGTCAAAGTTCGTTTTATAAATCTGAGCCTAAGAATAGGAGAAAAAAATAACTATAGTATAAGGTTTGAACAAAGTTTCAAAAGACTCTACAGCTTTAGCGGGTCTGATATTAAAAAGTAGTATTAGATTGTATAAATCAGTACAGAGTACTGAAAAAACCGACCTCAAAAATCTCCTCCTTTTTTTAAAGTCGCTTAATATAATGGCTATTACAGGCGGACCGCAGCACAAAGCCTCGTCTGTCATCAGCGGCCACGAACAGCAGCGAGGAGGAGTATCTAACTCCGGTGCCACCGCCATTACCAGCCGCGCGCCGATTTGACATCACGCTTAGTCAGTTGCTGGTGCTCACCATGCCTGAACTTGCGGCCAGGTCAGTGTACTACGTCATGTACACGAGTGCGTCTATCAACAAATACTGCGACAAGTAAATAAATTTGCACATGGTTAGAAAGCCATATGTAACGATAAATATTTGTTTCTTATACTTTAATAAGCGTAGGTATAGTGAACAAATAAAGAAGAAGGTCAAATTGAGAAGCTATAAAGAGGTCAAGGACCTGGCTATGAACCGTAAGGAGTAGAAGACGCTACACCGACAAGAGCCTGGCTCTTAATTACGATAAAAAATAAAGAACAAATTCCTATTTTTTTAGAAGGAGATGACAGACCTACGCTTTGGAACATTACTATGGCAATACTTAAACTTGTATTAATTACCAATATTTTTTTTGTTGGATGTTTTATATACTCCACTGGTTTGTTATAATTATTATTGATACAAAGATAAAAAAACACGAAAGTTTAATTCCTTTGATCCGACTGGACTCGAACCAGTGTCTGTTGCCTTATCGTGGCTACCGCTCTTACAACCTTATTTTACTACCTTACCATTTACTACCCTACCATTGTATTACCTTAGTATGCGAATCGCCACTTATAGACTCGGAATCTGCTTGAGCCGGTCAGAAAAGGCGCATGTCTTTTTTACTCGTTTTTTATGATACTACGTAACGACACGAACAAGTCGTGCTCCTGGTAGTAACTGACACGCCTGTCCATAACAGTTGCAGTGCCACTCAGAGCCTTAAATCGCTAAGATCTGAGGGGCGTTGCCTCTGTACCCGTCACCCTGAGACATTAGTTAACAAATCTCATATGCCTATAATTTCACCAGCACCCTTACCCTTCAAAACCGGAACGCAGTACTACTCACAATACCGCTTGGTGGCAGAAATAGGTGGTAGTACTTCTCTGAATGAACTTCTACTAGGAACTCTACTGCAAATATCTTATTGCATTCGCATACAGATTTTTCTGATGGCTCAAGCCGATTCCGGTTCAATAAGTGTGGTGACTCCTTAATACGACTTCACTACTTTGCTGAGATATATAATGATGTATATTTTTACAGATTGCGAGTGCCCGAGGCAACATTGTCGTCAATGACTTTGCCACAACTCACTGAATATTTAAGGTCATATTTGGCGGCGGACAATGAAAGAGCGGTAATTATATTTCAAAACGTACAACTTTAGTTCTACAGCTTTTGGAAATTCCTCAAAATATTTTTCACGACGTATACAAAACGGCTCAGTCGCAGAATATCCACTTCGCAAAATGTCTACCGGACGCAAAACGTCCATTTTTCAGAATGTCTCGGACCAGTATTTGTGTGAATTTAAATTCCTATTCCTATGTGTAACGATCGCGAAAACCTAAAAACTCGAAACCCCCGTCAGTGTTGGCACATTATTAGGTAGTTTGTCCTTATCCTTTTCAAGATTTATTTTGTCACTCCACAGCACATTCACATAGAACCTTCCTTAAGGAGACCCGAAAAAGAAAAGTTGCTATCTTCAATATTGCCATCTACAACTATAACATCAGGAACTACGTTATCATCAACGGTAACGCTACCATCAAAGGGACCTCAATCAAGGGGAAAATTACAATCAACGTTAACAGACAAATTATCGACAGCGTCAACTGCCCCGATAACTGATTTCAAGCCTCAATTTGAAGACAACTTCGCGCCCCCTTCCACAGAAAGTGGAGAATCGTTCGTGGCCAATTTTGACGATTTCGACAAGAAAGCTAATCCTTCTTACGATAGATATGCTGCATTTAGAGAAATACAAGAACAAGAATTGAAATCTAAATCTATCTTAGACCCTTTAGAAAACCTTAAAGACGAACAAAAGCAAGATTCGGACGAAAAGGAGGAATTAACAGCAATAAATAACATAATAAAAGCAAATCAAGAGAAAGAAGAAAACATAGAACTTTCTAGAAGCCCTTTAAAATCGTTAGACGAATTAACACTTGATTCATTTAATATGTTCAGAAACTCTGTCAGTCCAAAACCTTCGCAGATTGATGCGAAAATTGAAGATATAAAATCAGTTATGATGAATTTGCAAATTGAGAAAAGTCGACGTAGTGTATCTCCTAGGGAAAATAACGTAGAACATAAAAAGGAAGACTCTAACGATAGATATGCAGCATTGCGAGAGATAACCATAACAGAACCTCCACAGGATGAATTCGAATCTTTGCCGCCTGAAGGTCCGAAAGAGAGAAAGAGAAGTGATGAAAAGTCCGACGGTTTTGATAATTCAGATTTCTTCGACTGCATAGATAATAGTTCTCTTTCTTTCTCGCACGTAGAAGATGCGTTTAGGAAAAGTCCTGGGGTGAAAGAGAGAGAAGAAGTAAAGATTGAAGAGAAGAAGGAAGCGCCTATAGAACCACCTCCGGTGCGCGAGATGCCGCCGCCGCCTGCAAGGTTGTCGACGGGGTCTATTAGCGATGTTGCTAGTGGATCGTCGCCTGATACTAAAGGTATGGTCGCCCAATTAAAGTTTAATATCTTTTTCATTTATCCTTAACTTAGGTATTGTATTCTTATTTCTCTTCATACAATGGCTTATTTTAACCATGGCTTTTCTCATAAAAAAAGCCATGGCAAGCCATAATATAAAGATATTTTAACTTCTTTTGTCCAAAATACTTCTTATTCTTCTAACTAATAGTATAGCACATACACGCCTATAACGAGTCTTGACAAAGTATTTAAACACAAAGAAAAACTCCTTGGAGTCTGTAGCAGTAGAGCTCCTTGTGAAAGAGTTCGTCCACGGAAGTACTACCTATTTCTGCTGCCAAGCAGTATTGTGAACATTACTGCGTTCCAGTTTGGAAGAGTAAGGGTGCTGGTGAAATTTCAGGCACATGGGACTTGTCAAATTATGTCTCAGGGTGACGGGCGCAGTGGCAGTGCCCCTAAGATCTTTGTGATTTAAACCTCTGAGTGGCACTGCAACTGTCATGGATAGGCGTGTCGCTTACCACGTGTTGTATGACTTGATTCGTCAAGTCACTTGGTATTATTAAAAAAAAAACAACGTCTGTTGCCTCACCGTGGCTACCACTCTAATCTACAGGTCGTGAGCTACAGGTCGAGTTAGTAAATCTTTCGAGTTTCGCTATGTGTCTGTTGCTTTGCTATGTGCCTGCTGTCCTTGTGTGCTGACCTTTGCATTAGGTTTAAACCATAGATTTAATATTATGTAAGTACTTAATACGTCTTTTTGCCACTTGTGAGAAACTTATGAAAGTTTCTTCACATAGTCCAATACAAAATCAAACCGATACAACGTGTTGAATTATAACTTTACCATAAAAAAATTTCAATTGCAGAAAAGTGCGTGGGTAATCGCGGTGCAAGCCGGGCAGGTCGTTGGGCAGTGTTAGGAGGAGCAGGGGCTTCGCCGTGGTCGTCGGACTCGCGGGAGTCGGAGCCTCGCCCAAGGCGACGCCGTGGTCCGCCGCACCACAGTCCTCCAGACACTAGAGGCGCTATGGGTGAGTATAGGACAATTAATAATGGTTCACAATAATCATACACATGAACCGACACAGCAACGACATCGCTGCATAATAGAAGCGAGAATCGCTTCCACTTTCACTTGCACACATTAGTCAGGGGGACAGACAAAAATACAGCTAAGAATGAGTTAATTAATGATATTTATTTGCTTAAAACATTATTTACTAAAGATGGTACAAATATTCATAATAAAAAGTACTCATATTTTACCGATATTGGCATGGATATCTACATTTTGGCATCTAAAAAATTTAAAGCAATTCCTATTAAGTATTAACGTTAACATATTATAATTATAAGTTATTGTCATGTCATCAAGTTGGTAAAAATATAACCAATGATGATTTGATTTTTTTTATGCAATAAGTGATTAAATTTATTAAGAGTCATATTATGTAAAGAAGTCATTTTTTTCTCTTAGTCATGACATCGGCTTATTTATTTATTTATTTAAGGACAGCCAGTGGTAGATACAATAAATCTAAGGAATAATGAAGACTTAAAAATACATTTAATTCTAATTGCACTACCTGTGGGTGCCACAACATGCAAAGAAAACAAAAAGAAAATTTAAGCAATGACAGGGGGTATAAATGGAATATAAACAAAAATATATATATTCTAATTAATATTAAGTAAAGATATATATAGATATATAGAATAAAATAAACATTATGAGTTACGCCCAGATGGATTCATTCGTATTTTAGATTTAAAAACATGGAGCGAATCGTTGAACACATCTATTGTTTGATCAAGCGCGTTAAAGCTTCTTGACAATCTAGCGATAGCGGAGTGATACTTAAGGTTGGTCCTAGAAGGGGGCGGATGGAGTAGTGCGACCGGGTGACGGGGCACCCGGTTTGAGACGCGGATTTTAAATAATTGTAAAAGAGGAGGGCAATCTATTTCGTTTCTCAGGGTTGTATACGTGAAAACCAGGTCTAAAATACGTCTGCGGTCAGTTAAACTCTCCATTTTGAAATGCCCTAGTTTATCCAAATAGGTTGGGAGTTCATTAAGCTTTCTACATGTGTTTGTAAGATGCCACAAGAATCTCTTCTATATACGTTCATTTCGTAACTGGTGCACTGCATAGTGTGACAACCACACAATAGTGCAATATTCTAGAGTACTTCTTTCATTTGCGTTGTAAATAGTTATTTTCGTACTGGGATTTTTAAAAACTTTACCATTTCTCATGATGAAACCAAGCAGTTTGGAAGATTTGGCTATTATTTTATCGAGATGTGGTAGTAATGTAAGCTTACTATCAAAAGTAACGCCCAAGTCGCGTAATTTATTGCATTCCTCCAGAACTTCACCACCGATATTGTAAACCGTGGCAATTACGTCATGTTTACGAGTGAATTTGATATGAAAACATTTCCTACTATTAAGTGACATATCGTTACATTGACACCAATCAAGGATGTTGTCCAAATCATTCTGCAGTAACAAACTATCCTCCAAAGTTTTAACTATTTTACATAGTTTAAGGTCGTCTGCAAAAAGAAATACTTGGCTATTGTTAACAACAGAGAGTATGTCGTTTATGAACAAATTGAAAAGCCACGGACCGATACAGTGGTGGTCACATAATTAAAGACACCCTTGATGTTGACCACATACAACAAATTAAATGATATTTAGAGACCCAAGATAGGTATCAATTCCATTTTAATAGTCATTTTACATACACTGACATAATATATTTTTTTAAATGAGAACAGTATCAAAGTTTAACTAAAAAGAGTTTACATAGTTCCTGTTTCAAATATCATTCAAACTTTTTCGATACATTAGCTGCTGGCCATCTAATTAAAGACAGTGCGTATTTCGTGTTCTAAACTTGAAATAAAAAATAAAAAAGAGCACTGATTTTTTCTAATATTGAGCGAATTTTCGTGATACGCAAAATCTCACTCAGTTTTAGCCGTGCTCTAAGTTTATTGTGAAATTTAAATTGAAATATTATGGGAAAAAGCAAAAGTTGCGATCCTTCCACAAGGAAGATAATTCTGATTTTTTATGAAAAAGGGTGGTCATATAGGAAAATTGCAGAACACTTGCGATGCTCGAAAGATATGGTAATGAACGCTATCCGGCATTTTAAGAAATTTAACACTACGGAAAATGTGCCTAGGAAACCTAGACCGCGAAAAACAACCCAGCGAGAAGACACAAGAATAGAATTGTTTGCTAAAAAAGACCCTTTCAAAGGATCAGAAGTCATTCGCTTGGAAGTATTTGGTGCAGAGGAATCTAGAGGAGTGTCTGCAAGAACGGTGAGAAGGCGATTATGTGAGGCAAACTTGTTTGGAAGAATTTCTCGGAAGGTACCCCTTTTGAAGAAAGAAAACATCAAAACCAGATTGCTGTTTGCCAAAAAATATGCACATTGGACAGAGCGACAGTGGAAAAATGTGCTTTTTTCTGACGAAACTAAAATAAATATGGTTAACTCTGATGGAAAAGTTTACGTGAGGCGTCCTTCAAAAAAAGAAATGGATCCAAAATACACAAAAAAAAACTGTTAAACATGGAGGGGGTAATATCAAAGATTGGGGATGTTTTTCTGGTCACGGTGTGGGACCTATTAAAAAAATAGAAGGTAACATGGATAAATTTAAATATAAAAATATTTTAGAAAACACCATGTTACCTTATGCCGAGGATCATTTGCCGGTGATATGGACTTTTCAACATGATAATGATCCCAAACACACTTCAGCAGTGGTCAAAGAATTTCTTAGAAGCCAATCAGTAACAGTTTTGGATTGGCCACCGTATAGTCCTGACATTAACCCGATCGAAAACTTGTGGTCCCGTGTGAAGAAAATGGTTGCAAAAAAACGTACAAGTAACGTGCATCAACTATACACGGCATTTAAAGAGGCATGGGAACAGATTTCGATTGAAACTTGCAATAATTTGATTGCTTCTATGCCGAGGCGGTGTCGGGCCGTCATTGCTGCTAAAGGACATGCGACAAAATATTAACAACGTGCTTTTATTTTCTTATTATACATCTGAAACTAATTTTATACTCAAATTCGTTTTAACATTTGTAATATTTTTTTTGCAGTTACATGATTTGTGTGTCTTTAATTAGTTGGCCAAGCTTTTGTATTAGTTTATAACGGTGTAATTAAAGAAACTTAATAAAAATTTAAAATGCGACATCTTCGTTCTCTTTATTTCATTTCAAACATTTCACGAGACCCGTTAGAATAATTTAAATAATATTGCAAGCTCCTATTGCATTATAATAAAAAAATATAGGATAAGTAAACTTTGAAAAAATAATATTCTCTAAGTGTCTTTAATTATGTGTCCACCACTGTATGTAATCCCTGAGGAACTCCCGAACCAGCATCAAAAGCCTTTGATTTGTAGCCTTTTAAAGCCACGTGTTGTTGACGATTGCAAAGGTATGATGTAAACTAATCCAGCAACTCAACACAAACACCATATTGACTCAGCTTGCCAATCAGAATGTCATGAGGTACCCTATCAAAAGCTTTAGAGAAGTCCATATAAATAGCATCCACTAGGTGGCCAGCATCCACAACATTTACGAGATAGTCATTATAAGCAACAAGATTGGTGTTGGATGACCTTGACTTCACGAATCCGTGTTGGTGGTCACTTAGAGACTGCTTGAGATGCTGATTTAGATAAGGACAAAGCAATTTTTCGAATACTTTGGCAAACTTACACAATATTGTAATAGGTCTGTAATTTGACACAAGTTCCGGATTACCATTTTTGTGGATTGGGACTGCCCTTGCAACCTTCCATTCAGTGGGAAAGACACCTGAGCTTAAGGAATTGTTGTAAATCAGGCATAGGGGTTGACCTAAAGCGGTTGCACACTTAACTGCAAAGTAAGAAGGAATGTTGTCCGGCCCAGCTCCTTTGTTAGGGTCTAGTATTTTTAGATGTTTAATAACTTCTATCACGGTGATATTAATCCTGTTAATGTTATTTGTGTTTGTTTCCATGTGGTAGGCGCTTAGTTTAAAGCGGTGATTAGAGGAAGCGAAGTACGATGCGAAAAGATTGCATATAATAGTTCCATCCGTAGCCGTTACGTCGTTATAAGTCATTTTCTCCGGAAACTGATTTGGTACATCACGTTTATCTTTCAGGTACGACCAAAAATATTTAGGGCAGCGTTTAATACTATTCTCAATTTTGTCTATGTACTTTTTGTAACAAATTAAAGCTAATGATTTGCACCGTTTACTTAGAGTGTTTAATGAGATTTCATCTAATGGGTTTTTATATATTCTACATCTACGTAAAATTTTAATCTTTTCTTTGTTCAACTTAATTAAATCTTGGCTAAACCAATGAGGTGAATTGTTATTGAATATCTTTGTTTTTGGTACATACTTCATAATAATGTCGTTTAAGATTGAATAAAATTTGTTAATCATTTGATTCACATTGTCGCATTCACCCAACTCCTGAGACCAGTCCACCTTACACAGTGGGGATACACTATCGTAATCGGCTTTGAAATAATTAAGTTTGGTTTCACGTTTATTAGAATTTAGTTTATTCCAATTTTAAACTTAATAGATATGTCCTACGGTTCATGTAGGGGATCAATATCAACAAAAGGATCTGAAGCAACTTTTACAACAACGTTCGCAATATTGCTCAGTACTAAGTCTAAAACCTTAATCTTATTGTTACATGCATAGTTGTATTGGGTAAAGTTACAGGAGGATACGAAATCCATTAGCAGCTGACCCAGCAATGAACCACTGCTTACAGAAATCTGATTAGTTGTTGGAGTTGGCCAATTTAAAAAGCTCAAATTAAAGTCTCCTATAAGACAGATGTTGCTCATATCTTCAGAAACAGAGTTGAAATTGTCCAGGAAGTGTTCCAACATTACGCTTTACGGGAGGAGGAAGATAGACTGCACAGAAAAATATAGAACCGTTATTCGTCAGATCCACCTTGACCCACATATCCTCACATTCGCTTTCCTTATCGAGCAAGCGGCTAGAACGCAATCTATTCGAGACAGCAAACAGCACACCACCTCCGTCTTTGTGCCTGTGGAATCCCGTACTTTCTCGGTCTCTTCTATGGGCGCGAGCAACGCTACAATAGAAAGTATGGGTTTTGGTCCGGAGACCCCTAACATTTTGATAATAAACATTTAGACTGACAAATTTTATAAAAATGAGTATCAGACAAATACACCAAATGATTGCAACAATACAAGCACCACATTAAACCTTTTAATCATGAAAGTTTTTGTAATATACCGATGTCGTTGATATTATAGATATAAATTCCGAAGTCTCCGTTTTACGTACGAATATTCGACCCTGCTTTGTCCATACAAACTTGTACCCCTTCTCTTTAGCTTTTAACCGAGCCGCAGCGTACAATGTTCTGTTAGTTGATGTTCCATCACGTAAATGGGATATTTCCTACCTCTCATGCCAATGTGGTTGGTATTGATCTTGTTGTTGGCATTAGCATCATTGTACTTGATAATATTGGCTAACAATGTGTCCTGTATTCGAGGGGTAGCCAATTTTACTATGATTGCACGTGACCTGCCGTCTTGTTTATTGACTTTTGCTACTCTAGTGCAATGATGGATCTCTTCTGGTTTTATTTCAAAGCCGACTGCTTTGGACAAATGAGTAATTATTGTATGTAAATTTTCATTCCTATGTTTAGGAACACATTGAATTTCAATATTGCAGGATCGACAATTCTGTTCTATAATCTGTAACCGCATTGTAAGGTCACGTACAGTATTGTTAAGAACCGCTTACATTTAAACAGAAGATTATTTTTTATCATTTTATATCGGAGGGTAATGCATTATGTATCTTCACATACATGGCCATGGCATGGTATAACTCTTATAAACTAACACTACTAACTTAATGAATACATCACTCCACTCTTTATGGTTGTTCTCGCCGTGCTCAACAAATGGCGCTCACTAGACTTCGTAAACTGTCTAATTCCCAGCCAAATCACATGGCATAATTTTAGGTGTCATCCACTGGCTAAAGGGATACCTACCTCTCGAAGCACGAAATCCGTAGTTATAGCCGTTATCCCACTATGGGTGACCTACGGGACTACTCTCGAAGTCCATCAATGAAAAGACGGGCCCGTTCGAAACGTCAAATCCCGTTGTCAACAGAGACGCGCAATGCGTCTCACATCCACCCGCTGGGGTTTCTACCCGAAGCGCCCGGTTTTAACCCATTTCTGCCCAAAATTATGGTCAGAAACGGCGAATACAGAATTTGGCATAATTCCATATTTATTACAAATTTCAATCTAAAAAATCTTTTTTAACGAAAAAGAGGCAACTCCACACAATACATTGCAATCCTGTAGATTCTCACTACTAAAGATGCACAATTCAATTTTTATGAAGATCAATTCAAGTGTATACGATCTAACGATTTTTTGTATCGATTTATTTCAATACGATTTTCATGCGAATAGAAGGGGAAATATAATCGTCTAGATAAGAAAACAATAAACATTTTGTAATATTATCATTAAATTTTAACGAAACTCGATTTAGAACAAATATAATAGTTTTGTCCTCGATGTCGGGCGATAATGGGTTTCTTAGATAGGTACGTTGTATGTGTGTGCGTAGCTGCGTCCACGACCTATCGTCAGATAATAAACAGTGCGAATCGAACTGCCAGTCGTTTCATTTGCCTCCCTTGCTCGCATATACAACAGGATTTTAACCCGATTTAAATCCGGCGTAAAAACCAAGACTCTTGCTCATCTCTGATCGTCATACATCCTTAGTTTGAATCGATCGAAACTCAACTGTAGGTCATCCATACGGATTTCATGTTTCGAGAGTAGAGCCCCAATAACAAACAACGTAGTTCTGATAATGATTATCTCATTCTTAAATATCACATCAATTTTCGATCCTTCAATTTTAATGACGACAAATGGTGACACTTCTGTGCTTCCACAAAATTTAAAAGTTTTTTAGGCACTATATATTTCAGTTTAAATGACTCTTTTTTATTAATATTTACTTGAAAGGGCTGTTATATTATTTACAATATAAACAATAGCTTGTTGTTCAACAGTACAAACGTCATCGTCGTCGCGTGACGTATCGCCCTGGGACGAGGAACCTCCGCCTGTTACAAGATTACAACGACCGCCTTCACACCGAGATAGGGAATCCAGGTAAACAGCCTAAATACAGTCACTAGAGTGACATTGATAGTTATGTTTTATCCGACTTCAAAAAAAGAGGAGGTTCTCAATTCCATTGTATTTTTTCTTTTTTTTTTTTGTATGTATGTTACGCGATAATTCCGTAATTTGTGAACCGATTTTGATGATTCTTTTTTTGTTGGAATGAGGGTACCTCAGTAGTGGCCCCTTTAAATTGGAAGAAAACTAGCAAACTAGGGAATGAATCCGATTTCACGCACTTTCCGGTAACTGATTTCAATGAAAATTGGCAAATAGGTGTAATTTCACGAACTTTTGATTTTTAATACTGAGATTATTCTAATGTATCTCGGAACTCATACATGCTGTAGTTGGATCTCGAATACCAGAAATAGTGATGGTTAAAGTCAATGATAGGTAGGTGCTCATTTTTTTATATACAAATGTATAACGCCGCTGAAGTTTGTTTATTTCTCAGTTAGGTGTTGTGTTGGATACAAGCGAACGGCAACTAGAAGCAAATATTCTATTTTCACATCAATAGCGGTTGCTGCGCACAATACACTAACTGCCTCCGTAGCCGAACGGTTAGCATGCTAGTCTACTACGCAGAGGTCCCGGGTCGGGAGAAATATTTGTATGGCTTACATTTATTTCTCTCGTGAGGTGTAATTTGTGGCTGTCTATGTGTATGTCCATGGCACCCACGACACAGGGTTTCCCTAGTGCGGGGCTATGTTGAGTGTGTGCGTTATTATATAACTTATTATACATTATAATGTAAAAAAAAGTATATGCAAAACTGGAAAGTTTCATCATCATATACCTTATAATATATAACTACTAGAGTTTAATTAACTAGAGTAAAATTAGAGATATGGTTTTTTTCTTAAAAAAAAATTACTATAAATAGCTCTTCGGTAATAATTTTCAAATGCACGTTAGACGTTTTACCTTTCCAGTGTCGATTTTATATTTGAATGTTATTTTCATGGATTGAACTAATGAAATATTTTTTATACATAAATAATTTTATATTTGCATGCTATTGCAAATATAAAATTATTATCTACTTTAGTTTCGTGGTAAAATTGTAGAAAAAAAATTTTATGTGGATTATACCACTTTTACGCTGATAGCGTCAAATTAGTTAATAAAAGTATTTAGAAATACTCAATCAATCAATAAATCAAATCAATTAATATATCCAATAACTGGATAAAAGGAACTTAGAAATATGTCGGCTTATTTATAAAATGCATTGTTAATCTCTTTTTTAGACGGGTAATGAAAAGTTTAATTATTTTGCAACCATTTTCAATTATGATCGTTAATTTTTTAAACACGTTGTTTGTACGATTGTCGTAATGAAAAATAAAAACATAAATGTTTATTTACTTTACTTTAGGCCTGGTTTCCAATTCAGGGTCATCCCCATAAAGTACATTAAAAATAAATATACGTTATTACCACCTTGGACCACACTGGATTTATAAATCTCATCATTTGTTTAAGTAATGTAGCCAGATTATTAACGTATTAATTATATTTGTCAGTAGACACAACTCATCAGGCTCAAGAGAATGTCTAGACTCAGGCAGTGGGAGAGAAAAGGACAAAAAGCGTGACAAACGTGACAGTCGAGACAGAGATAGAGATACTCGCGAACCACTCGACAGACGCGATTCCGGCAGCAGTCGCGACCGCAACAGGAGAGATAACAGACGAAGTAGAGACAGGGAAAATGACACTTGGGACAGAGATAGGAACTATAGCAGAGAGAGAGATTATAGAGACTCGAGGAGCAGAGAGAGACAGAAGGATTATAGAGATAAGGAACGCGATAGACAAAGGAAGCCAAGACTTTCGTATGATGAGGAGGAAGAGTGAGTACGATATAATATGACACTACATTTTATTGAGATTTTTTTGTGAAATTACTCCACTGGTTTTGTTATGATTATGAACACAAAGACCAAACACACAGAAAAATTTCGTCGACCCGGTGGGACTTGAACCCACGTATATTAAGTAAATACAAGGAACTCCACTGCTACTAAATTGAAATTTTAGTAACAATAAAGCTCGTTGTAAAAGAGTTCGTCCAGGGAAGTACTGCGACCTTGCCTATTTCTGCCGCCAAGCAGTAATGTTAGCATTACTGCGTTCCGGTTTTGAATAAGGGTGGGACTTGTCAACTTATGTTTCAGGGTGACGGGCTCAGTAGCAGTGCCCTTAAGATCTTTGCGATTTAAAGCTCTGAGTGGCACTGCATGGACAGGCGTGTCGCTTACCATCAGGCGCAAGCTCGTCCCGTCGCTTGATATTAAAATGGTTATTTAAGAAATAAATACTCAATAAAAAATATGCTTGTTTAACTATACGTAATCCACTGTGATTCATTTGACTCAAATAGTGGTTCATGTCAGTGATCTTCGTTACAGCTACAGCGACGGTTGTGGGTCAGGGAGGTCGTCACCGCGCGACCGATGGTCTGACCAGCGGTGGAGAAGAGATGGTAAACTCATTTTCACATTGTTTAACCCACTCAAATAGTAACGACAATAAGAATCATTGTTTCTCCTAATCAGTTTTATGCTGAGATTTATAAAACGAACTTAGGCTTCGATTAGGCAAAGCGAGCTAAGCGAGTTCTTCGTATTTACAAAACGAACTTTGTCTAAGTTTGAGTTAGAAACTACGATGTAAACGCCAAAATTTAATATAATTTGTGATAAGTATTTTAGCCTAGCCAGGCACCAATACTAGGGATATGCAGGAAAATAAAGATATACTCGTACGTTACGGACGTAAGAACCGTAGAGTAACTCAAGAACCGTTGTATTCGAAGAGCAAAGCAATCTCGTTTTGCAACGTCAAAGTAAAGTTGTATCCTACCCTCATACATTACAACTTCTTACGAAAAACTAGCTTACCGCCATTTTTGCTTAGTCAATTTCAAAGTTCGTTTTATAAATCTCAGCCTCAAAATTATCGGGCAAATCCTATTTTAGGGTTGGGACATTATAGAAAAAGGTGTGCGTATTTATTTTCAGAAAGAAATTACGGTTCTCTAGGGTGGCGAGAATCCAGGCGTAGGAATGAAATTAGACAAACTGAAGATCCCGAAAGAAGGTACCTACTATTTTTTTTTAATAGTTTATAAGAAAATTAATCCTTAACACACAAAACTATACAGGGTGGGAAACGGGTAACAAAGGTAGCTGGTTTGGTTTTCTTTTTTTCGGGATTTCTATCATTTCTGGTACAGTTAAGAACACATCAAACTTGACACTTTGTACTTTGGACCGTTCTTATCGTAAGCGGCATTGAGTTGGATTTAAGTCTTAAGTGTAAAGCTTGACGTGCTCTTGACTCTGTACTCTTACCGCAGTTGATCCCATAGAGACTTTTGATCATTACCAGAAATAGGATCGAAAGACATTAAAAAAAGTTTCGTGTAAATTTCCTTTTGTCTTGCTAACTGTACAATTTTTTAAAAACTCTGAATACCAATCTAATATCTTCAAAATTCATGGACAGTCTTCTACGAGCATTTTCCTGTAGCTATGACGGTTAAGGTGGCTGTCCTTGCTGACCTGTCGCAAATTTCCACCCTGTATACGTAGTAAATTTATTGCACAGGTATGGTTCAACACTCGGCTGGCCTGCACGCCGTTCAAGCAGTCGCCGCGACGTCGACCGCGATCGTGACCGTGATCCACGTGAACCGCGCGAACCTCGTGATCCACGTGATCCACGTGATCCGCGTGACCCACGTGACCTACGTGAACCGCGCCGTCGATCTAGAAGAGAAGAACCAAGACAACGATCAAGAGATTATAGATTTTCAAATGATTTTTCCCCAAGGGATAATAGGGATCATCCGTCACCATTTGATAATGATTTCCAAGATACACCGACGCCCGTAACGAAGAAACGAGCGCCGTATTCTAGCTTGGAGGGAACTAGGTAAGTGAGAATGAAAAATAAAATTTATATACAGAGTTATTTTTAACGTACCGTTTTCATATTTTTTATCTCAGTCCTAATAATTACATACAATACACATTCGAGAAAATCACTCTGAAACACTAAGGCCATTATGATTTGATTCTGTCTATTAATATTCCTTCTTTCAAAATTCAGCTATTTGAGGACTATGTAGTCTGCCTTTTTTTAAGACGGAGTAAAATGACATTTCATTGCGCAAAAGTGTTGCCCGCGTGCGAGCAGCTAGTGATTGCAGTCGATAAATAATCTACCGACTATCGACTGAATATTAGTCACGCTTATGGAATGAATAGCCGAACTTCTTTCATTTGAACCATCCTCGACCCATTATTCATCCAATTACTGAGCATAAGTCCATTTAAATTGTCAATTTTTGTAAGTTCATACATACATACACTGTCTTTAGAACTATGTTTATGAAAAATACAAAGGGGAGACGTATATTCGTTTTTATTTTAATTGAATATAGATAATCAAATCCGGCTATTCTTGTTAAAATGTATATGAATAAAATTTTATCTCAATACTAGCAGATCATCTAACAAAATAATAATTAAGAAGGCGATATCACAATTAGTAATCATTATAACGTCGTAACTAGTGGTCGAAAAGGCTCGAGCCTTTTAGCCCTAAATTTAAAGCTTGCGAGTCTTTTTTAAAGGCGGACTCACAAAAGAGTTCGAAAAGGCTCGAGCCTTTTAGAACTAAATTTAAAGCTTGCGAGCCATTTTGAAAGGCGGACTCACAAATCAGTAGTTCTAAAATTGCTCACTATAAAAGGGTTTGAGGCTTTTTTAGGCCGAGGCTTTTTTTAAAGCCTTTTTAGAAGACTGGCGTTAGCGGTCAAAAAGGCTCGAGCTTTTTAGCCTTTTTTTAAGACTCACCGCTTTATAGTGATGGCTACAATATTAATAATAATAAATGGATAATAATAAATATGTCACTACATATTCACACAACGCTATCTAGTCCCAAAGTAAGCAAACTAAAGCTTGTGTTATGGATACTAGACAACCGATAAACAAACATATACATTTATAGACACATAACAAATTATCATGTTCATTACACAAACACTTGTCCTCGGTGGGAATCGAACCCACGACCTCTGGATTAGCAGTCAGGATTACTAACCACTACGCCACGACGCCACTATTCTAAAAAGGCTTTAAAAAAGCCTAGGCCTAAAAAAAGCCTCAAGCCCTTTTTTAGTGAGCCATTTTAGAACTACTGTTTTGTGAGTCCGCCCTTAAAAAAGACTCGCAAGCTTTAAATTTAGGGCTACAAGGCTTGAGCCTTTTTGACGGCTAGCAAAAGCCATAAATACAATTAGCCTCGAGGGCTTGAGAGTTATTTAGCTTTTTAGCCTTCTAGCCATCGCTATAAAGCGGCGAGTCTTAAAAAAGGGCTAAAAGGCTCGAGCCTTTTCGACCACTAGTCGTAACATTCACAAGTCAGCCATTTTTGGCAAAATTTTATAATCTTTCACAATCTATCGATAAAACTATCGACGACAACAACATAACTATTTAAAAATTTTATGAAAACTGGCAACCCTGCAAAGTCTATAGAGTGGAATTCCCTGCCTGCAGACTTGTTCCCTGAACGTTATAACTTGGACCTTTTCAAGGCGAGGTGAATAGGCATTATTTAGGTGTGCATGCTCCATCGTCTATTTCATCGTCACTTTCCATCAGGTGAGATAGAAGTCAAAGGCGCACTTAGTTTTTCTTTAAAAAAAAGGCATTCTACTACGTCTACTACGTCTTCAAAAAAGACACACTATAATTATTTATCTTTGAATTGCTTTAGGTTCTCATTTGAGCCAGACGAAGCGGCAGCGTCACCACTATCAGGAAGCAGCGCGCGACGCGACAATGACTCGTCGACGACGCGATTCCGATTCGACTCCGATTCGATCTCGCCGCGGTCCATGTTCGAAGACGATTTTACCGCAATGTCTACACCTAGAGGTCAGTTTTTATTCAATAATAATATGTATTTTATTATTTACCTATTTCATCACTTAATACCTCGAGTTTCGTCTATTTAGATTACGTTGGGAGATATCGGAAATAAATTAGGAAATTCACAAGTTACGAGTCGAAAAACATTTTTTTTTTGTTCATGGTGTTCATCATTATGATTACTTATATGTGATTACTTATGTATGAGTACCCAACCTTATCGACTCATAAGAAGTGCAATAAATTCATGGCTATCAACGCAAAAGTGGTGTAACCCACACAAAGATTAAATGTACATGAAAATAGCATCCAATTATAAAATAATTATGTACGTACATTAGTAGCATTTAAAGTAATATTACGTAAATAAAATTTAATGCTGGTTACACCACTTTCGCGCTGATAGCCTCTATGTTGAACTGGAAAGGATAAATAATTATTGCTTGTCAAGTCACCAACCTTTCAATATGGATAGCCTGTCGTGAAACATATAAAAAGGGCTATGTACAGTCATATACCTGACCCACCAAGCCGATTACATCGACCTTTTTTGACTTTAACTTTAACCTGTGAGTCGTAAAATTTATTTGGTATGACTCCCCCTGGTCTTCTCATTAGTGAATGACATTTTAAGAAAGTTTTTAAGCCAATTTGATCTTTAACGTATGGTTCTGACTTAAATACACAATTTATATAATTTATTATCTTGATGTGAAGCTTATATATCCTTGAATCCAGGTAGATTAAATCCGGTGTCGGTCTAGGACCATGTACGGAACTTAACACAGGAGATAATAAAAATCGGTGCCCACTGCTACTGCAAAGTATATTGAGAGAAAAACGCCTTCAATTGGAGCATAGCAATATAGCTGTCTCTGTGGCCGAACGGTTACCATACCGGCCTGACACGCAGAGATCCCAGGTTCGATTCCCGGGCCGGGAGAAATATTTGTATGGCCTACATTTATTTCTCTAGTGAGTTTGGGTGTAATTTGTGGTTTTCTATGTGTATGTCCATGGCACCCGCGACCCAGGGTTTCCCTAGTGCGGGGCTATGTTGAGTGTGAGCGTTGTTATTATTATTATTATTATTATAAACCATTAAAATAATTGCTACTTACAAAATGTAGGTGCTACGTATAAAAATAAGTCTTCATGCGTGAACAGTCACCCTTAGAGGTGGAATATTTTCTTCAAAATTAAATGGGACCATTACTGAGGTACCCTCTTTCCAACAAAAAAAGAATCATCTGTTAATGAAAAAAAATACAGTCGAATTGAGAACCTCCTCCTAGTCGGTTAATTTTATATACTATGATGAAGCTTAACGTCTACGCTTTTAATGATCCGAGCATCAAAGACCACCTACTCAAGTTATAACCCGTATATGTATAAAGCTACAAGTTCTTACTCACTGATAGAAATAGAACGCATACTTCCCGATATGATAGAAAAATATATTTATACCATTGTACGCGGATAGGCTGCAAAACAAAGAATGAAATATGAGAGGACCTGAACATGGAAAATGTGAAAGAGTGACCAACGGCTTGCAAAAATTGGCATAGGGTCTCTAGGAGTGCTTTATAATAATTTGTAATCAAAATTAGTTTTTCGCCATTTTTGAATATGGCCACCAAACAAGCGTTTATAAAAATTAGCTCTAATTCAACTGAAAATCGGTATGTGGGGGGTCTCTATAAATATTTGATTATAATTTGCGGTCCAAATTCATTTTTTGCCTTTTTTTTCAATATGGCTGCCATACAAACTTTTTTAGTGGCAGATAAAAATTTGCTCTAATTCGATTGAAAATGGACATGCGAGGTCTCTAGGAGTGTTTAATAATAATTAGCGGTCAAAATTTATTTTTCGCCATTTTTCAATATGGCTGCCATACAAACTTTTTAGGATATTTTTTTTCTAATTCAACTGAAAATGGCATGACTTCAATCATAATTTCGGGTAAAAATTTTGTTTCCGCCGTTTTTCGAAATAACCGTAATTTTTTATGTAAATGGCTGTTGAAAAACTTGCTTTGCTTGGCACGAAAACATTTTTAAGATTGTTTGATAAAAAATAGTGGTAAAAAACATATTTTTGCAATTTTTAAATATGGCCGCCATTAAAGAGTTATTTCAATATTTTAAAACAAAGCGATAAGTGCCGAGGCCGTAGGCCGAGATCTGCGGAGGGCGAAGCCCGAAGTGTATGCACGCTATTGCGATGGAGATAATATACGGAGGCGTAATAGATTACGAGTATAAGATCTCACAATTGTAAAAATGTAAGGCATACTTCCCGATGTAGTGAAAATGAGAATATAGCGTTGTTGTATCTCGATCGTCTCTCTGTTAGATTCCATTTTCTTGAAAGCTATGCCGAAAAGAGGTATATAGGAGGAAAAAATGCCAAACCGCTGCCGAATTTCCTGTACTATGAATATCGAAACAACGATAACCCAGAATACTCAGACCAAAACCAACGTAGAAATTTAATGTTCGTTTCTTAAATTGGCCCAAATCGGGAATCGAACTCCTCATCAAGCGCCCGTAGTACTAACTGATGATGAAGTGTCATCGAGGAACTTGAGCACACCCCGTAAACTGAACCCGACCTCGCGCCGCAGGCCAAGCCCGACTCCACCGTAGATGGGGTACAGGGCTCGTAGGATATATTTGCAAACAAATATTCATTGCATTCAAATTTCTTTTCCGTGATAGGTCGCACAGCTTCCATAGCCGAAGAAGATGAAGACGTCCCTCCCCTCCGAGCGAAGCCACAACAAGCACATAGAGATATCAAGAAATCAGAATCGGTAAACATCTTCACTAGAGATTCCGACCCCTTCGAAGGGGATGAGTTCTTCGCCTGTACGGGATCCAACCGTGCCGCGCGGAGGGAGAACTGGCCGGGAGACTTTCAAGGATTCGACAACGCGTGAGCCGTCCGCTCTGTTAGATTCGTTTAGTATTGCACACCAATAGTAAATGCTATAGATGTAATATCGACACTGGCCTCGAAAACAAGACACAATATCGATAATATTTTACCAATAGTGTGTCAGTGTGAATTTCAAAATCGACTTTCGATAATGAAACTATCGATAAATGTGCAAAACTAGATCCATTACACTACGACCAAAGCAATAGTGATAGTGCATTTACATGGACACGTTTATGTGAGGATTGGTATATGTAGGAATATTTTTTAAATTGATATAAACGAATATGTAATTCGGTATTTCTTGCCATGAAGTTATATTAGGTAGATATCGAAGATCTCATTGTCTGACGTTATTCATATCGGTGTCTAGATTTCCCCTTAAAGCCCATTCGTAGTGTGGTATGGAATGGCAAATGACACGTGACTATAAGAATGGAAACCAAGGTGTCTGCACCGTACGCGCAGAGTTTTAGTGACGTAGACATGGTCTCATCGCTATGAATTAAAAACTTTGCTACGAATTGATAACCAAAATTTCACTCGATACCATTGTCTCAATGACGTCAGTATTAACACCTGCTGTTCTAATTTAAAAGAAGCTATTCAAGTTGCAACTGTCGCCTAGCCTGTATGCAACAAGTTTCTACAGGGTTAATCGACTGTGGCTATTTGAATGGCGCTCTTGAGCGGCGGTTTGTTAGACAGTTCTTGGTACGATCGCAAGGTATTATGCCAGCTTTGCACATAGTTTTTTAAATAATAATATTTTATTATATTGTATTGAAATATATTAAAATGCATTGAAATACCTTTTTCACATTTGTAGTATTATAATTAGGCATGTACGAGTAAATTCGATATTAAATGCGAAGTCATACTAAAATTTACCATGTATTCTATGGTTCTATAACATTAAAAGTTAGAGAATAAAACATGTATAGGTATACATGGTAAAATGTCGTATATATAATTAATTACTCGTTCATTTTTGTAGAGACAACCTGTGATATGTTTAAGCAACGCTCTACAAATTTTAGTTTATATGATGTTTTAAAGCCAAACGTAAAGTATTCAATATTCCGCACGTATGTACGTACATATATTTTCTTCTCGTTTTATCGTATACCTGTTTGCAGGATAACGCGCAGGATAGTGAATACTTGGTTTTTGAAAATCATGTTGCCTTATTTGTGATAGCACGGCAGAGAACTTATGTAAAAATGCGCATACATTTGTTATCATTTCTCAAGTAAATAAAAATGGGGTACCGTGAAACATTTTTTCATGAGATTTCTAGTCGAACTATGTATTTATATCGTAAAATTTAAATGAATTCGTTTTTGTATACAATTTGTGCTGTTGATTTTTAATTATTTTTGCCAGATTTAGGTGAGTATTTTTGATATCGTGTAGAATTTTATAATTTGACAAGTAAATACTAATTTGACGTTATGACTATATTAACAAATACATAATCAAGCTAACTAGTTAAATAAAGACCTACACCATTTTGCTGTTAATTTATCACCTGATTATAGGCGTCCCGGTTGTACGATATAAAATCTTAGGATTGAAATTGCAACCCGTCATCACATGTGCAGCACGACATCTACCATGCAAAATTGCAACACTATTACTTAGTACCAGGATAATTTTCAGGATGGTTTTCTGTACCTAATTTCGGAGGCAATTCTTTATTTAAGTATTCAAGTATATTATCTTGAAATATAAATTATATTTCAGGTACTACACTCGACTATTTAACAATATACTTCATGATAATATTCTGCACCAGAGTTTCTTAGCCTTTTTTTTAGTCATGGACCCCTCTAAAAATTTCAAAGAGCCTACGGACCCTTTCCAAAGAGATGAAGGAGCAGAAAGCCTCGTGTGTGGTATTGACGCGCTTCTCCCTCGCTCTAATAATGGATGTCAAAGGGCGCATAAATTCAAAAAGGTCAACATTATATACCAATTTTTATATTAATACATTATGTTAGGTAGGCTCGCCATGGATCCCCGGCCTTCATTACACGGACCCCTTAGGGGTCCATGAACCACAGGTTACGAAACCCTGTTCTAGACTATTTAAATAATAAAAATTGCCACAGACGTTTGGCAGAGAAAACTAACCTGAAAATTATCCACGATAAAATTTTTAACACGTGCCGCTCGTGTTGTGCTGCCATATGGTTCTTCTCTTGACTAACTGTTATTGACATATTATTTTAGCAATGTATTTTCGATTTAGCACTTGATATTTTGAGCTGTAGCTTCTGTCAAATTCTTTCTATAAATGTTATATTCATAAAGGCAGACGATTAGACACAGACAGACATATACGACAAAAGGAGAAAATTCGTATTGAGAGCTGTGTAAAGGTGCTTTTCCACCGGCGAGGTGAGATGAGAGTTGAAATTTCGCCGGCCGATTTTCACCAAAGGAGCAGTAGATATCATTGTGAAAGAGTTCGTCCAGAGAAGTACTCCCTTAACTATTTGTGTCGCCAAGCAGTGATGTCAGCATTACTGCGTTCCGGTTTAGAAGGATAAGGGTGCTGTTTAAATGTCAGGCACATTGAACTTGTCAACTTATACCTCAAGGTGACGGGCGCAGTGGCAGTGCCCCTCAGATCTTTGCGACTTAAAACTCTGAGTGGCACTGCAACTGTTATGGACAGGCGTGAAGGTGAAGACAGGAGCGAGGCTTGAAGCTTACCATCAGGCGCACGACTTGTTCCTCCCGTCACTTGATATTATAAAAAAATGCCATTAATAGCCGTCGGGAGCTCGCGCTGAGGTGGTGGATAGTAAAATGAAAATATTAAAATACCAATAAAATAAAGTATTTGATTGATAAATTTTGAAAATTCGACTGCAGGGCACTCCGCAATTATTTGCAAAAAAGTCGTCTTTTTAAAAATCTTGAATCGTACGTACGTATCCTATAATCTTGCGATTGATATTAATAGTGACTTCCTTATCATAAAAAACGTAACTTAATAACGAAATTGGGTTATTGACATATCTGGAATTAGCGAATCGAGATCTACAACCCCCTATAAGAAGTTTTTTTAAATATCTTATTTAGTTTCAGTGTTATTGTTAAGCAAAATCGGCATATTTGTCATTTTTTCTTGTAAAACAAAAAATTATAGATATCAATATCGCGAAAGTTACCGAAATGTAAATGCATTAGTTATGACTAGGAGGGCAGAATGGCCATCGCGTGAATCGTGTTTCCGTTGCAGAATTAAAAACTCTGTCTAGGCAGCAATACGGTTCAATATTACACCAAGAAATCAATTCTCATCTCGCTTATCCTTGTTATCCAGACCATTTCCACCGAAGATTCGCTAGGAGAGAATTGAAATTTTGCCATACAAATTTCAATCCTCGTCTCGTATCGCCTCGTCTCGCCTTGCCGGTGGAAAAGCATTTCGAAATAGTACGTCTGAATCAGTTATAATATGACAAAAATTTCCGATAAGCAGTAACTGAGGAGAGGTTGCTACTGTCAAGACGCCATGCCTCTGGTTGCGCTGGCTTTCCTAACCGGCTTTCCCAACACAAAGCAGTAGAATAGGTAGGGCGTATTATATAATAAGTAATGTATGTTACCGATGAGTGGCCAATATATTGCTCTGTGGCCGATGTCATCCTCATTTATTATTGAAACCTAGTCCTATAGTAAATACACTTCAAAGAGACAGAATAGATTTTTGGGCACAAAATTGTACTGTATAGATTTTTTATTGATCTGTAAATATTTTGCTACGGAACATGTCCCTTTAATAATAGTCCATTTATGTAAAACTGTAGATTTGAATATACAAAATATTGATTATTTATTCGAGTTAATCTGGTATTTATTCGTAATTTAAGAAATTATAGTGTTATGTTCCTTATAAGTTTTTTGACATTGAATGTACCCCTTTTCCAACGTGTAGGATGGTTAATGACCTGCTATACACAGAATTTAAGTCATTATTAGTTATGCAAAGTGCGTGTTTACCACCGCTCAATAAAAATTAGATAATTTATTCTGTATTTGGTACTGTGTTTGTAACAAATACGTAGATATGTTATCTTGCCCTTTTTATACAGGGTCCTAAGCACGTCAAGCTTGACACGATTGAAATATGCCGCTTGTATAGGAACTGCGCTCTTGATTGAACAACCTTTGTGTGGAAAACAACTGCAATATTTATAAAATAATAATGGAATAGATGTCTTTCTAAATCGATTTTACATACCTCTGATTTATGTGTTTTAAAACTTAAGCGCCTCTTACGTTAATGCACTTATTGTATAATATAGTTATTTTTTTACTTACCGTGATTTAATTATATTTTATGAGCACTTGACAGTGCCATTTAAAACGGCATTTAACATTTAACAATTAGTATTTTATAAAATAAGCATTTTTGGGTGTTATAAATTTATTTTTATTGAACTTTAGTAAATAATTTCTGTGATATTTTGTTTGATAGTAATTGTCATTTGTGTTGATTTATTTATTTTACCTAAATAGTTTAGTCAAATAAGTTATAAATGTAATTATTTATCAGTATTTGTTTGATACTGCCTTATGCTGAATCTGTACTTCAATATAACAAAATATAATCCACATACAATCATAACTTATTGTATAATAATAATAATAATAACTCATGTTACCTAAATCCTAGTGAGCGTATTGAATCATTTTTTTTACTTAATGTATTTTTTGTACATAATGTAGGTAGAGGAATAAAATTACGTGCAATTATTACCACATCTACGGCGGAATACCAAAGGTATTTATGTTCTGTAACTGTTGTGTAAAATACTCGAAGTTAATAAACTATAAACAACGTGATTATAAAATGTTTGTTTTTTACTTAGCCTTCCTTGTCTCAATGCTTGGGATCATCGTCTTTCCATTGGATCATTCGGTACTACCACAGTGTAAAGAACATAGTACTACCAACCTACAGTCGTACCGCAAAGGAGACTCAAGGGTATTCTTCAAGCCACTGCTCTGTTGAACAACCATAGGACCAATCATTAGCGATTATAGGCCAACATATGGATATTTGATGTCATTCAATATTTATATGACGTATACTGTTGGTGGTTCTGTTAATATTTCGACTACATATAAGGTTTTATTGAATAATGTTGCCAACAAATTCACCAATAATATTACGCACGCAAGAGGAATGATTCAGATTGAAGTGCATCAGCAACCGCACCTACGACTATGTTGACAGCAAACGGGAATGGCAATGTAAAAGAGACACGACACTCCTGTGCCATTGATGTTCAAACAATTGGGAACTATAGCAACAAGTTCTCTTAAACTATTTAAAAGTATCATTATACATCCCGGCACCGTTGCATATGTAGGTACTGGCACCAAAGTACGGAATAAAATACAAGATGACGTGAGTGTGGAAAATTCAAAAAGCTGATCAAATATCGCTAATCGGTTTACATAAAACTGAAACACTTGGATGTCTGTGCACCATCTGAGGTATGTATACACATTGCCAAATTATTGTAACGAAAGCTACAAAGTAATTTACACAAACAAGATGGCTGCCATAGCTTTAATTTTCCATTTCCGAGGGTCGTATTCCAGGACTCTACTCAATGCTCAATTCAGGACTTGAGTATGATTTATAGCACTAGAAATCGTACTCAAGTCCTTGCCATTAGACTCGTATTTCCAGTGCTTGAAATCATATTTAAGTCCTGACTTGAGCATTGAGCATTGAAACTATTCTGGAAACGTTCATAGGATTTCGCGATTGTTGTCACAAATTAAAAAGATATAGTAGGAATATATATTGATTGTTAAAGTAGTTACAGGCCCTTTACAGTCACGGCTGACTAAGACCGTGGGACCTAAAGGGCTCATAAAAGAAAACAAGATGGCGGCTGTAAAAACTTGCACAATTCCTGAAAATCAACATTGGTCTTTCAGAACTTTTATTTCATCATTTTGTATAGGTATGGGCTACCATAAAACTAATTCACAACTGAAGTAAAAAAGTGGCGACTTGGCGAGGCTATAGGCACAGGCAGCTTCAGCAAAGGGCGACGCTTGGAATGTCCAATCCATTCTTGCGCTGCAGGCCAACAGTCCACCTCCACAAGTTTAAAATTAGGAGGGCTCAAAATAAGTACAGCATTTGGATTAATGCAACAATAATGTAGAAATTTATTGCGCACAATAAAGCGCATTGATTTGACACTTGGTGACGTCACATATATTTTTATATTGCCATCAGAAATGTCAAAATTCTTTGTCAAATAAAGTTGGACCAACAGCTGTTGTAATGTAATTTTCGTTATTAATTATTAGTCTTATTTAGAACAACCATAACTAGTTTTTGAGTTTGTAGCGAGGTCATGCTAGATATCATTAGAATTAGTGTCGTATTAGAAAATGAAACAAAGGTGAGTGTAGCAAACGTTGAAGTCGCGTAGTAGAGTTTCTACATTGTTTACGTGTTAGGTACTATCGGAGATATTTGTGTCGTAGGACGCGTCTCATGCACGGCGGGGATGACTTGATCAGTTATAATATGAGCAAGAAGACTGACGGAGATCTAAACGGCGAGATCCAGCTACACAAAATGAAGCCACAGGAACATTACATTGAGGCACAAGTGCAGGAAGGTGATACTTTACAGGCCATCGCGTTAAGATTTTATTGTTCTGTGAGTACCTTTCTTCCCAACCATTATAAACATCATGTTCTTGTCAAACAACTATGTAAAAGATGCTTTACCCACCTAATCTTGCTTTGCCCAATCAATTTTCACTATTTGAAACGTAATTTTATATGTGACCTTCATAAGTGCGTGTGAATGATTCGTTCTTTCATTGGTAATACTTATGAAGGAGGAAATAGTAATTCTGTTTCATTAATTTGATGAATGATGTCTGTTATACTAACCTATACCTTTGATAACATTTTTTTTTTGTTCAAACAATAAATACCTAGATGTACATAAGCCTGGGCAGTATTTGAAATACTTGTAACTGAAATATGTATATGAAATACAAATACTTATCTTGTATAAAGTATAATCTAAGTAAAATTTATACAATTATTAAGTATAAACATGTTTTACTACTTGAGGAGTTTCAAAACAAAAACTGATAATTTTTTTTTTTTCGTCTAGTCTCATTGAAGTAATTTGTCGCATTGTGTTCAGATCCATGCATTTGAAACATATTTTTAAAGCTGATTGATTGATGTTCAGGTTGGATAAATTATTAATAGAAACTAAAAATAACTATCATTTGCATTTAAAAAAAAGTGTAAAAGTTCAAACTGTGTAATTCCTATGCTGACCGCCACTGTAAAAAATGCAATTTTTTTGTATAAATTCACTTTTGTTTTCATTTCAGATAGCAGAATTGAAAAGAATCAATCACATACATAAAGACAATGAAATCTTTGCGAGACGGACCATTAAAGTTCCAGTCACACCTTATTCTGTACTCACTGAACTATTACCTCCATCAGAAACTGTAGAGCCTGTACCTACAACATCATCATTGCCACAAAATCAATCTTCTATACATGAGCTTATGAACAATACACAAAACGAGAAAAACGAGAGTCATAATTTACCAAATAATAATACTGAATCAAGTGACGACTATGCTATAGACTGCAATGCTGTTGTATTAAACAGCACGCTGGCTCCAGCTGTGATTCCATACACAGATATAGAACAGTCTGAGGCAATCACAGAAGACACTCAACTCTTGCCAAATAAAAAGCTTAGAGAATCATTAGATGCTGTGGTAGTTAAAGAGTTAACATCACATGGTGCAGATTTTGGACTAAAGTGGTATCATTTACTAGGTTTTGTGCTCATTGTGGGTGCTGTGATACCCATTGTATATATTATACTTACTGTAGAAAACCCAGAACACCATGAGGTGGCATCTGTGCATAAAAATTAATAGATTGATTCATGTATTTGAATAATGTATTTTGGTAAATCAATTTTGTATGTATATCATATATTAAGGGTACGTTATGTGATTTCTACAATAAAATATGTACTAAGTGTTTATGTTTTATTTGTCATTATATTAATATAAAAACAAATAATTCTAACTGTCTTGTACTTGCTGTGCTAGCAATTCCACATGTGCAAACATGTAATTATGTATTCTATGAATATGTAAAAAAGAAACTTTGTTGGTTGGTTATAATTTTCAATTTCTTATAGTTATTAATAACATTTAAAGATAATAATTTTAATTTTTATCATGTTAACTGCCATTGTGACAAATATTAAAGCTAGGTATATCTTATTGGAGACTTTTATACTCTACTGATGACCATTAAACGTCTTTGTGGCACTTTACAAGTATACAGGGTGTAATCGTTAAGTGTGCCCAGGCAGTTATTCCGTAAATATAAGAGATATCAAAAACCTTCAACTGATATTGGACGTAAGTTACATAGGCACAAGTTGTGACTGTGACAACGAACAAATTCATTTAAATATACAAATATTGAAATGAAGTTGTTCACACTTAGAACAACACGATTGACTTTTTTGACGTACGATGACAGACTGTCGTGACAATGGAAGAGATAGGGCGACAATCGTGAAACTATAAATAGAATGTCACGATAAAAATGTCCACGACAGATATTCGTGATGTGGGAACAGGCTAGACGCGACAGTCGTCCAACGATAAATAAAACGTTACGACATAATGGGAACGCGCCCTTACGACGACAGACTGTCGTGACAATGGGAAGAGCTAGAACGACAGCCGTCAGACGATAAATAAAAAGTCACGATAAAAATGTGACGACAGATTATCGCAGCTTCAAACGATTCTGTCGTGCAAATGACAAGGCGGCTGCCGTGAACCGATAAATTGTCGTCACGATCTAGTGGGAACAGTTAGACACGACAGTTGTTCAACGATAAAATAAATGTCCACGATACAGTCAAGACATATATTCGTGATATGGGAACAAGCTATACGCGACAATCGTTCAACGATAAATAAAATGTTACGACATAATGGGAACGCGCGCTAAGTAATAACGTTTATAAAATTACAGTTGTTACGTACTAAAAATTTTTCATGGACATCTTTAATTGTACGACCCAATGTTTATTGGAGAAATTTTATCCTTATCATTGATCCTGTGGATTAGTACTACATTCTCAGGCAAACTTCAACTAATTTGTGAATACAATAATTCATATTAAGAAAAATAAAAGAATGTTTCATTTAAGTCAAATTAACTATCATATGCATTTAAAGCAGTTCCCCTTCATGTCTGATTGATTTTTTCCACTCTGTATATATATTGTTTTGTAAAACTACTGTTTTACAAAACAATATATATACATATACGCGTCTTCCGCGGGAGCGACATCGCGACATTCTCGCATATTATGTCGCTCTCGCGCAAGTCGCGTCCTATCGGGCTACCCCTGCAGCTTTAGGTCCCTCCCGGCGTCACATCTCCTGCACACCATTTGCCAATTCTAATACCCAGTGGCGTTTTAACCATTTTAAAACCTAGCAAGTCGCCTATACTTACTATATTTTGAATTAGTCAAAGTGACTCACTAGGTTTTTGACTGGTCGTGAAGCAGACCAGATGTGCCTTACCAGGTATTAATGTTTGTAAATATCTGGTAAATTGTAGGATTTTGAAGTGGCCGTCACTGCAATTTGGTGAGTTATTAATTAATTAATCAGGAAGTAGGGTTCCGTTAGAAATTTTTCGAAAAATTTGACCCTTACTAGGTTTTGCTCGGGGGCAGCAGAACGTAGAGACCAACCATGCTGGTTAAATGCTCCTCTAACACTTAAGATCTGGTTCTGTAGTAGGTAGTAAAATAAGGCCGCGTACCTTTTTCCAGTGTGACCATTATTTTACAGTCCACGCTATAATTAGCTTAAATCTGGCGGCATCATTTTACAATCTCGCAAGCCACAGCTCCTTGCACAGATCTGATTTATCCCAGAAAGTCGTGAATTCGGTTTTAGAATTAGTCGCACCTTCGTTCTGACGATATAAAAGATTTGTTATCTCAACCTAGTAAAAATAGCCTAGCAGCCCAATACAGTTATTTTGCATCTGACCAGCCTTTGTTAATTTTTTTTTAACGTGATACTTGAATGTTTTAACAATTTGTAGTATTTAACATAAGCAAATTAGCGACGAAACGAAATTAATTGAACGGTTCGGTGTGACAAATACGGTAAAAACAATATTTAAAATGTTGGAAATAACAAAACAACCACAAATATGAAGTCTTTGAGTCACAGGGAACAATTGGAATGGTAACCTTCCTTGTACACATTTTTCATAATTTGTATTATTTTTATATCCGATCGTTTGACCTAAGGAGCAACTAATTGTGTCATTATGCGACTAGAACACGGACTAATTCGATTTTCTGTGTGCAATCAGATTTAAGCCAGGAGTTGCCGTTCTCGACTCTGAAAAATGGTGTCGCCGGAATAATTGAAAACGGTGCAACGTCTAAATCTAGGTTTCATAAATCCCTCAGAATGTAGCTTACTACATTTCCCCCGATTCTAATGGACGTTGTTTTTTATGAATACCACGAACCATCTAAATGAAATTTACACCTGACTAATCGAAACTAAAGTTCTCAGTGATTGTGGTCACGCAGCAATAGGCACGCCGAACGGAAACTGTTGTAGTACCCTATTTTCTAGTACAATGGGATTTTTTCCTCCTTATCATGTAAAGGGTGTTTGATTAAAAATAGATACAAGTTACTTAAGAATTCTTAGTAAAAAAATGAAACGCAATATTCATAAAATAAACTTTTATTTCATTACTATTTTCTATTCACTTAAATATACTATCGATGTAACAAATTATCAGTTAAAATCATTGACACAATCTTAGTTAAATTCTCTTCTATAGTTAATACGATGTAATGATAAATGCATTCTTATCTATATCTTGTGATCGGATAATAAAAGAAACCTTAATAGTATTTTTCTAGTTTTTGTGTTATATATCGATATAAAGATGATATATATTTATTTATTTGAACTTCATAATTAAATATCTTTTATTTTTTAAGTAACTGTAGGTCATAATTTCTAACAGGGTTCTGAATGATCAAACATTATAGCGAGGCTCACAGAAGAGTGCCGACGACATACGGTGGATTTAATAAAGCTATTCATTATACTATCGTACCGACAATTCTGGAATCAGAAGTTCCCGCGTCCTCCTCCGAGGTTAGGGTTACTTTCGTGCACACTGAAAAATAATTAAAATCAATTATAAACTCCATCTATTATCATTATACTGAAGATTATTAATGCATTACGCATGGAATAATTTTAGTGAGAATCAAATTAAATAAATAATTTTTGAGATTTCATAAAATATTCGGTACATGAACAATACATACTAATAATTAAAAAAATGTATGTACCATGAATTAAGGTGAGGTTTCACTAATTGTGTAAACAACTCTCTCTATATAACAAATATCGATAAAACTCGTTTCTGTTTTTGAGTAGTAAATAAATGTATTAAAAATAATTTCGATAAATTACGATTAAGATATCTTAAGCAGGGTAGGGTAAACAAAGTATTATACATTATGTTATACTACAACATTGAGAATGAAATTTCCCTGTAAAACACAGTAATTAAAACAGACACTAGTATTATGAAAACACGCAGAAATAACAGGAGTTAGTAGAACAGAAGTCACGATCTTCAATCGAAGAATGTGCCATAGCTTTGTAGGCAGATTAGTGATTCCTTGTTATACAAATCAAACAACAAAATCACTAGTCTTCCATACAACGCAAGGCTCCCCGTTAGTCGACGAGCACACCTAGAAAGTTGTTAGTTGTAAATAACATTGTTAGTCACATGAAATTGGTTAGTGATGTGACGAATACATACACAGATATATTAATTTTTATTCAAAATAGAAATCTATGAAATCTACTTAAATCCGCGGCTTAATTCCAAATTCATGAGAAGTTAAAAACATGTATCTAATTCACCTTTGAAAGACAGAAAAGCGTATGTATTCGTAATACAAAAATTATACGTAGTAGAATCAATGTTAAAGGTTGAACACACTTTTTTTGTGTTTGTTGAATGAAGGAATCAATGTGGTACAGAGTAAGTACATTATGCATGTAAATGTATGATAAGAATTCTAAGGTATTTTGACCTAAATAATCGAGCTAAGTAATTATAGTAATGATGTACTTTACACAATATTGAATATTTCCATATGGAGATTTCCATAGAATATACAACAAATAAACCCACAAAATAATATTTAAATACAATGAAAAAGTTACTACAACAGGGTGATACTTCAGCAGAATTTTAAAGGTATCTCGATAATCCGTTTTATTACATTTTTTTATATGGCGGTGACCATTTAAATTTCTGCTCAAGAGTTTACTAACACCCTGTACATTAACTACGTTATACCAATATATAAATAACTAGAGTAACTGTTTGAAATGTAGTTTATCTATCGTACATTAAGAAGGCCATATAAAACTCCAGTCTACATAAAAATATAGTTCTTTTACCTGGAGATAACGACGTGTATTTAACTAAATCTTAGTTCTGTTTGGCCAATGCAGGAAATTCTTCAAACATTCTATCGAAATAATATCGTGTTAGTAACTTTCTACAATCAAATAAACAGAAGTCTTATGTTCTTAAACTGGTAACAACAACCATCCAGCCTGTATTAGCGAAATTACATTTTCGTATTCTTTACTGTATTCTATGTAATAACAATGACAAGTGATTGGATTTATAATATAATATTCGACCACGACTATGAAATTTTATCATAAATTAGTTTAAGACGTTAAAAGACAAGGTCATTAAAATGAATTCTTATGGTATTTTACATTAAAGCTAGGAAGCATCCAACTTAAATCGCCATGTACATGATATAGATTTGAAGGTTATAAAGTAACATACTATTCAAAACGCGATGGAGTTGCATATGTCAGGATTTAGTGTAAAGAAGCGTTTCCATCGATTAGAATCACTAAGACAAAATATAAAGTTCGTAACAATATTAGTTACGAAAATGTATAGGCGAAATACGTTTGACATCATTATATGTAACAAGTAATCAGTCAAAATTTCCATTCAATTCAATTTGCCAAAAGAGGCAGGTTGAATTCGTATAACTCTAGCAGAATTCTTTATATTTTGTCTATAGTAGCTGTATTATAATAAAGAACGAAAAATGGGTTCCGCAACCAAAGTTATATAAATTATTTCGTTGTGCAAAGTTGTGGTGATAAGATAAGGCAAATAATAATGGACTGTACACGTTTCACATAATTTAACAATTTGAAAGTTTACATGGAATGAATAAGGATAACGCATATGACGTTCAACACTGGGCTCATATTCATAGTAAGTAGGAAATGTTGCTTTGAATTAACAAAATAGATACGTAATGATGTCTTGATTTGTGTTGAGCAGTACTAGCGATATTAATGTCAAACAAAACGCGCTTTTAGTATAGGCGTGGTACTGAAGTACGTGGTACATGATGTCCGCGTACTTATACCACAAGTTATGGGGTTAATATGCAGTAAGATAAGTAAGAGCATGTCACCTTTGCTGCAACAGGTACTGGGCCATTTGAATGCGCTGCGGGGTACCGGTGATGGTGATGATGCGGTCGGAGGAGCCGGGCAGAGGTTCGGCGATCTCGATCCCTGCGCCACTCTCTGCGCGAATCTTGCGGATGCGGGAACCGGCCTTACCGATTATCGCGCCCGCCAACTACAAACAAAGCAAATCACGCTAATTAAGTTGTTGCTTTATATGTCTCCATACATTGCTACTCTTCTTCTACTTCTGGGTTTCATATGTTTGATATACATAGAATATTACATGTGAATTGTAAAAAATACAATGGAAAGAATAATGAAATGTATCCTAAAAATTCGCATTGTATGAAACGTCTGTTTGGAAAGTGGATATGGATCTTTTCTGTTAAGTTTTTAAGGCCACGTACTGTAGTGGTCATTTTTAATCTTAAAAATTGTTGTAGAGATATAAACTAAAATTGTACCTAGAATGTCACTCACATCTTTGGGAATGGTAACCTGCGTAGAATTCTCTTGTTGGCTGCCGCCATCGTTGCCGAAATTGCCGCCACCACCGTTGCCGACGCCGCCGGATCGTCCCCCGCCGAAGTTGCCCCCACCGAAGTTTCCTCCCCCGAACCCTCCGCGAGGCGGTCCGTTGAAGTTCCCTCTAGGACCTGGACCGCCAAAGTCGTTGAAACCTCTTGGTCCGGGAGGTCCATTTCTGCCCATTGGGGGTCCACCTCGAGGTGGTGGGGGTCCTCGGCCCCTAGGCCCCATAGGCGGAGGCATTCCTCTTGGTGGTCCACTGCGGGGTGTGCTTCCCCTCGGGCCACTCGGCCCACTACCAAAGCCACCGTACTCGTCCGCATAGAAATCATCGTAATTATGCGGATCGTAATTCTGGATTGCGCCTTTTATTGGCACCTGGAAGTACAAAGTTAAATTATATATTTATTATAAAGTTTTTAATGTATTTATGTATTACGAAAATGTGAATCGAATAAGGGAATTTAATTTTTTAAGAGTATTATTAATTTGGACAGACAGGGTAACTATGCCACCCTGAAAAGATTGGGAGGTTTATGTTATCATAAAAGTCGTAACAAATATTTCTTTAAATATGCGTACTTAGTAATGTCTTTAATGCCTAAGCAAGCTAAAAGTTTTTGAAAAATCCTCAGATAAACATCACTTATCTTACCTGCCTAACTAGGTCCAAGACCTCTCTTACGCCGGCGGCGACGGCATCCGTTTTTCCAATCAGTTGGACTATACGCTCCGTGCTCTGCGGCGCTGGATTCGAGAATATCTTCAGTCGCGCACCCGTTTTCTGTAATAGAACAAGCGAGATATTGAATTTAAACAATGTAAGTGTGTATACTCACTTAAATACTTATTATTTTTTGTAAAATTGATTCAGCACAAAGTACTAAAAAATCGACCAATTAAATCAATTTGTCAAGTATTACTGAAATCAGTTAACATAAGTGTTTGAAATCGGATTCATTCCCTAGTATGCCACCCTTAGAGGTGGAAAATTTTCTTCAAATTGAAATGGCACCACTACTGAGGTACCCTCTTTCCAACAAAAAAAATCCATCGAAATCGGTTCACAAATGTTAAAAAAAACAAAAACAGTCGAATTGAGAACCTCCTCCCTTTTTTTGAAATCGGTTAATTACTAAATTCTGTTCTGCAACTAAAGAAAACTAAGGTGAGGAGATCGCAAACCATTTATTTTATCGATACTTAATTATTTTAAAATAGCCGTTTTCCGAATCTTTTCATAAACACGTGTTTAAAAGTGTGATTTGAATTAGGCAGGTATTTAATACACAAAGCAATCGCTACTCCAAATCTCGACATTATTCGACGCATACCAAACATCACTATCTATTTAAATTGAAGTTGACAGTTACAAAAGCGCTAGGCGCACGCGCGCCGTCATCGACCCGCGCACGTGGCCCGCAGACACAAACACCGCAGCCAGGACACTGACACCAGACCGACACTAGACAATGCTAACGTGAACACACTATCGATTATTGAACTTCTTTTCTGGCAACTCTTTCCTCGACGTGGCCGAGACATCTGAACATTTATCCTATGAAAGATATACATTATAATATGTATGTTAATATTACAATGACATTATCTTATTATTAGATTTTAAAAATTTTGCTATTACCGACGTTGAGGGTTATATGTGCCTTGGAATTGATTTAAAAGTAAATCAACACCGAACAATTTTCGTGCAGTACCAAAAACCGATTGCTCTACAAAGCCACAACGATGAGGCAACAAACATTGGTTCGAGTCCAGTAGAATCGAGTATTTTCTCTTTGTTTGTTCGATGTTTGCATCAATAATAATAACAAATTAGTGGAGTATTTACACAAAAAAATATGAATGTCATGATAGTGATATCATCAGGATATTCAATGCAATAAATATTTCGATTGCTATACAATTTTTTAAACAATTCTTGCGTTGACTTAACCACGAAGCGATACCACTACAAAAGGCAAACTACGACGAGACAAAGCAAACACACGAATGAATACTAATTTTTCAAAAATATTTCTTTCAGTTAAAGTAAAAGTTTAGAAAAACTGATTACTTAGGATGTCAAAAGTTCTTCTATCTTCGTACATTAATTAATGGTAAATATCGTACACCGGATTATTTAAACCTCAATTTTCATAACTTGCAACTTTTGCCGATGTATTTACTGTATTAAATAGAAAGACATACTTTATGATCCATTAACAACAGTTTCATTTGGCTGCAAGAGCACGATTTAAAAATCACAGTAACAATAAATTAGACTTTTTACAGATTTTTTATAATTCGTTTTTATGGAGTTAGATAACTCTATAAAAACGAATAAATAAATTTATGAAAATTAAATTATTGAATTATTAAAAAAGTGTGAAAGAAGAATGCAGATAGAGAGAATTGGAAGTCCATGAGAGAGGCTGTTGCATAGCAGTAAGTCAACAATATTTCAAGCTACCAAAAAAAAACATTTAAGACTGGCAAAGATATTAAAGAACAAAAAGTCGACACCGTAATTGATTTGTAAAATCATATTGAAATCGAATTGTGAAATCTTATTTCGGTATAAATACAAAATACACTTCAAAAAATAACTTAAAAATTAACGATTTATTCACTTACCTATAAATACTTCAAATTCCATTTTTAAACTACAAGCACAAGCACTTAGAAACTCAGCAATACAGTCACTGAACTCAGAAACCGAACCAAACCTATTGTCAGCATACAAAGAAAAAAAATGCAACTGTCGCTGTATCATTTTCAACTACAATTAAAACCACTCCAAAAATTTGCAAAAAACAGGAAACGTATGCCGAAGTCTAGACTCAACTAATATCTAATTCTTATATCAACCGAGAAAATTCTAAATTCAGAATTCCCGGCGCGTGGACGTCCGCCTTCCAGGGTGGTCGGTAGCGGAATGGGTCGGGAGCCAGCCGGCAGTTGGCACACCTGCCTGCACTTGCGGGGGCTCCGGCACGCGCCACGCCTACACCCACTACGCAAACCATCAATCAAAATGTGCCGTAGTTTTGCCACTCGACTAACGGACTTCTGGCAATGTGTACATCAAACTTATTATCTTATTATGTTTAGGTACAGGAGGTCATCATACTTACAAATATATTGCTTGTTATGTATACATTGTTTCAGTAGTGCGTGGTAAGTCTCACACACAATACGATGAAATGACGGTTTCGCAAGTCGTACCTTTCAAAATTGAAAGTATAATGTATGTACGTACGTGTGTACGTCAAAATAGTATATTTTATCAGGTAACAGCTCTGTGAGATATTGGATGTTCTATTTATACAATGTTGGTATATCATTTCAACTGTGCATGTTACAGTCCCGCATCGGGCGCCAAATTTTACAATGGAAACGATGCACTAGTAAAGAAACATTTTAATCGCGGAATAATTCTTATTTTTTGAGTAGTTGTACTTAACTTCAAAATTGTCGTAATATTTCGTATACATCAAAATTACACATTTGTATAATACTGTAGGAAGAAATCATGTACTAGATCATGAGACGTAATGCACCGCGTAGTTCCCAAGAAAATTGACAGTAGTGAATCGACCCCGCGGTCTCTTTTGTGGTATATTGCTAGAATAAATCAGAAGCATCACGCTAGAGTTGTTTGACGTTTAAGATGTAGACAGTAGTTTACTTTCACGTGGATAATGCTATCGACAGGTTTTGTCGTAAATGTCTAAAAATAGCGATATTTTGAAAATGGTCGTAACTGTTTTTAAAATTGACTTTTTACACTTAAAGAACTTTAGTAGAAAAAATCCAATTGACCATTCACAGCGGTTAAGTAAGATAATTTTAATCTGTAATATTCACAGAACAATAAATACAGTAAAAGTGGTTAGTTAGCGTCAAACGCGTGCTAAATACCTAGTTAGGCCTACTTGAGCTGTCCGCTATTTCCGTTTTGTACGGTATGGTTGCGTCAATTCTTTCGCGCAAATTCTCTAAAATCGTAGGAAAATGCCTTATTGTGCTGTTTTGGAGTGCAAAAATGATAGCCCGCACCAAAAATATTACCCGTCGTGGCATTTCATATCATTGGTAAGTCTTATCTTAATAAATTTTCAATTTTCTTTTTATCGACTTGATTTTTTGTACTGTAACAAACGAAAGTTAACGTCATCCCAGAGCAATATGGTCAAGTTTTATCTTTTGGAGAACTAAGTAAACGTCTCGAATTTTCCACCGTAGTAGCGAACAAAAAGTTTAGGGAAAAAATGCTTCAAAAGTGTTTTGTTAATTTTAAACTTAATTGATCGATATAACGTTCGTTTTGACGACAGCGGTTCTGATAGTAATCGCGGCATAAGGCACTTCCATTGTTTTTTTTGTCTTGTGACCGCGGAAGAAAAAACAATATAATATAATACCGACTATAACTATAACTTTGCAGAAATGCTTTGAAAAAAGTATTTTGTAAATGGTAAAATTTCGTTGCGATTATGCGATCTGCACTATTGCGTTGCCTTTGTGGCATATCACTGTTGTCACGGCTGGTCTCTCATCTCTGTAATAAATAAATTTCCATTTTTCGTTTCATCGGAATCGATATTCAACGCTTTGCTTTATCTCAGTGAAAAACGTACGGGGAGAATTTTCTGGTAATAAATTCTAAATGAGCATTTTTATTCGAACTGGAACAATAGACTGAAACTTTGTTCAATAAAGCTCCCTAGTTTTAAGGTGAACTTTGCAGAATAGATTGCTGTTCACATCGCTGAACGCATTTTTCAAAATAACAAAGCACAATAAAAAAAAATATTTCTGGAATGCAATGTTCCACCAATCCGGTAAGACCTTAATAGAATTTCGGGTGAACGTTAACCACGAGTTTTCATGAATACGAACACGATAAATTTGTATGTGTTTTTTCAGTTTATAAATAGGAATTCGGCAACAATAAATGTTGTTCTACTTACAAGAAACGATATTTTAAACAAGCTAGTTAATAAAACAGTGTCAGGTCAAGTGCTCGACGTATTCTATGGAAGCCATACTGCTGCCGATAGGAAGCGGAAGCGGCGTGGCTATAGGTTATGTCACCGCGAACCACGGCCTTTTGTCGCCGCGTAATTACCTCGACATATGCGACGGCGGTTCCAATTACAGCTAGGGCTTTCCTCCCACGACTAAACGTTAGGGTGGTCGTAATGACCAACTAGTGTTAATATAGCGAACACGGTAAAGGGAAATGGTATTTCACAGCATCGAGATTCAACCATCTTCACAGTATCATTATGCAACAATTTAATAAGTATTTGCACACTCATCTATTATCCCAGTTTCATTGCTTTTACCCCCGTCTGTAATGTTAGTATAATGCAACGCGAAAGTTTAAAGTGTATCATTATACTTATGAAAGGAACAGTATCAAAGTGATGCGCGTTTCTTTTTAATTTCTTACAATAAAGGTTCATTATGTGCATGGGCGGATATGGAAAAGAATGACAACAATGTGATTAAATTACTTTCGTTCATTTAAGTATCCGCTCTATTTTTTGCCCAATCAATCTATTAAGGATGTGGGGGGAAGGATAAAAAAACTTTTTTTTTCAAGTTCCCCGCGTCACGTGCAGTCGGTAATTCGAGTCAGGCGCCGTGTTTCCGATGAAACCCCGTCCTGAACAACCGCTAACAAACCTTGTAACATTTTCCACTCTGTTGAACCCTTCAACTCAGAGTTTACGTTTGCAAACTTTTACTGAAGAAGTCTTAGAACAGTTAGTTTTTAAATAAAAATCTACCACTTTACTCCAGAAATATAAAATTACGGCAAAACTGTACAACACGTAGAGGAAAAAAAATTGCTTTGAAAGATAAAGCGAAAATTCTACTATTTGAACCACTATCGACTTGTCAGAGTGCAAGCGACGCATCGTATGGTACGAGAGTGCGGTAGGAAATAATATTATTTTAGAAGAAAACGCATATTCACGTCTTAGGTGTTTTCAACGAATTTTTTTAAATTACGGGTAATAAAGATTCAGAGATTATAGGGTCATAAAAGTGAAAGGTTGCCAGACAAGAAACGCAACCAAAGATTTACGGTTTTGTAGTAAGTAAGCCAATGAGGTGATATTAATCAACATAACGCAATGGTTCAGTTCAGCAAGGGAAGCGCAGGTAATCAAAAGCCGTCGAGCTGGCCATATGCTGTGCGTCTATTTAAGCAGCAAGACAGCACTGGCATTGTGCAAGAGGTAAGGCAGGCAACGTGCAGGCAGGGCGGTGCGCGGGCGCCCAGGTGCGTGGCACAGGGTTTTTGTGCGGCATCCGGCGGCTGCGCGCGCACCTGCCGCGCAGCTGCCGCCCTCGCACGCGCCCCGCAACAAAGGATCCCTCCAGACAGTCTTCCGAGTTAAAATTGCCGAATGCTCGCCCCACAGTCACACTGATCGAATACATCGAATCTTAAAAGATAAGTTCATCCCGGGAATTTTTAAGGGTAGAGAAACTAGCAAGATAGATTGAATTTCAAGTGCATTTAAAGTTTATTAGAACGAAACAGTTTTGTTCACGTATAAACGTAAATTAAATTAAAAAACAAAGAATACTGTAACAATAACTATATATAATATAATAACTGCAATAATAAATAACAATTTAACTGCCTCCGTGGCCGAACGGTTACCATACCGGACTGCCACGCAGAGGTCCCCGGGTTCGATTCCCGGGCCGGGAGAAACATTTGTATGGCCTACATTTATTTCTCTCGTGAGTTTGGGTGTAATTTGTGGTTGTCTATGTGTGTGTCCATGGCACCCGCGACACAGGGTTTCCCTAGTGCGGGGCTATGTTGAGTGTGCGTTATTATTATTATTATAAATAAAATTTCAATAAATTCCACATTATTTATGATGTTAATCACGTGTTCAAAATAAATATTCTACGACTAATAAGTTCGGCAATTTGGTAGATGTCGCATCAAAGAACAAACCATATCGGTACAAACAGCCGTGGACTGATGCAAAAAGCATCGCATTTGGGACACCTTTGTGCTTATTGTTGTTTTGCGCTATTGAAATATTTAGGAAGGAATTTGATTCTTCCAATTTTGCTTTTTCTCTTCTTCAGGTAGAGTCCATTGACTCCTTACATCGTTTTATATTGGAGGCGGTTAAGAGCATACGAACAGTTGACACGCGAAACAAATTAATAGAGTGCAATGCTTCAGGTAATAAGAACTTGTTAGTACAAAATGCCAAAAGACAAATAAAGAAAAGAAACCTACGACAATACATTATGAAGCATATAAGACTTAAATCTACTAGCAGATGCAAAAGTATCAAAGTTCAGGTGTATTCAAAGTTAGTACTCGACGGCACAAACATTGTATGAAAATGCGGCGATTATTCTCGAGATTATGCTGAGCACGTTTTTCATGGAATTAATTGCGCCCGCTTTAAAGCTTTAACGACACTAAACACGGAACCAGTATCTAATATCCTCTAAGCTGTAATAAAACCAGGGAAGTCAGTATTTGTGTTTGCAAAACTGGCCAGAACCTCGCCGTGTTACGAAAAGCAAGACAGAACAAAAGACCATAATGTGTACACACTTTGCTTGATTGGACAGGGCATTTCATAATATTGACTGGACATAGAAACCGCTATAATCATCTTTTATCGTAGCTACAGTACAGTAGCAGTTTGTGTATTCGTAGCACATATAAATAACACGTGCCATCCTGAATCTGCATATTGTTCGTAATGGCTTTCAGGTACGGCTAACACCATCAAAGTTGTGAAATGAATTTGGGTTTGCTGCATAGTGAACAAACAAGCTCGTTGATCGAATCTCCGGTGGAGTATACCTTCAAAGCCTCTATTTTATAGTCTAATCTTCCGAGCAAACAGCTGAGTGCAGAGTTATGAAACGCAACACCGTGATTGCAAAGTTGGTAGACGTTTAAAAGCAGAGCGGCGAAGTTAGGTAAGTGATCCGCCGGTATGCACTTTGCTCGCCATAAAATTGTTTGTTAAATCAGTTGCCAAATACGAAGTTAATGATGGGTTGGATGCGTTTGTATTTAAGTTAACTTCTTCGATTTTGTGAAATGTATTCTCAAATTTTCGAAAGTAAAAGGATCACAGCATTAATGTTGCGATGGTACCTCTTTGATTTATTACAGGAATAAAAAATCAATCGTTCGTAGTAACAACAGCATTTTGGGCATATGTGATAACATTTATTTATTTATTACGTTTTTGTGTTCTATGGAGGTACAAATAAATGGAAACACATTAGTACGACGTGGACAGCTTTCACATGCAAGCACAAATGGCCTTTTGACATTTTATCGTATCTCTCATCGGCATCGGAATAGGAATAAAAATGATTTCGAGGCCAAAAATTACAGTCATAATTACTGTATTCGGGGAAATGACATATGTAGCAACGAATGCTATACATAAATGTTTTCTGTGTTTTAAATGATTGTTCAATAATTCTACACAAAATAAATCAGTAACAAAAATGTCCTGTGACGAACATGTGACTTATTATTATTTACAGACCATTATTAGATACCTAAATTTAGGCCTGGAGGTCTACTACAAAATCCGAAATACGAAACAACGATAATCGTTTTAGCTTTGTATCGGACGGAGGCTACGGAGAAACGCTTCTATCTGATATCGGGCCCGGAAGATCGTGATTTGACACGCGTATTTCCGCAGATTCACAGTAGAGGAAGTGAGTATCATTGCATCAGGCCTATAGTTAGTATTCTACTTTCAGATTAGAATCTTCTATATTTTAATAAGTGTTATTGTATAGATTTATTTTTAGCAAAAATGGATACTAGTACATATCAAACGCCTACAAGAAAAAAAATTTCCAGTTTGACGTTTAAAACCCACTTAAACTATTATCCTCAATCAAAAAGGAGCATCGAGAAAATATTTTTTTCACTCTAGTTCGAAATCAGGATCTTCAATTTTTAATTGATATAATTATGAAGGACGTTGTTTAGAAATTTTGAAATTTCAGATTAACGCCTAAATCCTATTTAAAATATTATATTTTCAGAAAAGACCTAGCCAGAAAATATCCGAAAGATAAAGAGATAGAGGCCGCAGCTGCTTTTACATCTGCCTTTCGACCGACCACGTGTCGCGTAAAAAATCCTAACTGTATCGACAGATGACTTGTAATGCTTCCATCTGCTCTACCTACAATTATCAAACGCCTGTATGCGTCTTTGCTAGTCAAAACTTGCTATAAGACGTCCTTTATTAAGCAACTTGTTTGTGTTAATCTGCTTATTTAATATAACAGAATAAACTATTTTTAATTTGTTTTGAGACATTCTTTATGAACACGACTTTCTTTTTACACATTATATAAATAAATAGAGGTTTCAATAAATAAAGTATTTATTTAATTAAATTGTTTTTATTTTCTTTATTTAAGTAAATAATTCTTTAATAAAAGCTATCTACGAACTAACGATCAAAGCCCTTACTTAAATAAGGGTTTAGTTCATAAATTAGCGCTGTTTCCAAAGGGTTAGTGAATTAGAGTTATAGATGGCATTTAAATTATTAAATATTTGATAAAACATATTAAGATACTATTAAAATTACACATTATTTGTGTATTTATTCTAATAATGTATGTATTTCATATTATTGTTTATATATTTACTTTCTTGATGAGTAGTGTATTTATTTATAACCACTTTCATTACAAGATATTCTTTCGTTCCAACTGTTAAATTTCTATCCTAAGGTTGCCTGGAAGAAATTGCTACTTATTGCACATTATTTTACTCTGTGATAGTTACATTATTGTTCTGTTTTGTCATTGTAATTTTTAATATGCAATAATAAATATTTCATTCAGTCAGTCATTTCATTTCATTAAGAATTTGTATAGGTCCTAGCTGGTACCCGCGATTTTGTCTGCGTAGGATAAGTACGAATGAATGAAATATTCCTTAAATATTATAAATAAATTAAATAGTACTTCGAGTAGCCTACTGTACTACACTCACTTTCATAGTTTTAATGCTTCTTCATACGAACTTCCATTCTCTGTTTCAACCCCTTTAAGAACTATTCCTGTGACAAAGGCTAGGCTATGTCCTACTCCTAAGTCCCATATCTCTATACCAAAATTCATCAATATTGGTTCAGCTGTTTATAAGTGAAAACGTAACAGATTTAGTTTCGCATTTATAATATTAGTATAGATTATAACAACTTAGGGCCAATTGAATATAAGGAAATAAGTTTTCTTTCACACGTAGTGTTGAGAGCTTTACCGGTAACATGGTAATGTCATTATTCACATATTCATGAGCTTACGTTATTGCCGCTGCGGTAAACAATTTGTTTCCTAGAAATAAGGTTAAGCTGCTGAAATCTTGTTCGCTTGCTAAAGAATTTATTTGCTTTGTACATTAAGTTAATTTTAGCAGTATCTCGAAGTATTATGAATTCAGCCTGTGTGAAGAGATCCTGCACTTATGAAAGAATATCTATCACACGAAACATACTTTGTACTCTTTTGTTCTGTGTACCGATTAGGTTCCCGGCTTTCTCTCAAAGAAAAGTTTAAGGGGACTGGTATCATGACTGTGGCATCACAGTACATTGACTCAAATATTTTGTATGGCCGTAAAAATATACATAATTTCATTAACAAAGAAGATATCTATAATATTGACCTTAGAACTAAATCCGACTTATGGTACCACGATTTTGTTTAACTTAGGTAAACGATTCCTTTATGGGGAACTGTATATGTTTTTACGATAAGATTCTGAAGCATATATATTAAGATTATCATTTGTTAAGTTTAAAAGTTGTATCAAAATTATTTTCATTGAAAAGTCACATTACAACATTGAAGATTACGTGTTGTTAGATAAAGATGAGTGGAAAGACGACATGAGTCTAAGATTCCACATAAATATGATTTAAAGTGCATTCCATAGCATTTAATTTTATGTGAAAAGAGCAATCCCTAGAGTTTCTTCTTCTCAGCAAGTCAGCACAGTGAACGAGCAGTAACTTAAATAATGATGTTTTCAAGTGTAAGCGTCACCTATGGAATAAATTATTTTTTTACTTTGATTTTGTACATTATGTATTCAAGATGCAGCATTTATCAAAGTAAACTTTACGAAAACGTGATGATAGATTTGTCTGCAACTTTTCCGTCTCCGCAGTTGCCATCAATGCTGTAAAAATTAAATAAAAAGAATGTTGGTCTTACCTCTCGTAGTTCTTTGATTTTGGCTCCAGCCTTGCCGATTACACAGCCCGCTCTGCTCTGGTGGATCAGTAGACGCACGTCCAGTTCTTCGCTATTCCCTTTCGGTCCTCCCTGATTATATTTCACATTGTAATAGTGGTAATCATAATATTAATTTTTTTATCGTAAATTAATGGAAAAAATATAGTTTATAAAAACATCATGATAAAAAATACTACATTCTCAAAAACTAGCATATTGTTAATTATAATATCGTACTTTCTTGCGTTTCGAGCAAGGTTTTTAATATTGTATAACAGCCTCCATAGTCGAAAGGTTGCCATACTGGTCTGCCACGCAAAGGTCCCGGGTTCCATTCCCAGGCCGGGAGAAACATTTGTATGGTCTACATTTAATTTTCTATTTCTCTCGTGAGTTTGGGTGTAATTCGTGGTTGTCTATGTGTGCCCATGGCACCCGCGACACACGGATCCCTAGAGCGGGGCTATGAGTGTGTGCGTTATTTATATATTGTGTGAGGTACTTACATCAGCCAGGTTCGGCAACACTTCTTTGACGATTTCGAGTACTGTGTCCACATCGGGCGCCGCTATTGAAAGGACCCTGAAAAACGTGCTTCGTTAGCGCGAGTCGCGAGTGGCGCCGTCAAAAAATCACAACACAATATTAACGTTACGAAATCAACGGTCAGGGAGGTCTGGGGGCTGAATCTGTATATAAAAGCATGAAGTGATAGCGATGTCGTAGAAATTGTTAGCCGTCCAGTGCGGAGAAGTGTTGAGAAGGAGGATGCAGTCCTGAGGGATCATCGGGTAATGAGTGGGATGCGGGACTCGGAGGTCCGGAAACGGAGAGTCGAGCATGTCGACGCGTGCGGCGACGAGGACGATGCGGGCGGGGCGCCCGAGTGCGACAGTTCAAGCGCGCCGACTCCTGACTGTTGACGTATCGAGACGGGTAGAGTAGATTAGATGTTGGCGATATAGTTTACCGTTCGGGGCCGGGGCAATCTGGGACTGTTATAGAGGCTTTGTACTGCATGGCGGGGCGCGAGGCGCGGGGCGGGGCGGGGCGATGCGCGGGGCGGGCGGCAGGCAGCGGCAGCCGCGGGACCGGCAACCACAACGCTGTAGCCGCTAGCCGCCATCCGCCGCGCACCCGCACCATCCTCAACAACGTCTCCAACTACACCACCGACGCGTTTACGAAATGCCAATCGAATTCTTTTTGATTTATACAGAAGCTCTATTGGAACATCTAGATGTTATATCCCAGGAATAACCATTGTCTTTTGGTATAGAGTAAACGAGTATCAGAGTTAGTAACACCCAAGCGGATGTCGATGATCCTCACTTGAGCTTTTATACGTGTATTTATTGGCGTGTCGGATTATAGGCAATCGGCAAAGCGAATGTTGAGGATAGTGCGTACAATGTGCGGAGGCTGGCGGCTTGTCGCGCTAGAGCAAAGACCTGGAACTGGCTGCCGGGGGGTTATTTCTAGCCTAGCGCGGCTGCTGGGTGCCCACGGTCGCATCCACAGGCACCCATCTCTCAAAAGTTACAAGACATGGGTCGTTACATTTCCGATTTACCAGAGACACAGCAGTACAATTGGAGGTAATTTAAAGATCAGTAGAACCTGTGGTGAAAAAATGTTAATTAAGACAATCTTGTTTGTATCAAAATCTTACTTCAAAAACATATGTTACTATAGAAAAAAGTGTAAATATCTACCGTATTGAGTACCTGCAGAAATGTAATTTTATAACCTAGTGAAAAGATTTGTAACATGTTGTATTAATTTAAATGTACAAATTGTAAATTACTTTTAGTCCCGTGTCAAGTGGTGCATGTTCAGGTAGTGTATTATAAATACTCACCTGATTTCTGAGCTTTGATATATTTGCGCCTCCCTTCCCAATGATCGAGCCAGCCACCTGTCGAAAATCCAATTTTTAAGATACGCTGCACGTACTGAAATCGAATCATGTCAGGTTAAGCCGGTATCCGACGCAAAACGATACTTGGATTTGCCTCTGCGAATAAGACTTCGCAATTAGTCCTTTTAAATAATTCATATACTGTAAACTCAAATAAAGTAATCTCAATCCATATGGGACACAACTAAAGCAAGCAGGTCATGAAAAAAAAAAATATTGCTTTACCTTACTGGGTATAAGAAAAGTGACCTCGTCGTCTAGTTGCCGCTGCCGTTTCTGAACAGGGCCGTCGTCTCCATAAGCGTCGCGCTTCATGTTTATGTCTGAAACAATCATCCTTTATACAAATACCTATCGACGCTCGAAGAACAGAAGTTAGAATTAGCGTCTAACATCAAAAACAAATCGGGTTGGGTTAATTTAGATTTTAAATGAATTGGCTTCGGCTATTCTTGAAATTTTAATTACAATTCTCATTTATAAATTACGTCCTTTTCCAATTCAATTAATTTGACAAATCTGATAAATAAAACGTCAAAACGTTTGAGGGTAACCAAGCGAGGCATTAGCAAATTTTCACTTTACTAGGGCAATTAAGATGAAAAATATTAATAAACAAGTCTCCTCGTTTATATAATGTGAAAGAACACAGTATGTTGAGTTCAGTTTACTCGAGAGTTTCGCACCCTGGTGCTACGTTTACGTTACGTTTCCCAGTAATTATAAGTGGTTTTAGGAAATTGTATTAATTGCTGTTGTGTTGTGAAATACGTGATTCCGAAATGAACGAATTTAAATTCGAAGCAAAGGTTGCGTTGAGAATAATTTGAGGGCTTTCCGCAATTACGTGGAATTTATTTTTGATCCTTGACGGGCTAGGGTATCTGCTTTCGTAAATTAACTTTGCAGTTTATGTAACGTTCGTCGAATTTCATTAATTTATAGTATTGCCATAATAATTTACCACACGTACTGATGTCGATAATTGCTTTCAAGACGTACGTTTCTGTGGGTAAATCAATACTCCATTTGCGTTATGAGTTCAGCTTCCTTGAGTAACCTTTCCGAGCTCATATAATTCGATCACAAATAAGATATATTTACCTATCTTTACGAAATGTCTTTAAAATTTGGACAAAAATGTGTATTAATTCTTAGAATCGATATCTAATCGATAGATTTATCGATTAAGTTAAAATCGCCCAAAACTCTGCTTAAGGATGTAATATATTATTGTCTTCAAGTATTCGATAAAAATATTTAAAAAATTATTTAAAAATATATAAAATGTTGCCGACAGAGACAAATCAAAACAATCAATATCAGCACGGGGGAAAAAAGGATCGGGTAATAAATAAGTCATTAAAGCGTTTGAAACAGAATGCAAACGCGGTAATCGCGGCAACGCCCTACTATCGATCCTGAACCACCTCACAATGCTAAATTATCGTACCTACGCAATTTTATTCCAATTAGGTTAATGACAACCCTTTATGGCCGCATTGACCGTACAATGGAAAATTGAAAACTCCTTGGGTAAGGCGAACTGATCAACTTTTGTTCACCCGCAAATTTAAGTCTCGCATCAATTTCCATGTTTGTGTAGGAAATAATTTGAATATAAATTTATTTTGATGCGTTACCGTTCAAGTTTCTTACTAAAATTCATGTTTATTGTATGTAGTCTTGTTAAACTTTTGATAGTGATTATAATAATAAAGTGCCATACAATCACACCAATTACCTGGTCTCAAACTCAAACTAGGTAATTCCCTGTACTGTGAGTACCAGAGCAACGGAATTCACTCAGGGGCATTTCCCAAAACACCCAGAACAGAACCAATTTAGATTATGATTAGTAAGATTAACTTTAGCAATAGTTTACATATTATTTTGTAAAAGCATCAAGCAACTATTTAAACACAAAGTAGCATAAACGATTCTTTCCAACTTTAACCATAGAACATTCCAGACTTTATTAACTATATATACTAGAGGAATGTTAATTTCATTTTTTTAGTTCACGATTAATTACTACGGTGCCTTATACGCTTATGTTTACACCGCAAAGAAAATGAGTTTACGTCACAAATGCACGCTTTCTTTTAAAACGGTTTTGCCAGGACTGAGTTGCATGTTGCAGGCACTTGGTATTTTTCAAAGTATCCTATTATTTTAATGCTGTAATGTTGCAGAAACACGAGTTGTCAAAACGTGGTTGTAATTCCAAAGAAATTAAAAAAATTCTAAGTAATCAGTTCACTTGAAAGATGTCAAGTTTTTATATTGTGCCCAAATCCAAATCGTGGTTAGGATGAGCTTATAAAAAATGCATGAAAGTCAAAGAAAAACTTTTCACTTAATAGCAATATTATATTCAACTTTATATCAATCACTTGACATAAATCAATCGCTCTAACTATAAACCGTGGACGTTATTATAATAGAATTCTTAAACGTTGCCATACGCCAAACTTAAATAATAGTTTGGGTACTTTTTACATAATTGTGTCTAGTCATTTTAACTCGTCGACGTGTTAAACTTTGGTCCTAAATAATCCAGCCGGGCATCCCTACGGCGGCGTGTTGACGCCCACTGCAATGGATTAGGTGTGCTGGTGACATGTAAAATTTTTTGAACTTCATATTTATGTAAACTACACATTTTCTGTTTACATTGGTTCTCTGCCAAACCATGCTGTGTTAATGGTCATTCGGCTAAAAAGTTTATGAGTTAAGAGTATGTTTTAGGTACACTATATCTCACACAAATAATGGACATGAAGTTTGCCCATTCTACTTTTATCGCGAAATCGAGGTCAACAATATTTTTATGATTTTGGAACATTTTAGTTAAGATTTTATAATAAAGACGATATTTCTTTTCTATTAAAGATTTTCCTTCTTTGTTCACCGACTTCTAAAAAAGAAGGAGGTTGTCAATTCGACTGTATGTGTTTTTTGTATGTATGTTACGCGATAACTTGTGAGCCGATTTTGATGATTCTTTTTTTGTTGGAAAGAGGATAGCTCAGTAGTGGCTCCATTTCAATTTTAAGAAAATATTCCACCTCTAAGGATGGCAAATTAGGAGATGAATGACTTTTGAGGTCGGTTTTTTATTAAAAAGCGTTATCGTTTTACACAACTACATACTTTTCATCATAGTCTTTGCCCTCCACTTTATGAATTGTAAGGAAATTGAAACCAATAGGTATCTATCGTACTATTTCACCATGGTTGTCCATGGTGAAATCGCCTACACAAAAATCCTTGTTGACAAATCCTCCGTTCAGATGTAACTCATAACGTCCGACCATACTCCAACATTTAGGATGATTTGGTGATCAATCTGATAAGAGATGATGTCCATAAGCCTTGGGGGACATCTGCGTATGGTTATGGGAGCGACCGCCGCGCCGCCGCCGTCGGGCAAGCGAGGCAGGTGAACGAGGTCGCTGACTCCCCTGCAGGTGCAAAATACGCGCCAAACGTACAAAGGGTTTCTACTAAACTCCGTGATACCGTCCTCAAAGCCAAAACTTTGTGAATTTCCACTAGCATTACTTCTATTCTCTGGTTGTTATAAACCGAATTTAGCAGTTGACTTACTCGCATTCATATTTATTAAATCAAATCATACTGCCTCTGTGGCCGAACGGTTACCTTGCCGGACTGCCACGCAGAGGTCCCAGGTTCGATTCCCGGGCCGGGAGAAATATTTGTATGGCCTACATTTATTTCTCTCGTGAGTTTGGATGTAATTTCTGGTTATCTATGTGTGTGTCTATGGCACCCGCGACACAGGGTTTCCCTAGTGCGGGGCTACGTTGAGTGTGTGCGTTATTATTATTATTATTATTATTATACTGTATCGTTTAATTAACGACTCATCCCCACTTTATTAGCACCAATGGGAAAAGCTTATTCGCGTTCATGTGAACTATAAAAGAAGATTGATTTTGGATGCGAATCAGCAGAAATTTATTTAACTGGCTTGAGGACATTCAAAGTGAATGTACCCCGAGTACATGAATAGTACTGGCATGACTGGCTATGAGCCCGGAGCCGAGGCAGGTGTTCGCCGCACAAAGACCTACCACGCGCAAAAAATACAAGAAAAAACAAGCAAACGACGCTCAAAATGTCACAACCAGCTGTCTCACCTGCGACCCATTTCTTACCTACTTCGCTCCTTTCCCCTTAAGACGCTCCTTTTACTTGGTAATTATTTTCCGCAAAGAAATTCAAAGGAAACGTTGTGCGTATTTGAGGACAAAATTGTGTAAATGGCAATCTCAAAACTGAGACGGGAGTCAAATTAAGTTCGTGCAATACCTTTTTCGTGAGGAATACAAAACGCTTTCACAATACAAAATTACCAAAAACTATTGTAATGTATAAATGAAAAAGGTGTGCGACGAGGTGTGTGAACGCGGAAACAATGATAATGATGTTTTTTAGTATGAAAGAGGTTGACGGGTAAACAAGAGCTAGTTAAAGGAATAATACAATCAAGATACAGGGAAAAACTCACCAATTTTCGCAACGGTGCGTTAGGCCAAGGCGGCTTAGACCTAGAACAAGATAAATACCGATTAGAGTTTTACGCACGTTGTGATAATTTTAAGTCACTGTAATAAAGACGTACATAACTGTAACAAATGGGCGCGTGCATTTTATTGTCGTTAGGTGTTAGGCGCGTTTGGCCGGCATGGCGGCCGCGGGTTGACTGGCATCGGAGGGGCTGTGCACGGGCGTTAGTATGGCACCCCCGAGACTCCGGGGCGCCGCCGCTGCACATGCGCACGGCTCGCGCCGTCGATAACACCCTGCCTCTCATTGTGCCCCGGAAACGACGACTTAACAAGTCTCCACCGCAAGACGACACCCTGCTTCTAAACCAACCTACGTATGTTCCATGATTACACCACAAAGCTCTCCAGACTTGTCCCCTACTAGCCGTAACTATGCACTGAAGTTACTTGTAAGACAGTTATGTACCGAGAGAACGAAAATCTGGCATGGCATTTAAGAGCCCTTTCCAAAGGCCTTAGTCACAAAGTTCTATTTAGGTCACAGTCCAAAAATACAAAGTTAATAGCTGCGATTCAATTCATCCAAACCTGTCTAAAGTAACATGCAAATTAGAGATACTTTAAAAAAAAGCGTATCGCTTTTTCTCTATTCAACAAAGAGCGCGTGTCCTGAAAATATTTTCAAATGTGGCCATGCGCTATTATTAAGGTTAATGCATTAAACTAAAAGTAATGCAATGCGTTTCAGACAAATATTTTATACAAACAGTCTGTAATTTTATTCTATTGAAATATCGTTTTCGGAATCCACTACAAACAATTACGTTTTTACATTAGTATTAAAATGAATTTGTTTGTGTTTATCACAGAACATTATGAGTTTTCAAGGCACCATTCAAAATAAATAGAACGTTATTTTATTACATATTACAAAATATAGAATAGTAATATAATGTGCCAAACAATCACACCAATTACCTGGTCTCAAGCTAGAGAATAATGTACCCTGGACTATGAGGACTATGCCCTAAGGCAACGAAATTCATTGGGGCACATCCAGAGCACCCAGATCAGAAACAAATTCAGAAAAATTGGTTTCCTACACAAACGCCCAGGACTAACCGCTGAGTCACGGGAATCGTCAAAACAACACAAACCTTATTACAATGGCAAGAAATTCGCATGCATAGCTTACAGTTCTGTAATATACAGACATACATAGATTTTTTCCATATAAGTTTTTTTTCATAATATTAAGTGACGGGACGAACAAGTCGTGCGCCTGATGGTAGGCTACACGCCTGTCCAGTTGCAGTGCCACTCAGAGCTTTAAATTCCAAAGATCTGAAAGGCACTACCACTGCGCGCGTCATCATGAGACAATTGTCAAGTCCCATATGCCTGTAATTTCAACAGCACCCTTACCTTTCAAAGCCGGAACGTAACGCTGACATTACTGCTTGGCGGCAGAAATAGGTAAGGTGGCAGTTCTCCTCTGGACGAACTTTTTCACAAAGAGCTCTACTGCTACTGAATTACATTTTATTTACAACAACGACATCATTGAAATGTATAAGATGTGAAATTCAATTCCAACAATAATTGATAAAATAAATACTTATTTCACAGCTTTCCGCTGAAATTATCAAGTTATCTTGATTATTGTTTTGATGGTAAGAGGATACTTTCATTGATTATTTTATAATACGAATACATTGTTAGTCTTCTAATACATAATATGTATAAAATCACAGACCTTGTCTAAAAATGTGGAAAGTAACAATAAATGCACGTTACGTCAGAACAAAGAGAACGCGATGCATAACACGTTCGCATCTAAAAGGGTTGTTGAATTTTTAACAATGAAAAGGTGCACACTTAGGTTATGTTTATTTATTGGCTACATTTTGTTTTCGTGAAAACAATGTCTTTTATAATATCGTCGTGTTCAAGTTGCATGTATATTTTCTGGTAGTTAATTGACAATGGATGTATTATTCAAATAGTGTACAAGATATTAAATAGCATTCCCATTTGGACGTAAACAAACATAACAAGACAATCAAAGATTACTTCTGTTATCGCTTTAGATTTATTATTCAAACTTTATTTAGAACCTCCGTAAATAGCTTTACAGGCAATAATCGGTAAAGATAATAAGTGTATGAACAGCCATTCCAAGGGAATTGAATTAAACTTACTAACTAATGTAAATTATGTTTGCTAGGTTTATACAGTATGTGCTTTGAAAACTTGATATACCAAATTAATAGCAGGGTTATATTTCATTGACTGAAGAGTGTAACATAATGTTTCCCTAAACAACAAACAACATCTGAGGCAGCAGACCTATGGCATGCGACAAAGTCGTTAGCCGTGCGCTAATGTCCACCTACGACATCACTTAACAAATTGACCATAATAAATAAATGATTAATTCATTTTACAAGTTGAACCATAGATAACTCTTTCCAAACCATTCCCCGAAATTCCATCCAATTCGTCTGGGAGATCGAATTGATCGATTTCGTAAGAACAGAAATAAAATACTTCACTAAATAAGATAATGCAATTTTGGACGGTTGTTATGTTAAATTTTACAAATAAAAACAAAACAATAATCTCAGTACAGATTACTAAAAAACCTGTCTCAAAAGTACGTGAAATTACATATAATTACCAAGTTTTATTGAAATCGGTTACCGGAAAGTGAGCAAACCCGGATTCATCCCCTAGTTCGCCACTATACGGGACTTGACACAGGAGATAATAAAAATCGGTTCTCACTACTCAAAGTATAGTGAGAGAGAAAACGCCTTGAATAGGAGAATAGCAAAATCAACCATTAAAATAATTGCTCCTTATAATAAAATTTAGGCACTATTTATAAAAAGGAATCTTCATGCGTGAACAGCCAGCCACCCTTAGAGGTGGATGATTTTCTTCAAAATTAAATGGGACCACTATGGATATACCCTCTTTCCAACAAAAAAAAAGAATCATGAAAATCGGTTCACAAATACCGGAGTTATCGCGTAACATATATAGAAAAAAACAAACAGTCGAATTGAGAACCTCCTCCTTTTTTTAAAGTCGGTTAATAAAATACACCTCTATTGCTCTATCGACCATAAAGTATTACAGTCGAGTCAAATAAATTACTTCCACTAGGTCAATCATAAGATCTAACAACAGACCAGCCAAGTAATCGTAGCGATCAAACACATCAAACATACACGACAGGTCTGTTTGGATTACATTTTAAGGACATGTCTGTAGATATGTCGATGTAGTAGTTGTCAATAGCTAATAGCCTACCGATGAGGCGACGTCGAAGACAATTGTCGCCTAGGTAACCAGACAACAACAAAGATGCACACTTTCAAATGAAGAACGAAATTACGTAACTGACACTTACAGTTACTTGAAAATTTAACATTAATTACAGCCGGAATCCGGAATATTTAAAATCCCCCTAGGATTTTAAATATTCCGGAAAAAAAAAAATTCGAGTATCGCAAATATCTGGGAATACTTTATGAAAGAAAAGTAGGAATAATACATGTAATAACATAACCTACAATAAATTATGAACGTCCAAAGATTTAAATATTCATACCAAACCAAGGATTCTGGATTGTGAGACGTGTAGCAGCTGCACCGATGATTGCAGTTTAGTTCAAGTGGGAAACGTCAGGTGAAGATAAACATTCAGGTGACCTAATTTCCCACTCCTATCGAGGAATATTCTAAACAGCAATTGTGGAAGTTGTAGTCTGTAATTTTCTCCACGGTGGGTGGTTGCTGAAATATTCAGCAAGGTATGAGAACGCTGGCAGCACACGCCACCCGTCTTGTGGACAGGGGCGTCTGCTAGCCCATGACTACGAAACACGTCACCTTCTCTGGGGAATCGACAGATGTCTTGAAGCAATTGAAACCTTAATTTATATGTACTAACATAATTGGTGTAGCTCGATTGCAAGTACCACAAGAACTTAATGAGCGCTATTATTTTAACAACTTTAATACCAAAATAAGGCTGGGAATAGAAATTTAATACGATTAACGACAAAAAAACCCCTTTAGCATAACATCACAGAAAACTATATAATAATTGATGGTACCTACTATAATTGGGCATCGGAGAGTATTATAATAAATTATTCATCCGCAAAGACTCGGACGCACAATTCGAAGTGTAACAAATATGGCATCCAGGATACGCTTGGTTTAACCACGGCACCTTATCCTGCACCTTTTTACGATGTGGAGGATAATTCATGGAATAAATATGCGGTTTTTCTCCGCAATGGAGCTCCAGCGGCAGGTAGCTACGACCATGAGCATGAGCCATCTCATATATTTCGCTAAAGCGATTCTTACACGATAAATTTAGGGGACATTTTGGAAACGAGGTCTGCGCAAAGGTTGGCAAAGGACTTAATCTATTATTGATAGAGGCTTTGCTAAGGCCCCTTTGAGAAACGAGAATTTAGATTATTGAATACACATTTTCACTTGTGTGATACATTTTAATTCAATGCAGGTTTTTTAAACTCTATCACTATTCGATAGATCCAAGATTGATTAGATATATCCGTGTGAGACGTCTTTACGGCATTGTATATGATTTTTCGGTCAACCAAACTGAAATAATTTCGGACTACAAAATGTCAAGCAAGCATCGCTGCTGCGATTGCCGTCAAAACAACAGGGCAATGCGTTGATTTCATGAGTGAGAGCTTGCGCACTGCGCTTTACTATAATGGACGACGAGCAGTGAACGCATTATAACTTTACATACGACTCGAAACGGACCATATTAGCTATATTTACAAGTTCATAATTAATGATTGTAAACATTATTGAAACAAAATAATAATTAAGCAAGTGTTGTTGAAATAAATACACTGAAATGTTTGACTCGATAAGGGCGGTTCAAGGTTGACGTAGGGTGCAACAGTAAGCCGGTTTTGAAATTGAAAAATGCTGTAAAAGCTGCAATTCAATAATAATAATGGATTATTTATTCCTTAAAATCTATGAAAGGAATTGGTACAACGAACAATTTATAGAAAATACATTTTTATTCAAAGAAAACAGTTATGTAATTAGGGTAAGAGGGGAAGTTCGGAGGTATATGTTCGCCCCTTGTGGCCTTTCAGACAACGGTTATCCATTTCGTTTCCTCGTGGCCCGCCGCCGGTGCGAGTGAATATTTGATGCTCCTATCGATCATAACTTCTTTGCGGTACAACGAGTGCGGAGGGCGGGCCGACAGTATGTCTGTAGTTTTGAAAGCCTCATGTATATTTCGCCCGTTGGTAATAGTCAAACATGTCATAGCATAGCAATGACGTCTGAAAACCGATGTTTTTTCGACGTCACATACATAGAGTGTTTTGGGTTGGCGAGATAATAAGTTGTAGCAAAAACATTTCCAATAGATCTGGAGGAATATTTCGATACGCTAGAAGTTACTTTTATTCTCTCACGGAGACATTTTTAGAATCTTGCAGTAATGAGTTGTCGTTGTCATAAAGATCTTGAAGCGTTCCCCTCCAATAGAAATGAGAAGTATAAATTCAGAATACGTTAAACGTTTCATCTCTTGTTGACCCTTGAGACAGTTTATAGGTAACAGAAACGTCACGCCGGAATTAAATTTGTATATAATTTAATTTGATGACGCTTTTCTGCCAAATCCAAAGCGGCGCGGAATAGCGCTTTCACGTCTCCATTTCATTTGCGTGTCAGACTAAACCAAAAGGAATTTACAATGACACGTTTAACTTTGTAAAGGGATAGTCTTCATGACTTATGAAGACGATGTGGTGCTTCGACGTAAAAAGTCGTGAATAGTAAGGACGTATCGCCGAACGTTTCGTGAGTGTAATTGAAGAGCCCTTAGGCGTGCCGCACGCCATGGCACAGTCGGACGGGAGACATCTTGTATGTGTTTGTCTCTCTAGTAATTTCCTCGTCCGTCCTTGTATATTTAAGCGATGGCGTCGTCCGTGCCGCTCTCATGCATATGTCATGAGCAGTTGCCGCGCGACGGTTTGTTGACGGTAGAGCCGCGGGAACCGCGACCATCGGCCCCAGCCCACGGCCCACCGACCACCACCGATAATTATTATGTTCTACTTTCGATTCCTGCGGCTATCGGCGCCGCCTCGCGGTGGGTGCCACCACCGCCCGGTGGGGATGAGGCGACAATTAGATTCCCGCTTTTCTCCAATAGCCGCATGTAATGACCGTGTGGTGTATATTGCATGTACGCTCAAATTAAATGGCGGACACCGTAAAAGCAGTAATAAGTCCGGTGCACGCACGCACCGCAATAAATTTACGGCACAATTTAATATCCCCACACTATCTGTATTGAATAAAATCGTTAAAACGTTTTTATGTGCTCTTAGATCCGCTTAGATCCCACGTGTACAAGAAAGTTTTTAGGAATAAAGTACTTGTGATGAGGATGTATTTAGAATCCAATAAAACCTTGTAGCCCGATACCCCATCAAACAGATTACTTAAGAGATTTCATAGCTGTTTGACTTCGTGATGGATTGCTGAGTTCACATTTAGGACGAAAGGAAGAAGTGATTAATTACGAGTATCGGCAAATGAAAAAGTTTACTCATAATAAAGGGTAGCAATATTGCATTCGGGTACCTACTAGCTATTACTAATCCATAAATGTTAATGATTACAATCAATGGCAACTAAATTGCAATTGGAAGCAAGCATAGATGGTACGAGGTCTAGTACTGAGCAAACATAGTTGCACGATTGCCCAGAGCGACATTAGCATGCAAGTAGATTTAGAACCATAAATTATAAGAAATCAAAAATATCGTTTTACTTACGCTCTGATGTCAATGGTTTGAACATAATTTGTTCTTATATACCTATATACCTATACGTGATAAATGCGATAATTAATTCTCTCAGTTTATAGGGAACTACGCTGATTTCACCTAAAGGTTTTGAACCTTACGACGAATTGAGACGCAGACTTCAGTGTAGAAAGGCGTATATTATCCAAAAGGGTAAATTTTCAGGGTTATGGACCCAACAGTATGTCTCACTAGCATGAAAGCGCACAGTTCAGTGCCAAACCTTAAAGTAGCAGAAATAGGACGGAATCGTCTCAAATATTTGAGTGCCGTATAAATGCTGCACCAGTAGAAAGCATTAACAATTCTTTTTTTGTTTTGCTTTTCAGTTGGCCGCTGATGGCCTTGGCTGCGCCACCGAAAGAAAGGGCGAGCTGAAGGCTCATAACCCGGGTTAATAATTCAAAACATATGAGATGACTTATACTACTGAAGTTAACAAAACGATAGCGCGTTTCAAACTACAACTAATGCCATCTAGCAGTGATGCGATGGAACTAATTGCATGTTAAAGTTGTGCTTGTTACTGTGCTAAAACCGCGTCTTGAATTATGACTACAAAGAACACGCTAACAAACTACAAAGAGAACAATTATTTCTTTGGAAAATGACTGTTTATGATTTTTATGATTACTAGCACAAGTAAAAGTAATCGTTACTGCGTGCATCTTCTGCGACATGTCACGACAACATTGACTATGAAAACGCAACGAAATGTTGCTTTAAAAATTATACTCTAGAACAGAGGTTCCCAGACTTTTTTTCCCATAGACCACTTTCAAAATTTAGCTGGTTCCGGTGGACCCCCCTGAAGCTACATTTCTACTATATACCATATCCATATTTTTTTTTCACGCCAACGTAGACCCCCGTCGAGTCTTCCTTGGACCCCTGGGAGTCCACCTGGACCACTTTGGGAGCTAAGGTTCTAAAATGTAGAATATTAATCTCAATAGCAAAATACTTCTTTTTTTTTAAGAATATATTTTTTTTTAAATACACCCAAGAAATTTTTAATTCATATAAGATTATTTAAATTTGATGTAAAAAGTAAAAATTTATTGATGCAAGTAATGTCCAATTAATTGATTAGAAACGAAATAAAATCTCGAAGTGAATGTATTTGTCTAAAAGTTAGAAAGAGTAAAATTGTATTAGAAAAAAACCAGCAGTATTTTTGTAAAGACGATATTTTATTATTTTAAATAAATATTCTTTCAGAATTAGCAAATATTTTGATAAATTGCTCTCTCTCTTATTAATAGTATTCCTTTTTTTCTGTGTGGCCAGCGGTTGCAAACCAACTATGATTGCTGTCTCAGCCTCAAAAAATAAAATTTCTGTTGTAGATCTGACAAGTGATGATGCTTTAGACACGCACACACAATTGCCAACTAATTGTAGCAAAAAAAAGTAAAAAAACAAAATAATAATTCGAAAATTAAAAATATGTAATGTAAATTTAAAAAACAATAGGAACTAATTCGAAAATTAAAAATATGTAATGTAAATTTGAAAAACAATAAGAAAAAATATGAATGTGATATATGGCGCCTCAAGTCGGAAATTCTCGAGTTAAATCAGTCCTTGCAGACTATAACTGATCAATTTAATAAATTCCAAAGGGAAATTAAGGACCACACATTGGCTATGGACAATTTTCTGGAACTGAGTAAATATAATTTAGAATGATTTCACTCCTTAACCAATAAACAGTGCGAATACCCGCAACCCCTGCCACCAAATTGCCAGTCAGTCCGAATGTCTGTATTAAAGAAGGAGCCATATAGCAAGGAGTAGTAGGGAACATATTGTCATTGAGCAGACATCTCAAAAGAAGTGTGAAGGTATAACTGAAGAGGTTGAGTCCCAGCTACCGAGTTCGATATGTCAAAGTCTTGGCGACTTTGGAGTGCAGGCCTTGGAAGTGTCATAATAGAGAAAATGACAACTAACTCACAACTTTCGCATTTCTCGTCTACCCAGACAATATTTTTTTCAGATAGATTAGGCATTGACTTTGGGGTATTGTTAAATAACAATATGCAGGAATCCGTAATCAATTATTGCATACCAAGTATGTCCTATACTAAAAGAATGGAATATATCAAATCAAATCATTTTATTCGTCATCATGGGTACAATAAAGATGATAACATTTATTTTATGGTCGCCATGACGTACCATCAAGGCATACGAATTATACTATTATTATTAATTATACTTGTCCAATACTTCCAAATAATAATAATAAAATAAAACTAATAATTATCATTAAATAGTCATAAACCACTGATATATATATAGGCTTCCACCTTCACAGGACTAAGTCCTAAAATCTACAACAGTTAGGACATCAAAACAAAAGTAATTTAATTAAGATAATAATCAATGTAAATAAATCAATGTCATACAGTCACGTTCGTCTCAATAATAAATTAATGTGAAATTAGTTAGCAAAATTCCTTTAATGTATAAAATGATTTTTCAATTAAATACTCAAATAATGTGCGTTTAAATTCAGCGAAATTTTCATTCTGCCTTACCTGTAATGGCAATTTATTATAGATTTTTGGTGCCATTACAATTATACTCTTCTCAAATAGTGACGTTTTACAATTTATTTGGCGTAGTTGGTTAGGACGTCGTGCTCTTGTAACTACAGGAAAAAGTTGTGGGTGTCGTCGTATAAATAAGGCTGTTTCATAGATATATAATAAAGGCAAGGTCAAAATTTTTAGTTCCCTAAAATAGTTTCTGCAACTGTCGATCTGTTTCAGTCCACAGATTGCCCTTATGCACCTCTTTTGAGCTCGAAAAACTTGTATTATGTTGCTACTATTACCCCAAAATAAGATACCATATCTGAGTGTTGCAGCTATGTAGCTGTGATAAACTACAAGTAAAGCGTTTTTGTTTATTTGTGTAAATAAAGTAAATATTAGTTAGTAGGCACACAAACGTAATAATTATGACCGGAAATAGTATAAATCTATTTAAGAGAGACACAAAAAAATGTTTTGGAAAGTTAATAATAGCCTTAGGCGCAAAAACAACTATTTTATGTGCATTTCCGTATGGAGAAAATCTTAGTAATAAGGAAAATAACCGAATTTATTGTTAGAATACTACATTGCATAATTTGACTTGTCGTCATAATGACACATTCTCCTTTTCTGATGCTAATATGTTTATTAATAAAATTGTTTTGACCGCTGATACCTTCCAACAAACTGTAACCGTAGAATGGCCACATTGTTAGCGTACAATATTAGTTGTAGAAATATTTCGTATACGAACTGTACAAGAAATTCTCTTGAGGTTGGCAGTAACAGGGGGTTCAAATGTAGTACTATGTAGCTTTACTACATATATTGATTGTCCATTAAACTAAAAAATAAGACAAAGAAAAAGCAAGGTGGATTAAAACTTATCCACCAAAACGTACAAGGTTTTTCCGGCAAACAATTTGAAATAGAATTATTTTTTTAAAATGCCGTACAAGTTTTGTGTCTAACTGAACATTGGTTAAAATCGACTACTATGATTTTTAAAACTAACTTGAAAACTATAATATTGGTAGTTCGTTTAGCAGAAAAGAAATAGCTCGCGGTGGATCATTGATCTTAGTAAGAAATGATCTTAAAACGAAAGAGCCTAAAGATATTATTTCCATATCAGCTGAACACAAGATTGAACTTTCATGTGTAGAACTGGAAAAGTACATTTGCGTATATAGGCCTCTATATGCTGATAATTATGATTATTTTGAATCAATAATAGAAGAGGTTTTAAAAATAATTTGTAATTGCAACAAACATGTAGTAGTGTGTGGAAATTTTAATGTAAAGTTATTAGAAACATCATCAGTGACTACTCGATTTTTGAAAATGTTTTCATGGAACCCACACGTACAACAGAGACATCTTCCACTTGTATTGACAATATATTTTGTGATTGTAGTATTATCGAAAAATCAATAATAAATTGTATAAAGTCTGATCATAGCGGTCAATTTTTTTTACCACCCAACCTACCTACCTTACCACTGGGAAGCGGATTGAAAAATTTAAGGAAGTTCTTATTGACAGTCTTTCTATTGTAAATGTTACGCCTAACGATCCGAATAAAATGTTTATCATTTTCTTTAATTTCGTGTGTCAGGTATATAATAATATTTTTACAAAGAAGAAAGGTTATAAGAAAAAATGTTAAGTTCAAGTTTAATGACTGTGGTTCAAAAGGAATTCAAAAGTGTAGGGAAAGGATATTCGAACTGTATGAAGAAAAACGTTAGAATAACGACTTAAACTTTAAACATTTTGTAAAAACTTATTTAAACAATACCTTGTCTGTTTGCATCACAAAACGTATTAAAGAAAAAATATTAAACTCTTCCAATAAAATAAAAGCCGATTGGAATATTATTACATGTGAAACAAGTAAAATAAATAAATTTTATGACTGAGTATAGTATGGAAACAGACAAGGGTTTATTAACGTCAAATAGTGAAGTGGCACAACTTTTTGAACAATTTTTCACGGATATTCCAATTAAAACAACACAGGTTTTAGATTCATCTGCAGAAAATGCAAAGGTTTTCATAGAGAGATACTTGAGTGCATGCAACACAGAATTTAAATTTCGAGCAATAGTTCCTTCGATTGTACTTAAAACTTTAAAAAAACAAAATCTTAAAAATACAGGAAGATCTATTTGGTATGTCAGTTCGAGTAGTTAGCACAATCATTTCAATTGTGGCACCTTTACTGGCTAATTTATTTAATTTTTGTATCGAGCAAGGTATATTTCCAGACTTAATGAAACATAATAAAGTTACACCACTGTTCAAATCGGGCGAAAAAAATGATACTAATAATTACAGACCTGTTTCTGTCCTTCCAGTGTTCAGACAGGTGTTTGAAACAATTATGCTAGATCAAATGCTGTCTCATTTTTACAGTAACAATATATTCCATAATCACCAATATGGCTTTACCAAAGGGCGTAGTACCACAGATGTGAGTGTAAGTTTAATCAAGAGGAGCATTTATTTAGATGCTTGGGATGACTCTCGAAATGTAGTAGGCATTTTTTGCGATCTGTCAAAAGCCTTTCATTGCGTGGTTCACGCTACCTTGTTGATTAAAACATTATGGATTTTCGAAATGTTAGTCTGGAAATGATTCGTTCCTATTTCGAGGACAGGATTCAGAAAGTAAAAGTAAATGGGGCTAGGTCATTGGGTTCACAAGTCAAGATGGGAGTACCGCAAAGATCAATACTTGATCCTTTTTTGTTTTTAGTGTATATAAATGATCTGCTGTTTATGGTTCAAGATTTGACTAGAATTGTATTGTTTGCTGACGACACATCTTTAAAAAGTTGATAGAACAGACGATAAACTTAACAATGTAAATGATGCTCTATTTGTTAGTCCACACCTGGTTTACTGTTAATAATTTGGTACTCAACGCAAAGAAAACTAAATGTATAAATTTTACCCTTCCAAATGTTAGGTAGTTAAATTGTAATATAGTACTAGATAATAATACGTTAGACTTCGTAGACGACACAGTGTTTTTAGGCATTACTATAGACTCTGAATTTCAATGGGGACCCCATATAAAATCTTTAGCTGGTAGATTGAGTCCGGCATCGTACGCCGTTTGGAAAATAAGGCAGCTAACGGATGAAGCTACAGCAAAGGTAGTTTACTTTAGTTATTTTCATAGCGTTATGGCCTATGGCATATTGTTGTGGGGAAGAGCGGCAGACATTCAAACAATATTTGTGCTACAAAACAGAGATGTACGTGCAATTTATAAGTTAGGTCGCCATGATACTTTAAGGGAAAGATTTAAAGAATCAAATATTTTAAATCTGCCAAGTCAATTTATATTTGAAAATATAATGTATGTTCGCAAAAATATAAAATTATTTCCGAAAAACAGTGATAGGCATAACCTTAATCATAGAAACAAAAATAAACTTGTGACCCCTATGCTCAGACTTGATAAAGTTACGATTAATTTTATCAAGTCTACAAGTTACTGCTAGTCATTTGTGGTATATGTTTATGTATACACTGTATACGTTTTTTTATAATAAAATTCCAGACATTGTACAAAACTTATAAGAAAAAATATTTAAAGCTCATGTTAAAAATGTACTAATTAGAAAAGCTTATTATAAAATCAATTATTACATAGATGATACGAATACTTGGTGTACTTCCAGCTATTGAATGTTTGTGATGAAATGAAATTGACCTGCTAATGACTAGTCGTTTTTTTGTTTAATGTGACGATTTCAAGTATAATTTGATTACGTACGAAATAAAAGATACCCCTGCAAGATGGACCGACGATCTGAAGAAGGTCGCGGGTAGTGGTTGGATGCGGAAAACGAGCGATCGGGCACTATGGCGTACACTTGGGGAGGCTTATGTCCAGCACTGGACTGCAATAGGCTGATTGATTGAATGAGCTGATACAATGCTTCAGTTGTTGCATGCACCAAACAGAGAAGATAAAATCACACAAAAGACAAGTTCCTTTCTGCAGATCAATACCTGATAGCAGTGATGACCTGCAAAGGGTTTGAGAAGTCATCCCATCATAACAGACATGTTACTTTGCAGTGTATCGTCATCCAGACTATGCCCTTCCCTTCATAGAAACTTACTAAAGATATATGAAAATATTGACATGAGAAGATTGGAAAGAGATTAAGCCACTGACTTATTTATTGTTTACCCTACTGCCTTAAGTGCTGTGAGCTAGAACATGGACTTTTTTTTATGATATGAAGTAATGGGACAAGCAAGTCATGTCAAGCGACACAACTGTTCATAGTAGTTGCAGTGCCACTCAAGAGCTTTAAATGGCAAAGATGGCACTGCGCCCGTCGCCTTGAGACATAAGTTGAAAAGTCCCATGTGCCTGTAATTGCACCAGCAACCTTACCCCTCAAAACCAGAATACAATAATGCTCACATACCCCTTGGCGGCAGAAATAGGTAGGTAAGGTGGCAGTATTTCCCTGGCCAAACTCTTTCACAAGGAGCTCTACTGCTATTAAAATTACCAGAGTCTAATATATTAAAGCAGAGATTCAAATTGTTACTCAAATAAATGGCAAATGGGACAAATATTTTTTTAATCAAATATACAAACACAATGAATCACCAAATGAAATTAGCCATTTAAATTAAACTAATTGTTAATAGTATAAAATTTATTAATTTTAAATTAGGTACCTCTTAAGTACTTGCCCATTTCCATCTCTTGAAACAGAATTAAAGTGGTAATTTAATGATTAGCAATTAACCATATCCACGGGGACGACCAGCACGCAAATGATGGCTGGCAATATTAATGATGAGGATGCCCTTTCACTGGGGGGTCCAAATACATTCATTTAAACCTGTCTAGTACTTAAGCTGTTAATGTCTATCGTTTCTAGAATAATAACCGTGTCTATAGTAAAATAAACAAGATGACAAACTACGTACAAAGCAAAATGCGTATTGGTAGTGTAATAGACGTAATTTAATGTTATTGATATAACCTCAATTTCATTGTTATTCGAATACACACTCAAATTGTTCATAACTAAATGTAGGGAAAGGAAAATACGAAATAAGCAGTAATAGTAAGGAGTCCATATTTATGTAGTCATATTCATCACGGCAAATAAATACGTATGATTAATTATATAGGTTTGAATCTAAAGACGTAACCAAAAAACAAACAATGGTTATTATTACTTTAATAAGTATTTATAACCAATACGTAATTACTTTCCTCTGTAGCGCTTGGTAATAACTGTGTAGAGTACTTGGTAAAAACTAGTTCAACCATAAAGCCGGCCGTAAAATAATCGATACTTGACTTCCAAACTGGTTCATGAAATATGGAAAATTAAAACATGAAATAACACTTACCAGTGCGTTGTTGAAGGAGTTTAAAATAAACAATAAAAAAAAATTGCCTAAACTAAGATTTTTGTTTTATCCTATAGTCAAAATTAAAGTTTATTAAATCGTTGAGAAACAACAGAAAACGATAAAAATGGCGGCAATGGCAGAACCACAAAATGTTTGGTTGATGGAAGTGGAAAATGTTGCTATTAAATATTTAAAATTGTGCAAAAGTAACTTAAATGTCAAAAAAATTGTCAAAAGTCAGACCTTAAGTAATTTACCATGTTACCATGTATATTTTGTGTAGAAGAAAATATATTAGGAAACTAAGATCAATGCTGCGTTGGTGGTTGCTAATATGCAAAAAAGTACAGTAAATATTGAAATTACTGCAGCAAAAATTTAATGAAATGGCAACATTAACACGAAAACAACTGGGTCTAGGCAAATTTCTCAGGGTTAAACAATGTTACCACTTGTAACGCTGTCTCCCTACTAATTTGAGAGAGTTTACATAATGTAGTCATTACATTATTTTTCTCTTTGGATCTATTAGATCATCTCTCCAATAAAGATCACACATATAATTAATATCTTCCGCTATGGCTTTCTAATTTGTGCTTTGTATTTTACTGAAAACGCTTCCTGTAAACCAATGAACTTTTTTACGTATCTAATCATTGCTTAAACATAATTAACCATCGAGTTTGTTTGAAAAAACAAATATACGCGATTTAAATCCGGAAAAATTGTTTCATTTCCTATAATTTTCCATCAATAAACCATAACAAACAAAATAATAATATGTATTTCCATTAATAACTCTGGAATTATGTTAAATTTGTAAAAAATAAAGTGTGCAATTATATGATGATGTAATTAATTATAGATGTGGATAGGACGCCACCTATTATATATTGTGTCAAATACTAAGAACTTAAATATATTATTATATCATGATGCCACGCTTCCAATCGGCTTTGTATTGTCATTATTTATTGATACGTGTTACATTATTATTTATTACAACTACACGTTGTTGTAATATATAGTATTATTATATATAGTATACAATTTTATACACAAACTTTTGAATTCTATGATACACATAAAACTATATTTTATATTGTATTGTTCAAAGTTAAAATTAATGCTCGAAAATTAATAGATAACACCACCGGTCAACACGCATTCAATTTTAAACGCACGCATTAAAAGATACCTATGTTGTATGTACATGCAGCATTGCACCGCACCCGTCAGAACATTACCACATTCTAAACATCTGCAGGCGATCACTTGATAAGTCATTTTATCCGCTTTGATTTGAAGATTGGCTGGTATCAATATGATTTGTTACTGTTTGCAGTCTTTCGATTTTCATTTAAAAAAGTTAAGGCGAATCTTTAACAAAAATTTAAATTTATTACGTAAACTGAAAAATAAAACACAATCTTCAATCGTATGGATATTTTTGTGTTGCATACTCTAGTGTCAACTCCTCCTATTATTACCCCTAGTGGAGGTCAGCTCTTCAAAGGAAATTAGTGACGTTAAATTGCTAAGACCACGAGGTAAAACTACAATTATTCCTCCAACAAGAAGTTCCTTATTATGACTCTCATAATAACTGCTGATTCAACGCTCTGAATCTCTACACTGGAACATACAGCCTAAATTATTTATATATTTCATTATATTTTAGAAGCATAAACATAAATTTTACTCAGACGGTGTCGCGGGCAACAACTAGTTAATAATTTATTTTAAACAGACTAAAATTAAATGAACATCGGTGTTACCAACTCCTGATTTCTACTATTTCTATGTCAAAACCATTAAATTCTCTTTGTGTCAAACAAACGTCAAAAAATATGAAAAAATTACATTTATTTTTGAGAATATTTTACTTTCTTAAAAAATAGATACTTAATCATTATTTCATTTTGTAGTTTGATGAAGTGGGAAGTGATGCAGTTATTGTTATAAAATTTGTGAAAGTGGCGAAATAATTTCTCTGAAGTCGCATAACCCATGAATAGAGATGAAACATGAATAATACTTCTGATTCTATTTATTGGTCCGAGCTGCATTGCTCGAAAGATGCTCTAACTGATACCTATGGCTGGTTTATGCAATTTCTCTTAGCTGTTCTGGCATTCACTTGTTTAATAGGTAAAATGGTGAAACATTTTAGTTCAAGGCTTTGAGTATTCATAGTACCTTTATAAGGTTTCTAATTGCCTGCAAAATCCGTGGCAACTACGTTGGAAGTTTACGGAATTACCGAATGCACATTACGTTAAACTTTTATTTGGTGTAAATTTTTTAGGTAAAAGGTTCTGTGAACCCCGATACGCCCGGAGACCATGGCTGATTTGGTTCTACGACACGTCGAAACAAGGCCTAGGGGCTCTGATTATACATGCAGCCAATGTTTGGCTCTCACCACATCTCACAGGCAATCCATGCACTTGGTAAGGTTTGAAATATTTGTACCCATAAAAACTTAAGACAAGGAGACCATTTAGAATGGTAATGTATTAGCTATTAATTTGACCACTATAATATGTAGCTATATAAAAACAAAATGTAAATGCAACTTCTACAGACTACTCTGCAAAAATAGTACAGTAGTTAATATAAACTACACATTGTCTAAAAGTAACATCACCTAGAGATAGTTCTTTAACCCTTAATTAGTCACGCCAAATAAGTTACACAATCTATTGTGTGGGGTGTGCAATACCCCAAATTAGAATCGTGAAATAAAATATGAAATACATGCAAAATCAGACTTATTAATGACAATATTTGAACACACAATAACTTATAATGTCTTTCTGACTAAACACAAAACTGATAAAACATTTTATAAATGTAAAAAAGAATACCAGTTGAAAACTGAATTTTCTTCACCGGAATTTTGGCAGATTAGAATCGTGATTATTGCACCCATGATTTTGGCATTTGGAACGTTCAGTTTTTGTTTTTTGGTCCTTGATTCTTGGACGTATGTGGCATTGTTTTATATGAAGCTGATTGAACTGCTCTAGATGCTGATTCAGGATCCTCATTTTCAAGCATCTTGTGTTGTTTTTGTAGCAGTCATGCTAGTGTGCGAATGACATTGTTTTCGTTTTCACATTGTTCTGATGCCCATGTTATGGTCACTTACGATGACCTCATGATGTTGTTCATCTTCAGAAGCACTATCCATAGCTTTTTCTTCTTCGTCTCTCAATGCTGCGCAATCTCCCAATCAGTCAATGCATGTGGCACCCACCTAATGTAAAACAAAAATAAAAAAACACCACATCACATATAATTTTAAAATACCTATATATTAGTTTTATAAATGTCACTACAATGTATTGTTTGTCCATCTGTATTGTTTAAATGCATAATAATAATAAAAAAATTACTTACATAATTTTATGTACACATACAGTCACATATGTACAACTACTACAACTATATACAAACAAGTGCAGATTATAAATGAATGGCGAACTACAATCCCGTTTACGAAGCTAGGCAGAAGACAGGCACTGTAAGTTCAAATTTTCAAGACTTATAAGCCTAGAAACCTGTGATGGGGTGTGAAACACCTCACGCAACTAATTAAGGGTTAAGTGATTAGAAGCTAAACCTACATCCTGGTGTTGAGCTTAATAAAGTTGACACAAATAAATAAAAATAAAATGTTTCTTTATTTAAGCATAAACTCATTAATAACTTACATTTCTTTATTACTACATTTCTATTTACTTTTAATAACAGAAAATTATTATTAATAAATGAATGAATTAAGAATCAAGAATTATATTTAAAGTAAAATTAAGGGCCTAAACCCTCGCCTGAGAGGAGACTCGTGCCCAGGAGTGGGACGATTAAATCGGTTGATGATGTTGAGGATGATGATAATTGAGAATCAATTTTTCTCTTGAATATTGAGTCTGCTTAAAAATAGAAAGTAATGCATACTGTTGTACAATATTATTGGCAGATAAGTTCACTTTCATAAGGAAAACCAATGTCTTTATGTATTATGGTGAAAAATCATCATTCACGGCAAACGTGCGAGACGCACCATACCGCCAATGTTATGTATATAACTTTGAACTAATTAGGTGAAATATAGCCTGTAGTTGCAATAAGATTTTACTTAATAATGCATTTAATGTATACTTATGCTCATCTCAGCTCAAATAGAAAATTAAATCTATAAAGAGACATAACACAAACGAAGGTCACCATGCATTAAAGTAAATACTAAATTCAATCTGATAAGTATTTTTTTCAATCGAATTGCTATGGAATATGTAATAATCATAAAAATCTTGTTGAAATTATCCCGTGTACAACGCGACATAAGAGTGGCGACTTTTAGCAACGATTAAACCCCCGTTCGTGAAACGCGCGACTGCATTTGATCGATACAATCGCGCGTTTGTATCGATGCAGTCGCGCGATTGCATCTTTGCTTATGCTCTGGCCGCGCCCGGAACGCCTCCGCGGCTAGAGGCTAGAGCATAAAAGTCGCACATGTGTGTAAAGGTACACGATTATCTACTGCATCGCTACTGCATTGCGTTTGCGTCGCGTTTGCATCGCTGCTAAAAGTCGCCGTGTGTAACTGTTCTAACTGTTACGTAAACTAGCACTCCTCCAGCGTCGTTCAGCTACCTCAGGAGTCGGTTCCTGAGTCGGTTAAGCGATAGGTTTGTAGTAAATAAATATACTTCTTCATTTTTGTAAATTGTGTTTACATAAAATAAACCTTTTTTGAGTCTTATCATACAGAAGAAATTTTTCTTTGTCCAAGATCGCTTGGTATTAATAATTATAATAAATTACTTGAAATTAATTAATATTATGCATGGTAGTGGAACATCAAGATATTCAAAAAATCAATATTAAATACGTTATGGCGAATAATTAAATTTTGAATAGACAGACACAATGTACTATTTTTCTTTTCTTATATTTAGTCCACTTGGCGATTTTTGTTGTGTTAATTAACAATGCAGGAACAATGAGGTGAAATCTAATATTCCTGCAAAATTGTACTGCTAAACACCCCCGGAGCCCTCCATACAACAGTCGAAAGTTATTTACCTACTACTACTACATACAGCGAGGCGATATCTGCACACCTGCAAATGTGTGCGTGAACTGGTTGAATACTGGTGGAAAAGGTTACCCATCACGTACAATTACGTTACGTGGTTAGAACGGCAACATAGCGAAAATTCTAACGCGAATCTGTTATCCATAATTATATGATTAGAATCATGATAATAATTACATATGTTCATTAGGTATTTATATCGTTATATTATATTGTTCATTAATTCACTAACTAAAGTAATATTGACGATTTATTTAAAAATATATATTAAAAGCACTTAAAATGTTATATTTGGGACAGGTAATTTTGTATAAGGTAACCAAGGTATTTGACATTGCGTGTCTAAGGGTCGTATTCCAGAACTCTACTCAATGCTCAAGTCAGGATTTGAGCAGACTTGAGTATGATTTCAAGCACTGGAAATACGACCCTAATGGCAGGGACTTGAGTATGATTTCGAGTGCTTTAAACCATACTCAAATACGACCCTAAGGGTCGTATTCTAGAACTCTACTCAATGCTCAAGTCAGGATTGCACTGGAAACACAAGCACTGGAAATACGACCCTAATGGCAGGGACTTGAGTATGATTTCGAGTGCTTTAAACCATACTCAAATCCTGACTTGAGCATTGAGTATAGTTCTAGAATATGACCCTCGTTTATCATTACCTAGTTAATAATTATGTATATTCGCTACATAATATTTTTCGGCAATACAAAATGAAAATTCGAGAACCCTTGTCTACTAGCTCATGAACTTATGGCGTCTCATTATATTGATATAATAAATCTGTATTATATATTACTCAGCACTAAAAAAAATTTAAGATTATTGTGAATTAAATATTATGTTATTCATAGGAAATGAAACTATTTTTCCGGAT
>NW_020653852.1:9585496-9666949 GCF_003589595.1 Hyposmocoma kahamanoa | reverse complement strand
GCTTGACGTCGCGTCCCGGGACACCCTGTATACGCGATTTAAATCCGAATAAATAGTTTCATTTCCTATGTGTAACAATCGCGAAAACCTAAGAACTCGATATTATGTTATTGTTTAATAACAGACAGACATTAGCTTTGTTTTAATTACTTCGTTTCATTTTTCGGAAAACAAAAGAAACGGGATAAAGAGAGAACTGTATCTCGTTTAGATTATAATAAACTGCCGTACACAGCATAATTCACGACCATTATAAATAGTAACGTACAATGATGTTACATATTAATGAAAACTGTATTCAAATATCAAACCCGTCTTATCGCGAAAACGGCTCGTTGTCGTTCAGTCAATGTGACCGTCAATGTCCAGGCGTGTTGGGTGAATTTCATTTCCCGAATTTCAATGGCACTTTTTGAGTGATTTTTGTAAAACCCTTTTTTCTTTTGGTTTTAAGGTTTTAAACGTACAAATAAGTTCAAGCAATGTCAATAATTATAAAATCACAGATATTTAAGTTAAATACAAAAAAAAAACGATATTTTAGGTCACACGAATGAGATTGCAATGACACGAATGATTTTCTCATAAACATAAATGAGAAAGACGGCACAGTAATGAGAAATTATTATTACATACATTTTATGGTTCACAAAAGGACATTTAGCATGTAACAAATATTTTAATATAACTTCTATCAAAACCCTTCTCATCCGTGTAAGTACATCTATCTACCTACATATATGTAATTAAGAAATAAATCTCACATATATATATATATATAATAAATAAATGTGATATTGTTAATGTCACATAAACTTTGTTTATGTGACATTAACAATGTCACATCCCAAAAACACATCATCACCACCATCAACACCATCATCATGATCACCATTATCATCAGCATCATTACCATTCACATCATCATCACAATCATCGTCATCATCACTACAATCATCATCATCACAACCGTCATCACCACCACTATCACCAGCTAATTGTTATATTTCAAGTAAATATTTGACTTAAAGTAACTATTTGACTTAAAAGTAGACAAGAATGAGATCGACAATAATATAATGTATTTACGTTGATTTTTGGCTAAAACGGAGATGCACAGGTTACTTCACTGTGCACAGTCCAATTCGACAGGAACCCTTTCTCACTTCTGCGAACGGTGAAGGTGATGCGGTATGAACTTTTGTTATTAGGAGGCTTTTAGTTGAATTGACACTAATGATAAGAAAAACTGAAACACATTTTGTATTCCCAAGAAAACATGTTTGTTTATAATTAATTGGCAAGTTGCGGTATGTATTCGACGTTTAAGTTATTAGAGTTTATCCTCGATGGAAAATATTGCGATTTCCACGAGTGTTTAATTTTTTTTCTTAAAGTTAGGGCGACGTGGAACCGGCTCCCATGAATGAGAAATTGCCCACTTTTTTAATTTTTATTTATTACTGTGACGTAGTAAAGTAGTCTTTTTATGTGTAACACAGACTAAGTAAGCAAGCAATCATATTAAATAAATAATGCTTAGCATTCATGTAATAACATAAAAGTTATTGAAAGGAAGACATTTTTGGAGGTTATCTGAAAACGACTCTGGTGCGGTATCTAAAGCTAGGGAGGGGCGGAGAGTGTCCATTCTCGTTACTTTTTTGTTCTCTGCTGCTAAAGTACTTTTATATAGTACATAGGTATATAACAAATATAATTTTTAGCCTTCATTATTGTGGTAGAGTGGCCTATACAAGGTCCTCGTAGCTTTTTTAACACCTACCGAGGGCTTTCTAGTTATCTCCTGATTTGTTTTCACGTCATAGAGTGGACTACCACCATCATTTGTTTCTTCCAGAGATGAAATAAAAATAAAATTAAACATTCTATTATATGGAATTAAGTAGTCAAAGTGAAGTGGCAACATTAGCAACTCGGTCCCCGCAACTACACATCCTTGGCATGGGACACATGACGACACTTTATATAATACGTAGCAAGATTCTTGACAGTGTCCAGGGGGTTAGTAGACGTTGCTAAAGAGCACTGGCTCATATCTTCCATTCCCATTTATTCATAACTATTAAATTTTGATTCCATGGGACTGGAAGCCATTTCGCATACTTGTTAGTAATTCGCCGTCCACTCCTAAGTCGCATAGTCTTTGATGACGTGTTAAGGATCAGTACCTTTAACAAAGTTGGAAATTATGGTCTTGTTTACGATTAGCAACATTTATTTCCATAACCTCGCCTGAGAGGAGACACGTGCTCAGCAGTGGGATGTATACATGAGTTGATGATTGTGATGATTCCCATTGTTTCCAGGTACATAGTAAACTTCATGTTGGATTCCACTTTGGGACTGTTGATCATATGGGCTGGAATACGATGGGCTCAGAACTGTGCCCGCACTTATGACATACCACTCATCAACTTTGGTGAATATGGTAAGTAAAGAAGTTCACATTTAGAAAGTATAAACTGAGGTTGCACACAAATGAATTATTTCGAAATTTGTGAACAAGTCGTAGTGATGGTTGTTAAAAAGTAAACTATAATTGAAAATTTATGTTTTGGGTTCTACTATACATTTTTAATGAATATATTTCTAGCTTACGGAGGAACAAAACTTTCTAGAGGAATTTCTTTCGAAGAAAATATTTATAAAATCACTTCAATAATGAAGAAATAACTTTTTAGTAAAAAGAATTTTTTAACAATTACTAGCGCTGTAGCACTAAACTTCGAGCAATGAAATGAATGAACAAATAAGTTAAAAAGATTCGCAATTGACTGCAACTTCACGCATGTGGTCACTAGTGATGCGACACTATAATCTTTGTCATAAAAATAGCAGTGACAATTTGTAATTAGAGACGAGCAAGCGCACGAGTTTTAGTTTTACTTTTTTTTCACTTTGTTAACACCGTGTACAAATCGGGTTAAAACCCATCAATATAATCGGGTTAAAAACCATACAAAAATACTTTTTTTAAATTGAGTTCCGTTCAAATTTAACGTTAATACAAAACATCGACATATTAATTTCGCTGATTCTGCCCACGATAATGGGCAGAAATGGGTTAAAACCAGCAACTTTTGGTACAAATCCGGTTAAAACCTGAGTGGGTTGATTGCGTTTTAACCCACTGACCATCTCTGCGCGACACTATAGTATTTGTTATAAGAATAGCGGTGACAATTTGTAAATGGTTTTTATAATTGTTAATACAAAGATCGAACACTAAGAAAAATTCCTTCCGTCCGGTTGGATTCGACCCAGCGCAGCGTCTTTAGCATTCCGTGCCGGAATGATCGGAACGATCCTGCAGAGCTTACGAATTTTTCTGTGCTTGTTGCAAATTTTTGTTTTGGTTTTTAACCGACTTTTTTGGCCAAAAAAATGATGTGAGAAATCTATGAAAGTTTTTCTTCACTCAACCAGGTACTTTTACAATTATTAGTGGCTGACTAGAGAGTCGCTTTAATAACCATAATATCAAGTTTATTGAATATCACAATGTTTTACTACCATGTTCAATATATATTTTTTTTATTCCTTGAAATTTTATTTCATAACACAGGTTAACCTAGCTTGAAAGTCAGGGGACAGATAACCTTGAGTCAATTACTAACAAGCCAAACATAGTAAACTGGCACTAATTTAGTTATAACACGCCATCATTTGTAAAAGGCTTAAAATAAATTATTATTATTATTATTATTTGTATTTATATACACATTGACACATTGTAAAATTGTGACATGGAAAATATATGATTAATGATTATATTTTAGTGTTGCCCAACTGCAAGACCAACACGAGACTAACACGGGTCGTGGTCTTGCATCAGTACACCTGGTCTTGGTGTTGCAGATTCAGTCTTGGTCTTGCTGCAAGAGTCTCGCAAGTTTTGCAATTACCTTAACAACTAATTAAGCAAAAATACCGCCGCCGATTATAGTAAATGGCAGGTTATAATATTATATAATATTTGATAATGACCGATATCGTAAACAGTATTACGATTAATAACGATTATTTTAAACTTTAATTTAAAAATATATTTGCATGATACGGAGAAAAAGATAGCCAGCGTAAAAATGTGCATTACAACACTAACGACTCCTCGAGTAAACTCTCTTTGAATAAATTTGGCATTTATCGCTAGGTTGACCTGTCGTTTACTACATCAAATATATGTATATCATATGGAAAAAAGTACAAAAATCTAAAAAAAACTACGAGATGCAAGAGTTTCGTAGTCTCAGTCTTGTTCTTGCTCAAATCTTGCAGGGTTGGTCTTAGTATCGCTACAAGTAGGTAGTCTTGATCTTAGTCTTTTGCAAGACGAAGACCAGTTTTGGGCAACATTAATGTATTTTATTTTATTCCATTATATTCAAAACACTCTATACATATATGTATAATTTACTTATAATATTAGGGGTTAAAGTATGAAATTGCCGTTTTATTGCAATAGGTTCTTTGAATTTTCATAGAATCTTCATGGTTTGAGGTTTTCGAATGAAACTTTTTTCAAATGGTTTCTGTGATTTTTTTTTTTTTAATTTGAAACATTTGAATATCGACTTTCAATTGTTTTTGTTATTCAATTTAGACAAGAAAGATGGATACTGCGAAAATTCGAGTGATTTTTGAATACGAGTTCCGACGCGGAACTAACGCGGCAGAAACAGCCCGCAATATCAATGCTGCGTTTGGAGAGGGATCTACTAATGAACGCACCGTGCGATTTTGGTTTAAACGCTTTCGTGATGGAAATTTCGACTTAAAGAACGAGCCACGAGGAAGACCGCCCACACAGGTGAATAACGATGAATTAAGAGAGATAGTGGAAGCCGATCCTAGTCAAACTACCCAGGAATTAGCGGCATGGTTTAACGTTACCTTACCCACAATATTGACTCACTTGCGTCAAATCAATAAAATAAAAAAATACGGAAAATGGGTGCCTCATGATTTGACTGATCTGCAGAAAGAAACGCGTGTTGAAACTTGTGTTGCCTTGTTGAACCGGTACAGAAATGAAGGAATATTGGATCGAATTGTAACATGTGATGAAAAGTGGATTCTTTATGATAACCGGAAAAGAAAAATGCAATGGCTGACCCCAGGTCAAATGCCACAACAGTGTCCTAAAGCAAAACTTACCAATAAAAAGGTAATGGTAACTGTTTGGTGGTCTCAGCATGGTGTTATTCACTATAGTTTTCTCCGATCTGGTCAAGCAATAACGGCAGATGTCTATTGTGCCGAACTCCGAACCATGATGACAAAACTAGCAGTAAAACAGCCCCGACTCATGAATCGATCTTCACCATTATTGCTCCACGACAACGCGAGACCTCACACAGCACGAGAAACCATTTTGACCCTTCAGGAACTGCAGTTAGAAACCATTCGTCATCCTCCGTATTCACCAGACCTTGCTCCAACGGACTACCATTTTTTTCGTGATTTGGACAATTATCTACGTGACAAGAAGTTTTCTTCCCAGGAGGCAGTACAAAATGCTTTCACACAGTTTGTGCAGTCTAGATCGTCGGAGTTCTATCGCAAAGGCATTAATAACCTTCCCATTAGATGGCAGCAATGTATAGATAATAATGGCAACTATTTTGATTAAATAAATTTGTTAAAAATTTAAAAAATAAACAATTTAGATTTTCAGTACAAATCGGCAATTTCATACTTTAACCCCTATTATTTAATGTTTGTAATCCTACAGCTTTCTGTTTTACTTATTATAATTTTTTTATTATTGCACTGACTGTAACTACCCTTTCAGGTAAACCACCAATGTGCACCGCTTGGCTATGCCAATGTGTGTTATACGCGGCGCTGGCAACGTTTGCCAAATCTATGCTAGCGCTAGTTCTGCGATTGCCGCCGGTGGTAGCGGTGTTATCTACCCTAAGACTATCGCCAGTATCTGATCAACGAATTGAGTTGGCTGTCGTTATGCTTATTATACCCTTTTTTGTTAACGTAAGTATTTGAAACAGTATTACAAACCGCCCCTTATAAGACTAAAGGACGTGACCTACCACAACATTACAGAAAAGTAATTTATTACTCAGAACATCAAACATGAAAATCCGAGTCCAACAATGTAAATATTTTTTTATTGTCGAAAGTACACAGGGCGCACTATAAGTTTCCGGGATTAGACACTTACATAAACAATATTTAAAAAGTAATTACAACATTTGAAAATTCAACTCTTTTGACTGTAGAATACAGTTTGTTTCATCTGACTGTCACTTGTTTTTACATTGTGGCGTCATTTTAGAAATTGGTTGTTTACATCACCATGGATTTAACTCTTTAAAATTTTCGTAGTATGATTTTGTACGACTGTAAGTGTAAATTAACAGCTCAGCGGAGTTTTGCTCGCCTTCAAACTGCTAATGACGATGAAGCACGATGCAAGACGACTATTTTGTAGCTGGTTTGCAGAATTGAAACGCGGTCGTGTGAATCTCAGTGAGTCCACTGCTGTGAACAACAAAAATATAGATGCTGTGCGCCGTATTATCAAAACAGACAGGCATGTGACATACCATGAGATTCGGGCATCTTTATTCATAGGCATGAGTCAAATACAGTCAATACTACACAAACATTTTGGGTGTGAAAAAGCTGTGCTCTTCTCGGTGGATCCCACACAATTTGACGGAGGGTCAAAAAACGGATCGCGTCTCTTGGTGCAATGCCATGCTTACCAGATTCAACGAAGGGGCGTCAAATTTAGTGTAGGACATAGTAACAGGTGACGAAACATGGATTTATAGTTACGATCCCAAAACAAAGCAGCAATCGAGCGTATGCGTCTTACGAGCTGAACCGAAACCAACCAAAGTGGCGCGCGTGCAAAGTGCCACTAAGCGGATAATGATTGCTTCTTTTTTAAATAAAACTGGACACGTGCATACTGTCGCTTTGGAGAATCGTTGTACCGTGAATAACCGTGACTATTCACGGTACAACGATTGATTGATACACGACCATTTGTTTGCCGGAAGTTATTGACAATCTCCGTAAAAATAACCGTAAACTCCGTATTATCTTGCACCATGCCAGTGCTCACGCGGCCAGACAGACAAATGAATTTTTGAAGGTGAATAACGTTGACCTTATGAGCCATCCCGCGTACAGTCCCAACCTGGCATTTTGTGACTTTTTATTTATTTCCAAAAATTAAGAACCAGTTACGGGTCAACGATTTTCTTCACCTGAAAAGGTTATCGAAGAGTATGAAAAATATGTTCAGAGATTGTCACGGAGGAGTGGCATATATGTTTTCAAAATTGGTTCATTTTTATGAAAAAGTGCATTAACGCTAACGGAGAAGATTTTGAGAAACAATAAATTGAGTTTTGACCGTTTTTAGTATTTTTTTCTTATTCATTCCGTAAACTTACAGTGCGCCTCACGTATAAGTTACATACATTCGTTACAAACCTTGATATAGTAAAACAAATACGATAACTCCATACAAATGTACTGCCCTCGGAACAAAAAAGGCACAACCGCTATATAAAGTACGCACAGTTGTGCTTTTTTTCGTTACAAGGGCAGTGTAGTAACGCGGCTTGTTTGTGTGCATGCCCGCCACGCGCCGTGTACGGACGCACACATTCGCATTATCCGAGGGTCGTGCAAGCGCCATTCATTATAGAATTAAAGCATTTTGCAAAAAGACACCAATTAGTAACATATTTGTTGTTGTGTTTGTCGATGTTTGAACAAGAGTGCCTCACGTTCAGATTTGTTCAGCATTTCATTTCTATTTTATACACCCATATTTGAAGTGCCAATCCGCGATGCTGATATACTGTTCGTATATCAGCTTAAAACAGCTTTAATGTTTTTTTAAATTGTATTTACAATCTATAAGTACAACTAAAATAGTAGTGTGACAACCCTACGCTCCGAGCGGAGTGTACGTTGACGAATGTAGGCCGAACAAGCGAGAATTGTTTGTTGTATTATATTATGAAAAGACACACATTTGAAGACAGATGCGACAAACACAGAAAGAGCTCTATGTAAGAAAAGTACGTCATGACGTGATCTTTTTCTCTCTGTTTTACTATGGCAACTAACATAAATTCTGTCGAGAATTAAGATATCAGATTTAAACCGACACATAATTTGGATGTCTCAATGTATGTTTTCATTTGGTTTGTATTTTATTTGAAGACACTCTTCGTGAAACTGAATAACTATCTACGCAACATAATGCCTCCAAAGAAATAGTGGAAATTGATTGTAATTTTTTTACATTTAAACAATTCTTCTGAGGTGTTAATTTATATAAATAATCTTTATATAAATTACACTTGAAATCGTCACACTTATTAAACTCTACTGCTCATTCGTTGTCGTTGTTGGAGATAAATTATTATTAAAACGTAATTTTCAGATAAAATATAATATAACGCAATTTTTGAGATAATACTATGTTAGTTGTTAAGTGCGTTTTATCATTACAATATTTTATTTAAACATCTTAGATCGAGAATACCTGAAAGAGCTCAACAGGTCATCTAAGTACGCAGAAGTTGTATATTAATAACGTTTAGTATAAAGTTTTTGTTTCACAATAATTTTAAACCTCGTAAATGGCAAATTTTGAATATCAATCGGAATCTTAATATAGAGGCGTATACATTGGCCCCTTAAATGAATTTGAGACTTTATGAAGACGACTGTAAAGATTAAATAAATCTGAGACTTTATGAAGACGACTGTAAAGAACAGCTAGTTTCTTTTTAACCAACTTTAAAGGATGTTCGCAGTTCGACTGTATATGTATATATTTTTTTGTATGTATGTTACGCAATGCATCCGGTATTTGTGAACCGATTTTCATGATACTTTTTTTGTTGGAAAGAGGGTACGTCCATAGTGGTCCCATTTAATTTTGAAGAAAATCATCAATCTCTAAGGATGGCTGTTGACGCGTGAAGATTCATTTTTATAAATGACGCCTAAATTTTATTATAAGGAGCAATTATTTTAATTGTAGATTTTACTATTCTCCAATTCAAGGCGTTTTTATCTCTGAATATACTTTGAGTAGTGAGGACCGATTTTTATTATCTCCTGTGTCAAGTCCCGTATAGTGGCGAACTAGGGGATGAATCCGGGTTTGCTCACTTTCCGGTAACCGATTTCAATAAAACTTGGTAATTATATGTAATTCCACGTACTTTTGAGGCCGGTTTTTATTCCTCGTATTAATGTAATGTTTGTCACTATTTCTCATATCTTAAAATAAATAACATTTTAATAAAGGTACTGTGACGTTGGTGTAAAAATGTTAATCTCTTTATACTTATCTCTCAAAGACACTCTGGGGCCCAGATTGTAAATTGCCCTAACCGGTCGTTTCTGCAGGACAAAGATTCTATTAATATCGGCGGTATTAGCCCAAAGCAAAATGCCGTATGTCATTAAACTGTGAAACTAGCTGAAGTACACCAATCTAGCTGTTTGGACGTCTGAAAGTTTTCGTTTTTTTTCTATCGCGTATACTGCTGAGTCCTTTTGATGACTTATTTATATGTGGACCCCATTGCAATTTAGCATCTAAAGTTGTACCTAGAAATACAACTGTATAATGTTTGTGTCCGTCTGTCTAACATTGGGTATTGTATATTTCACACAATTTGTATTTTTCTCGTTAAGGAGCAGGTTAGTAACTGCAAATCAATTTACTACTTTAGATGTAGCATTGTTCACATCGTCTGAATAGCTTTTTTTCTACTGAACGAACTATATACCTGGTGATTGTTGAAGCTAAACATGACTGGTTTAGATAAAAAAGTGATGCTCAGTAATAAATACAAAGAATATCAATATTATTACAGTTAATAAATAATTCTATTTCTAACTCTTTGCCTTTCATAACGTGAATATTTTAGTACACCAGGTTTAATATACAATTTATTTTATTTCTATGTGTTTAGGTTGCTTTTTTTACTGTCACTGTGTTACTATAGTGTGTCTCCGTTGTTTTATTAATTTAAATTATCGATTAAATTATCGGAAACGGAATTATTTTCAACAGACTGATTAATGTCAGTAAACGGACCTATGTCAATGGACTGCTCAGAAGCAGCCGGTCTGGTTGCGAACGATTTGGCTGAACTATTAATATAATATGATAGCAACTCTGCTATCTGTCCCCCAAAATTAACTAGTAAGATAATACCTATCTTTAGTCAAATAAAAATATTTATTATTAAAATTAAGTATCCATGAAACGAAATTTACTATAATGTAATGAAGCTGTGTACTGTTCTATTTAAGTTATGCCTTATTTTATTACACTTGTTGAGAGGCTATTGCTGAAGGGAAAAGCAAAAAAATAATTTCTTTTACATTAATTGAATTATTTGATTGTCAAAAATATTCTTTTATATTAGTTCAATGCGCAATTCAACGCGTGTATATCATTTTCTAAAAAAAAGTATTTAACAACGACTTCAGTCTAAAGACAATACAATTTACAGCAAACTACATGTTCCAAACAGATCCAAACAAAACACTATCAACAGTGATGGTGTTTTGTTTTATAATCGTCACCAAATAAGAGGCCAAATTTGACACTTTTCATCGTGATGCGAATAGGAATGTGTTCTAATCATGTCGCTAATCACATTATAGGATTTTTACGAGAAATCGATTCAAAATTTTAAGAGTTTGTGATTGTTTAGATTATTTTTCGGTTCATTTTCTTCAGGGGCCATAAAAGTCGTGTAATTCTGTTCAATTGCAATTCTGTAGCAATTCCTCTTATTTTCGTAAAATTGTCTCACATTCCGATGAATTGTATCCAATTCTTTTAATTTTGATTTTATAGTATTCATAAGTGGTTTATTATGAGAATTTAGTGTAAATAAATATAGTCATCGATAAAACAATTACATAAAAATATTAAATTACCAAGAAACCAAGGATTTCATAAATTTACAATTATTCGGCTGACAATAAGTTAGAAGTTGTCAATGTCACCAAGAAAGAATTTCAAATAATGTGCGTAATTTTTTATAAAAATTTTTAAATATTTTTTCCGACAAATCTAAGTGACTCGATGAATTTCGGCGATTAATTGCTTACAACATTATTTTTTTTTTAAATAGCTTGAGGACGTAACTGTTTTCAGAACTTTTCGGGGAACTCAAAATTGCATTTTATTTTGGAATTCGTGCGAAAACTGTACTTCAAATATGTTTTGTCATATTATATAGTGTTTCAATAAAACTTTTTGTATTTTCTTAAAACTTTCGTTGATCGCATTCAAAGTTACATAATATCGTCTTCTTTAGCTGTCAAATTTGGCCTCTTATTTGGTGACGACTATAGTGTTGAATTTTGTCAGAGTATCAGCACCGTAATATCGTGGACAGACGTGACAGCCTATACCTATTGGGAATGATCTAGACAGGCACATAACATTGAATATTTACCAGTTACATTTATCCATAGTTGGGGAATTAAAGTAAAGCCCCTGGCAAAATCGCTATTAGTTGCACAATATATTCAATTTTGCTTTAACCCAAGGGCCTTCCGCTTACTATTTGTAATTATTATATTACTAAAAAGAAAATCAAAGTACCTAAAAGAAAAAAAAATACAGTCGAGTTGAAATTATTGGTATTATGTTATGTACTTTTCCTTGCGGAAAGACAAGACAAAGATCTTTAGTCTATAAAGCCTAGTCAAGTGCATAGATATCGTTGAGTCTAGTCTTTTTATATATGTATATTTTTTAAATTTATATAATTGTTATTGTGTAGTCAGAACACTCTTGCTTATTAATCTATGATTTATGTTTTGTTTTAACACGCGCCATTACGTGCTTGCTAAACGAGATGGGTAGTGTGAAATTTTGTATATTATTTCGCGATTATCATATGTTATAATGCACAAATTAATCAAAAACCACAACATTACTTACCGAATCATAATTTAAAACTCTAAATTTATGTTCACATCGTTAGTCAAACTGCGAAATGGTAGCAATACACCGATGTAAATAATTTTCAAAGAGGACCGCATCTGCGTCCGCCATCTTGAATGTTTGACGACCAAGTAAATGATGTGCAGCGTCTTCACCGCACAACGTGTGTATAAGCCGCATCTAGTATGCTAGTACATAGATATCGTTATATTATAAATACAGTTTCATATTGCATATTTGATAAGCCTTTTTTAAAAACACATTTTAGCATTTATTTTTCACAAGAACTTTTGCGTATGGCACAGAACGATTACTTTTTCTGTCATAAAACGGTGTTGTTATTAGGTTATTGAGCAGATATATGTAGTTAATTTTTTTGTATGAGACAATCCCCATCTGTTGGTAACTTTTTTATTTTGTGCCTGAGGTATTATACCACACCATTTTACAACACACAAGTTACTAATAAATAAAAAAAGCAGAAATAATTGCCGTTGATAGATGAATAGGCGATCACCGTAAAGTTGCAGGGTAACAAGAAGGAGACTATTGGACTATTAGTTGTGCAATAATGGTATTTGTCTATTACACAACACATTTTTCCCGATAATCGAAATCGCATGAGATAGATGTTAAGTAAACATCCGGACATTTGCAAATGCAATTGTTAATCATAATACAAAATTAGAGAACTGCCCACCAATACAAAAACATAATAAAAGTATGTATACAAAGAGCAATGTTTTCCAAATGCAAGATATTAAGACAAAGTGTGTCTTGATACTAATACGAGTGTACAGTCAAGAGCACATCAAGCTTGACACTCTACACTTTAGACCGTTCTTATCGAAAGCGGCATAGAGTTGGATTTAAGTCTTAAGTGTAAAGCTTGACGTGCTCTTGACCCTATACCTACATAGTAACATTAGCAAAGTAATTTATAAGGCATACTTAGCGTATCAAATATGTATGTTGTATAAGTAATTAGCATGAAAGCGGTTGTTACTGTAAGTTTACATTGTGTATTTAATTAATAAATAAATAAATAGTATTAATTTAGTTACTGTAAGGTCATGCCAATAGAAATAAAGAGAAGGTATTTGATAGTGTTGGAAAATGACTATAGTGATAATTATATAGTTCGCTTAAGAATAGGTACATGATGAAAAGAGTAAGGCAGGGTAAACTAGTGCAGTTTAAAGCAAATAACTATTCTGGAAAAAGATGTACACGTTATTTAGTTCCAGAAATATATAACGACATTGATTGGCTTAGGAACGACACAAAATTAAGTAAATATGCACTAAAATGTAGGTTAAAGGCATACGTACCTCTTAATGTAATTTTTATATTTTATTTACTAAGTACAGTTAATACTAGGTAATGTTTTAAAATACATAGTAAAGTAGGTATAATTAAGTAGGATTGCACATATCGCCAACAAACTGTACAGCAGTTTGGCGACTTTCAGTAAATAAGTTACCTGCTGCATTTTTGTTGAAATAAATTTAAACAAGTAAAATAAATATTTTTATCTACACATGTCTTAAACCTTCTATGATGTGTTCAAAAATCGCAAATTACGACCAACTTAAGGATAAACTGTTTTGTTAGAACAAATTTCTTATCTGTGAAAATGTTGTTATTGCTTCGTAATAACATTGAATTCGATTTTATTATTACATTCAAATTTAGAACATCTCTCAAAAACAAAACAATTCGATTGGACCTCAATTCTAATATCAGTCGAGATTAAGTTTTATTCGAAATGAAATGTCAATAGCAAACTATTTTGACAATTTTACACATTACTTGATATTGAACGATATGATAATTGGGGGCGATTCTAGTTTGTCTATGAATTAATAAATAAAAACTACTATGCGTAAGAAAAGTTTTTATTTACCGCCACTTCGCCAGCCGTAACATGCGGTTCATGAACACATCACAGAGAGCTTATAATATGTGTATAGATAAAACAGTGTATGTAACTGTACATAATTAGGCATTAAAACACACGTGAGGTCACACTCGTATTTTAATGCTTTTCAATATGTACCTAAGGTTCAACTCACACTGGTGCAGAGTCGCGTCGCGTCGCGTCATATTTTTCGCCTATAGCATATTCATCTCTATTTTCCCATTATTACACACACACACTACACACATTTGTGTTTTAAATATGGAATCGAGAGGCGACGCGCGACTACGCGCGTCGACGCTTGGTAGCATCCGAGCGGCATCGCGCGTCGTCGCGCGTCGCCGTGCGTCACTTGGGCGCCGTGAGGCGTCAGACGCCGACCACACTGTGATCCCGGCGCACTAATGCGTCGACGCGCGTCGCCAGGCGGTGTAGCTGCAAAACAGCACGCGACGCGACGCTTCGACTCTGCGCCAGTGTGAGTTGAGCCTAACAGTCACCTAAGTTACTATTATGATACAACTTTGTTAAAGCGTCGGTCACGGTACGGTCAGGTCGCTGATTCATGTCGTAGTTATGTTCGATTTTTGTATTAAAATCGTAACGAACTAGTGGAGTAACTTAACAAAATCACAAAAATAATTGATTATTGTGGGAGTAAAACATCGTGATATTCAATAAACTTCATTACAACTTTTAACTTTGTTATTAATACACTGCAACTATCGGATAGTTCTGCATCATCACTTTATTACATTGAATTAAATTGATATAAATGAAGAACTGACCAGCCCAGACGTGCTTATTATTATATTCTCATTGAAAAATATGCATTGATAAACCTAACTATAAAAGTGTTTCTTTTCCTTATAAGCGATTTATTGCGTTATATTTTTACGGTTTTATTACCTGTTGTTGACGTATATGTATAGGTAATTATTTGCGTACTACATGTTGTACCTCTTTTTGTGACTTACGTAAGCTGAATATTTTTTAGATAACTAGCATCTGTGTAAATAAATAATATATAAATGTATAGGAAATTTAACACAATGTAAATCATAAATTAGTATTATGACACTAATGGTTTGCGTCAATGATTTGATGCTGTAATTTTGCAGCATAATTGTCAGTTATGAATTAGCATATCTCCTCAAGAATGCTAAATACGTGTAGCTCACCAAAATCTTCCTGTGTTATTTAAGAACATTGCTCTGTTATTACTGTGTTGGCCTGCCAAAATCATCAACTGCTTTGCCCTATGTATGACGTTGTCTGCCTTTCCTTGATGAATTAAATTTCAAGCAGTACGTATGTAATGAATTCCTTTTCTTGAATTGTATGTTGTATTTACAGATTTTAATATTCTGGGTGACAGACAACTTCCTGATGTACCATCCGAGGGGTGTTAGCTCTAAAATTAAAACGAAGGTATGTCCAGATGTTCTATGTCTCTTTATTAACATTATTAGTACATTTGGAACGCCAATGCATTCCAGTTCTGGGTACGGTTCTAAAGTAGGGTAAGCCATAGTCCACCACAATGTGGGCTGAGAACTTTATAGCAGTAGAACTTCTTGTGAAAGAGTTCGTCCAGGGAAGATTGCCACTATACCTATTTCTGCCGTCAAGCTGTTACTGTATACTGTATGTAGTGTTTGTGAAAATTTTCTACATCATGCCGACTCCTCATAAAATTTTCCTTAGCAAGAGATAAAAAATTATGAGAAAATATCCAGCATACGTGCATACATTTGCAGGTGCGTTATCAATCAATAAAGAAAGATAAGTCAGGGTCCGAAGACGATGAGCAATCGGCGGATGAGCGTCTACTCGGCGCGAGCGTATGACCACACAAAAAGCCCATTGCTCTACGGGCTTGATCGCAATATCCTAGATAAGTACGACTTGCCTTTGTCATTGTAACTTACTGTTTTTAATATTATTCTTCTTGGATTATAACATATAATCCAATAAAGACTGACAGTTGGGTGATGTCGAAATTTAAAGAACGTTGACGTCAAAACCATTATTAGTTGTAGGTAGGTTTTGCACAGGTTCATCAAGGATATAAAAATAGAAATTTGACGGATTTAGTCCTCTTCGCGATGCTACAGAGGCGCAGGTGATGATGACGTAGGGAATCGTGCGGGGAGGGGGAGGCAGGCGCTATTATAGAGCTATTTTGATGCAGCTCAGTGCACTTGCTACGCGGTGAGCAGTACACGTTTTGACGGGTCGTGATCGCTCTGTGAAGCATACATACGAGATTACATTCCCGAGATAAATCGATCTATTTTCGGACACAAAATTAGTAGTTAGGCTTAGCAATTGACATTTAGCATATTTTTAAGAAAAGAAAATTTCTGCCCGATTGCTGCAGAATATCAACAAGATATAAATTTAAATAAAGCAATAACAGAACTTCCGAGATTATCGAAAAAGTGTGTGTAGGATTGCATAACTAGACAAGACATTGAAACAGAATAATCAACGTTTGAAGTCTCTGAGAAAAATATTTCCCTTTGTTTAAAAAATAAATAAAATATATCTCGTGTGTGTTTATTTTATTTCAATTTTTTATATATTTTTTTGGTATCTGCCATATTATTTAATAAAGTATAATTATTTTCATTCGGTCTACGTCAAATAGATAATGGTGCCATTGATGCCTTAACACGCCATTAAGCAATCATAATCATAACTAAATGTTTAAACTGTCCTCAAATGTTTTCATCTCGTGTGCATCGCACTGCATCACGCACCCACCTCCTGCTCCTGTAGCGTAGCGGTCGAGAACTGCCTTATGCGACTTTTCTATACGTAATTAGTAACACTGTATAGACACTAAAACGTAAGGCGTATTACAGACACGTTTGTCAATCTAACATACAATTGAAAAACTGGTAGCTGTTGTTCATCGCGTACTTACGACTGACAGGTTATGTTTGGTCTCTCGCCATGTTGCGAAAATTGAAAAAATGATATTACTTGCTTAGATGTTAAACATCAAGCAAGCGCTACCATTTCAGTGTCCAAAGGTAACTTTAAATCTACACCATTTTTAAGTTGTAAGTCTTTTAAGTCTAATTATGAAGAGTTGCTCAATGGTTTTGAGATTTATGAGGCTAAGTTTATCTAAGTTAATTATTTTAAATCGTGTAATGACAAGGGCAAGTGTAAAATGGTGAATATAATCATTTAATAAGGGATACACATATTTTTACATTATGTTACATACATAGACTCTATTGAAATTGTAACTATCATAACGTAAATATTCATTAGACATGTTTTTTATTGAGTTATTAATATTATTTATTTGTTATTCAGGATTTTTTATAGTATAAATATGACCAAAGCTGTATAGGCTTCGTAGGAATTGTTTTAGGTGGATATTACAATAATTTTTTTTCGAGTACTGTACCCTGAAAGAGAGTTAATCAAACTCTGCCTTGTGAATTTAAGAATATTTATGAATTTGCGATATAGCAATGTTTACCTTTGTTGTCAGAAAAAACAACAGTGAATGTTAAGGTAGTATAGTTTATATACAAAACATAAAGATTCATTTTAATTAGCACTTTCCAAATCCTTGAAATGTATCATTATAACAATAGCATATCGAATATATTTTGTAAAGTTTTTGCGTATATTTATCGAAATCAACTTGAATACTCATTGATGCTATTAAATGTATTATATGGTAGTTTGTTAAATAACAATGAGCTTCTTATAAATATTTACATTTGACATATATATTATAATAATGACTTTCCTAATAAAGTCGGGACAACTTTATGTTTAATGTCCATCAGTCGTTACCAGCCTACTAAAGCCTCTCGCAGCGCCTGAACGTAGTACTTTCTAACGTTTTGTGTACAGATTAGTTACCTTTAAATGATCCGTTTATAAAACCAGATGAGGTGGGCAAAAACTGCACCGATTTATTTGGTCAATAATTGATGATTAAAATGTGGAGCTTCATTTTTCTAATTCTTATTAAGGGCTTCGTATTAACGCCATATGCTTAGAGCTGTGTACAAAATTGGCCATTTTGCTTAATGTACAAAATATTAGATAAAAATATTTTTATATACTTAATTTTTTAAATGAAATTATTTATAATGTTCCTAGAGTGGTATTAGTACTTAGATCCACATAGTAGTGCCATGTGTATTGAAAAATGTACATTTGACATCGAATAAAGACTGAAAAAGTCGCTGAAAATGTTATAATCTTCCAATTGTTCCTGTTTGTATACTTTTTCTATGATTATATAAAAAATTAGAAATTAATATCACAACATTCCATTGTGTAATCTATTGGTGCAATTCTCAAAGAACTCATTTGTAGACTTGTTTGTTTGTTGTCTTTTTATCAGTACTTATCAAGGGCTCACGTGAAAATTATGAATATTTGAATGTAAACAATTTTCGTAGAAATCGGATGGCGGACCACAATAGGGGTGTTTGGAAAGAAATAGTGGAGGCCTTTGCCCTGCAATGGGACACATTACTGGCGATATATAATAAAACTCTGCCTGTAAAGCTTCGAATATCTATGCCTTATATTTATAACATATTTTTTGCCTGTTTTTGTTTACTGTTTCTCGTGCGTTATAACGATTGGTTCACAATAAATCTAAATTATATTCAATAGTGCAGCACTCGTCTCAAACGCAAAAATAACTCTTTCAACAACTAATATTCTAAAGGCTCGGGGTCTTTATTGTCCTGATGCTCGGCAAATTGTCCCTCTATTTACTATTTATTTCTCGTCACTCGCAAATAGCTACGAAATGTCAGTGAATGTCACACTTATCTTTTTGACACGCAGCCCTTGTGGCACTCATTGTTAGCTGCCTTAATTGTATATATTTGTTTTATAATATTATAATTTGGAGATTTTGTTATAGTTGTACTACGTCCTAATATTGCCTAATAGTTTTCTCTCTTTCCTTTAGTATTTCAACATCAACACTTCACGTGTCAAGGTACGAACGCAAAACGTTGCGTCTTCGATAAGGGGCCTATGATTTACAACCATCTAATGACACGGTTTTAGTGATAAATTTTATTGTTTCAAATTAAGGAAAGACTCATTAGTACCTTGTGACTATAGTTTTAAACTGAAATTGATTCGATCTGAGTATATTTTCATTATAAAATATTTGTGATTCTGTAAATAAAGTTATATTTCTGGAGCTGTGTCTTCCGTCTTACACATTCTGTTTTTAATTTGCGCATGAAACTAATATTACATAGTATTGGACAACTCAAATAGGAATACGACCCTATCTATATTTCGGCATTACAGAATGTATACTTTTCCTATGCGAAAAAAAAAATAGTACTACAGAAAAATGATAGACGGATCAAGTACAGACCTGACTGAACGTTAGGTTATCAGGTCTGCAGACAGAATAATTTTGAGACCCTTCCGCATCATATTCATACTTGAACTATGCAATTTTACTTTCAATGCGTGTCGTATGCATACAAGGTATGTAAATAAGATATATATTACCGAGTGTACGTGCACTGTATATTATGTGCAACTGTTCACAATTGACCGAATATAATTTACAAACCGTGTTCGGTATTGTTTCCTTTAGTAATGTGAAAACCATATATCATACCTATATGCAACAAAAGTAATTACTGATGAGGTATCAGCTGAGGATTCTATGTGATATAAGTAACGAATAAGAAGGGATTTTTTTACAATCATCCCTTTAAAACATATAAATATTTAAATCTGTTGCATGGAAATTTCAACAAAAAAATATTTAAACATTTGAAATAGTGATATTTTAGTTCTTTAAAAGATATGTTTTTTTTAAATCAACTCTAAAAATGTCAAATAGGGTTGATGGGAATTCTGTGATTTTAGAAGTAAATCAATTCATCTTCTAGCTCGACATGGAATAATTAAATATCTCTTTTATTGTTTTGATAAATAAAGCATGAATGATATGTTCCAACGTGTGGGTTTTCTTTACGCACTGTAGTATAATATATTTTTCAATTTCTTAACTCATTGTCAAAAATGCGCAGAAAAACCATCCCTCTTCTATAATAATGAAAGTGTTGTAATCGAAGCACCTACTTTAACGATGTTTGATGATATACCTAATCCAGATGTTTTGATGGAGGGGATGGAGCTTGGGGACTGGTAGTGATTCAAAAATGGTGCAGCCGGGATAAACTTATTCCAGCGTGGACAGTAAAACACCTTAAGAACTTCAAAACGGCGTAACGACAATCTAGTTTTTTTACGACTAGAACCGGCTAAATCACGACTTTTTTAGTGTAATCATCAACTAAAGCTAGTTTTTTTACGGGTAACCTATCACATAGCCGAACATTTTTTTGTTCGAAATAACGTTTGTTCCAATTTTCATTACACCGAAAACCGAATTATAACGAAACAGTTGTTCTTTCAAGATATGTTGAATATTTGTCGCAAAGACACGATTAGGTTCGGTTAGGTTAGGTTATGTTTTGAGAGGAGGCGTCACGGCTGGCCACGAGTGGATGCACCCAAGTGATCAACCGCATAAGGGAGCTAGGCCTGACGGTGGCCCTAGAAAAGACGGAGGTCATTGCCTTCCATGGTCCTCGTAGAGGGCCTCCGCCCGGCTCTTGGATGGAGGTGGAAGGCAGAAAGATGAGGATGAGCCCACATCTCAAGTACTTAGGGCTTACCCTCGACAGCCGGTGGAACTTCCACGAGCATCTCCGCCGGCTGTGCCCCCGACTCGTGAGCGCCGCAGCTGCACTCGGCAAATTATTGCCTAACGTGGGAGGGCCCAGCTCCGACTGCCGTCGACTCTTTGCTGGCGTCATTAGGAGCATGGCCCTTTACGGGGCGCCTATCTGGGCCGAGGCTCTCACTGCTAAAACCAGACCGCTGCTGCGTAGACCGCAGCGGATAATGGCGGTGAGGGCCATAAGAAGGTATCGGACGGCGTCCGGCGATGCGGCATGCGCTCTGGCCGGAGCCCCACAGTGGGAACTCGAGGCGTCTGTCCTCGAGGAGACCTATCGGTGCCGGGCAGAGGCCAGGGATGGCGGGGAGCGCCCCTCACCGGAGGAGCTGGCGAGTGTGCAACGAGCCGCGAAGCACACGCTCCGGAGGAAGTTGGTGGAGAATCTTCAGTCAGCCAGGTACAGGACACGCACAATCCAGGCGCTGCACCCGGTCCTGGCCGACTGGAAGAAGAGGAAGTTCGGGTCGCTGACCTACCGGCTCGTGCAGATGCTCACCGGGCATGGATGCTTTGGTGATTACCTGCACAAGATTGCCGGGAGGGAAGCGACCCCGGAGTGCCACGAGTGCGGAGCTGCGAGTTATTCGGTACATCACATCCTAGAGGTGTGTCCAGCCTGTAGTCCGCAGCGGACCACTCTCGTGGCGGAGATGGGAAGTGACCTCTCGCTGCCCAGGGTGGTTAAAGCCATAGCTGACAAGCGAGAGGTCGTAGCAGACAATGGTCACCTTTTGCGAAGATGTCATGTCGCAGAAGGAGACTGCCGAACGGGTCCGCGAGGATGACTCTCTTGCGGACCAGATTCGGCGTCGGCGACTAGGGCGGACGCGGAGGCCAGCAGGGAGCAGGGTTGGGAGGCCCTGCCTCTGCATTGCACAGGCCAGCGCAGACGGCAGATGCCCCTAATGCTCCGGGGCATCACCGTGGAGGTTCCCTGCCGAGGGGGGATCGAGGAGGGGTCCGCTGAAGAAGCGGATCACCACCGGCGGAGTCGCGGTAGAATCCGAAAGGGACCCCGTGACTCTGCACGGTGCTGGAGATTCGTCGTCGAGACGTTCTCCGGTACCGCGGTGGGAGGAGGAGCATCGTGAGGTTTTTAGTGGGTATGCTCTTGGGGACCGACATAGTCCCCAGGAGAGAGTCCCACATATCCCCGCCGTCTCCCAGCGGTGGGGAATGCGTAACGCATTTTCCTCACGATAATAAAAAAAAAGGTTAGGTTATGTTAGGCTTAAAAGAAAAAACATTTTCCTCTCAAAATTACTTTCGAGGTTATGAAATTTCGACCAAACGTTATTTCTGGAAAATGTCGTCTCAAACTACTGATAGGTAACCTTTTTTACGATTAGGACCGATTAAATCACGATTTTTTTTTAATGTAGTCAGCTAGGTGTTATGGTTCCCGAGATTGAGAAATGGTGCCGCTGGAATAAGCTTAACCCAACGGCGTGGACAGTAAAACACTCTTAAATTTTTGAACGACGGAACGACTAAATCTAGTTTTTTTGCGTCTAGAACCGACTAAATAGCGACTTTTTTCTGGCTAGTCAAATTTAAAAAACTCGACCATGGTCACGCTGGAATAAGGCACGCAAATCCCTACACTAAGGGCACGCTTCAAATTAGACGCTTATAGAAGCGCTGCAGTGGCGCGTCTACTAATTTTCATATTATGTACTAGTCTGCAAAAGAGGTGCGATTGTGGCGCTGCAGCTGCACTTCTAAATATTGTGTTGAAAATTAGAAGTGTCGCGGCTACAGCACCACTGCAGCGCCACATTTTATAAGCGTTTAATTTGAAGGCGCCCTAACAGAGAAAAGTGTTGATAAGTTTAGCAGTATGTTCATCAAACATTGTGAAGAACCATCCAGATAGTTTGGAATAGAATGAATTGCTTTTTTGTTTTATTTTTTATATTGTTAGATGTTTCGAACTTATAACTCCCATCTTTTTCCATCTGTAGTTAAAAACAATAGCTGCCAAACGATTTCCTTGGCAACCGAGTGTTTTGTTGAATTCTTTAAATTAAATTCGACGCATGTCAAATGCTTCTAAGGGTACCTTATTACTATTTCATTTTTCTTTCATTTATGCTAATAATGGCCGTCATAGATTTATTATAACAGTTATTTTGTATTTAATTTTGTGAAGTGTATATTTGATATTTACAATGGAAGAAAGCGAGATAAGGAAACTGTTAACCACAAAGAATGGATGTCGAGTCCCGAAGCTACTACCTATACCTGATGTCCACATGATGGATGAACTACCCTTCGTGCCACTGCCTCCGTACAATCGAATCCAGGTAATAGCCGTATTGCTCATAGATATTTCCTTGTATCTATGGTGTTGCTATTTGTGTTAGGTACTTATATATAACATAATTTGTGAAAATATTTAGAATGAAGTAAATTGGTATTTGTAATTAAAAATTTTATCATTTGAGAGAAGGACTCGAACAGATCCTGTGGTGGTGAGGAATGGTTCCGGATCAAATTGTTTTCAATAATAATTTTTGACCATTTTTAGCAGTAGGTAAACCCCGATAATTAAATAAGCCCTTTTCATTTGGTACCTAAAACTTACATACATATTTACTTCATATAAAAAAATATATTTTTTAACTACTTTACTACTACTACTTTAGGCGCCCGCCTGTATATTTTATGGTACTACTTTTCACTGTTAACTTGTAGATAATAATGCGCGTTAATGATTTGTTGTTTTGTTTGTTTGACTGACAGAAAGACTTGAGTGATTTGTGTCACTGAATCCGTTTTGTGATTTGAACTTTAAGCCCTAGTAACGTAATAAAAAAGCAGGTGTTCCAAACGAAATGTTAAAATATAAGGAACAGCTGATATCATTTTAATACCTACTTTTTATATACAACATCTAAAACCAAATATTAACACCAAAACACAAAAGTGAAATTATTATTGACCTACGTTGTCTGTGATTCATTACGTGCTGAATCTACCATTATGTTGCAGGATAAACGAGCAAAATTTCGCAAAGCTCTAGAAGACAAAGCCACAGAGAGGAAAATAAAGATCGCTAAACCACCTTTACCGCGCTTCGAAAGAGATCTTCTCGAGATATCGCAAGACCGACACATCGCCGTGATACGCAAGTGCGCGGACAAAGTCCGTCCGCCGCCGATGCTTAAATCTTGGGAAAGGAAAATCTTAAGTCTCGTCCCTCCCAAACTTCTCGCTCCGTATCCTTCAGTCACAAATGCTGTTATCAAGGAAAGCAAAGATGAATGGGAACACAACCTTCATGACCTCGCCGTGAAAACAGTCATACGCGAAATTCCCGGTGTGCCCCGATTGAGATATCAGGAACCTTTCTTTAAATACAGTGGAGTAACACAGAATTATAGCAAAATGCTCAAGTATCGCAAAAGATTACAAGGCGGTTCTCTACTTTTCCATCCCTTTATAAGACTAATTCTCGAATCTGCAGAAAGAATGTTCCCAGCGTACATAATAGACTTGGCGAAATATAGAGCCAGAGGACCGATAAAGTTGGAGGATTTCAAAAATAAGGTGCACGATGAAATTAAAAAAGCTGAACATATGCTTGCTAGTGTTTGGTACGGTGGTACCCTTTGTGCCTGGTTAAAAAATCCGAGATGTCTAAAAACTATGCGCCAGAAACAGATACCTGATTTTGTGAGAGTCGCAACCAAACTTATTTCTATGCAAATACAAGAATTGATGCGTCGATCAATTGACACCATTATAAGTGATATGCCAAATGAGTCCAAGGTTCCGATTTTACACTTGGACCTCGATTTTGATGACGATTTCAAGTACGATCCTTCTCTACAAACTGTGTATGAAACTTTTCATGACATAGCTGATGCAATTTCAAATATTTGCCAAAGGCTTATGCCCATACAAGAATATCTTCGTTTGACATATGACATCGACGTATTGCCAGTTAATTACAATGAGTGGCTGTGTCAAAACGGTCATGTCAGATTACAGAAAGTTTTAGATGAAGTATATGCTCCATTACTTGGCTACACAGACAGTTTGCGCAAGCAGTACAAGATGCTGTATGGAGCAGACGCCAAAACGGCGCTTGATAAATTTATCCTAGAGTGTGTTGAATTTGAACAAGGTTGTGATAAAATATTATATTTCCGGAGCATTGACTACGATATAACATCTACATTAGAAAATGAGTACTTTAACTGTGCTACTGTATGCCAATTTAGAATGGTAGATGGTTTAAAACGGAGAGCTTGTGAATTTGTCAATGATATTATAGCTGGTATAGTCACCACTCATATGGCAGAAAATGACAGTATTTGTGACGAATTTGAAGAAATAGCAGCAAAAGCTTTAAAGGATCCAGCCAACGCAGCAGAGTTAGTAGAACAAGGAATATACATCTTACACGCCAAGACTGTTTTAGTCGAAGGTTTGAAGGTTAGAATCACCCGTCAAATTCAAATTGCGTCAGCTCTTATAGAAATTACAGAATTATCTGAAGAACATGTCGAATCAAATGCCCGTACTGTGAATTGGCTCAAAAAGATTAAACCAATATTCGATAAAAATGCTGCCGCCTATGAGGCTCACAAAGCGGAAATGGAAGAAAATCTACAAGCAAAGATAGCTCTCTTAAACAAGGAGGTAAAGGACATGACACCTTTCTTAGAGTTATTGGATCACATGGACGACGTCGATCACACTCTTGAATATTTGGAATACTTGCGCAAACTGGTACATCGAATTCACGCTTGCGATAAATTAGTACAGTGGATAAACAACGAGGAAGCCACTTTCAAAGTCCCCATCAGTGCATATCCTGACCTAGAGGAGCTGAAAGATTACATATTACCTTTTCATAGCTTAATATTTTTAATTCACCAATGGAAGCGCAGCTATTATACATGGATGGATGGTCCTTTTGAGTATATGGATCATAATGAAATCGACTCCGATCACGACTTTTATTACAAAGAGATTTTAAAAATATCGAAAAACTACAGAAATAAAATAAAGCAACAAATTGCTGAAGGCGTGGAAAAACGCTTTCAAGGTTCGATTGAAGATGTTGATGTCAATAATCAACCTGCACCCATGAAGATTAGTGCGGCAGCAATACTAGAATTAAAGGCATGGCGACCAAACGTTCAAATGGCTCATATTATGTGCAATCCAGCGTTACGACAAAGACATTGGGATGAAATGACAACCATAGCTGGTTTTGATTTAACACCGACTGCTGGAACTACTTTACGAAAAATCATAGATTTCGACCTGTGGGAGAAGATTGACGAGTATGAAATCATTAGTATTGCAGCTACCAAAGAATTAGCATTAATCACCAATTTGCAAAAAATGCAAACAGAGTGGATCGACATACGTTTTAAAACTAGTCCATACAAGGATACTGGAATTTATATACTGTCGGGCCTCGATGACATACAAAGCGTATTAGACGACCACATAGTTAAAACTATTGGAATGCGTGGTTCCGCTTTTGTGAAACCTTTCGAAGCCCAAGTTAGAACTTGGTATGAAAAAATTACGCGAGCCAATGCAACCATTGATGAATGGGGAAAAGTGCAAAGTCAGTGGTTGTATTTGTTGCCCATATTTTCTTCAAAAGATATCGTGGCTCAAATGCCGGAAGAAGGAGTAATGTTTCAGGAAGTAGACGGTATCTACCGCAGATACATGTCTATTGTAGATAAAGATCCTCACGCCCTAGAAATTGCTGGATCTGCTGGGGTCTTGGAACAATTCAAAATTGCCACAACGTTATTAGAAAAAATTAACGATGGTGTCAATAACTATCTCGAAAAGAAACGTTTGTACTTCCCTAGATTTTTCTTCTTGTCCAATGATGAAATGTTGGAAATTCTGTCTGAAACAAAGAATCCCCTCAAAGTACAGCCTCATCTGAAGAAATGCTTCGAAGGCATAAACAGATTAGTTTTTGACCCTGATTTCTTTATACTGACAATGATATCCATGGAAGGAGAACAAATAGACTTCCTCGAACAAATAAATGTACAAGCTGCAAGAGGTTCTGTGGAAAAATGGTTAGTTCAAGTGGAAGATCAAATGCTTAAATCTGTTAGGTCTGAAACTGAACTCTCTTACTATGACTATCCTACAACGACGAGACCAGAATGGATATTATCTTGGGAAGGCATGGTAGTATTGGCCATATCGCAGATCTATTGGGCCATTGATGTTCATGCAATTTTAAACACCCATAAATTGAGCGAACTTCAAGCTTTTCATACATCTTTAACGAAACAATTGACCGAAACTGTCGGGATAATAAGAAGAACCGATTTAACAAAATTAAACAGTATCACAGTAAAAGCTTTGATTGTCATTGACGTACATGCTAAAGATGTCATATTTGAACTAATTGGAAAAAATGTTACCGAAGTTACTGACTTTCAATGGTTAGCTCAACTAAGGTATTATTGGGAGGAGGAAAGAGTATGGGTGAAAATTATAAATGCTGTAGTCAATTATGCCTACGAATATTTGGGTAATAGTGACCGACTAGTAATCACCCCTCTAACAGATCGTTGTTACCGTACGTTGATAGGTGCGTATTATCTTCACCTGAATGGTGCACCAGAAGGACCGGCAGGTACTGGTAAAACTGAAACTACTAAAGATTTGGCGAAAGCTCTCGCCGTTCAGTGTGTAGTGTTTAATTGTTCAGACGGTTTAGATTATAAAGCCATGGGAAAATTTTTTAAAGGATTAGCATCTTGCGGTGCATGGGTCTGTTTTGATGAATTTAACCGAATAGATGTCGAAGTACTGTCCGTTATAGCACAACAAATTTTATGTATAGTTCAAGCTGTTAGACAACATTTAGAACAATTTTTATTCGAAGGCACTCTTTTGAATTTAAATCCTGCTTGTTATGTATGTATCACAATGAATCCAGGGTATGCAGGGCGTTCAGAATTACCAGATAATCTTAAAGTATTGTTCCGAACTGTTGCTATGATGGTCCCAGATTATGCGATGATTGGTGAAATTTCATTGTATTCTTTTGGTTTTTTCGACGCTCGCAACTTATCTATTAAAATTGTAACCACATATCGCTTATGCTCGGAACAATTGTCATCTCAAAATCACTACGATTATGGAATGAGAGCAGTAAAGACGGTTTTATCTGCTGCAGGCAATTTAAAAAGAGATTTCCCTCTAGAACATGAAAGCATACTGCTGTTAAGGTCCATTACCGATGTCAACTTACCTAAATTTTTGTCCTTCGATGTGCCGTTGTTTGAAGGCATTATATCCGACTTATTCCCTGGAATTACACTACCTAAACCAGATTACGAAAACATACTAACCGCATGTCGTGATTGTTGCGAGTTAGATAATTTGCAACCTATGGATTGCTTTTTAATTAAAATCATTCAAACTTTTGAAATGATGATAGTGAGACATGGATATATGTTAGTGGGTGACCCGTTTTCTGGAAAATCTATGACGTTAAAAATATTGGCAGATGCACTTACTTTAATGGAAAAAAGGAATCAACCTGGTGGCGTAGAGAGCATGTATAAAGTACTAAACCCAAAAGCAGTAACAATGGGGCAGTTATATGGCGCTTTCGACCCAGTTTCGTACGAGTGGACTGATGGTATAGTAGCTACTACATTTAGAGAATTTGCAACTGACGACACTCCTGTAAGGAAATGGTTAGTATTCGATGGACCTGTAGATGCTGTATGGATAGAAAACATGAACACAGTGTTGGATGACAATAAAAAACTTTGTCTGACTTCGGGAGAAGTGATAGCCATGACTTCTGTAATGTCAATGATTTTTGAAGTAATGGATTTATCTCAAGCGTCTCCAGCCACTGTCTCCAGATGTGGCATGATTTACATGGAATCTTCTACATTTGGATTCATGCCATTTTACAAATCCTGGTGTAATACTTTGAATCCTGCATGGACCGACGATAACGAACAGTATATTTACGATATGTGCGAATGGCTAATTGATCCTTTAGTTCACTACGTCAGAAGAACGTGCACACAACTAGTAGCTGCCGGAGAAGTTAATTTAGTTATAAGTACTCTTCGTCTCATTGTAATGTTAATGGATAACGCTATAGAAGGAGAGGAGGATACTCGATTCACAAGGACGTGGTTCATAGCATCTTTCATGACGGCGCTTGTATGGGGGATCGGAGGCATACTGAACAGTGATTCCCGTGAAAAATTTGACGATTTAGTAAAAGAATACTTTAGGGGAGAATTGGGAATACCGGAAAATATTGAAAGAATTGACGTGTCCATTCCTACAGAGGGTATGGTTATTGACCACTATTACATGTATAAAAGCAAAGGTTGCTGGAAACCGTGGCCAGAAAGTGTAAAAGCTGCTGTAGTCAAAGAAGAGATTAATCTTTTACAAACTGTCATACCTACCTTAGAAACCGAAAAGTATATGTTTTTATTAAAATTGCACGTGAAATTTAAACAACCTATATTATTGATCGGACCTACAGGGACCGGGAAAAGTTTTTATGTCCAAAATTATTTAATGAATAGAATAGATATGGATAAATATACGCCCGGATTCATTACATTCACTACTACTACATCTTGCAATCAAACGCAAGACTTAGTACTTTCCAAACTTGTAAAGAGAAGGAAAAATAATTACGGACCTCCAAAAGGCAAATTAGCTGTGATATTTATCGATGACATGAATATGCCAGCCAAAGAAATCTATGGTGCCCAACCTGCTATTGAATTGCTCAGGTTATATTTTGATCAAAAGCATTGGTACGATCTAAAAACCACAGATAAATTATACATATGGGACACATTCTTCTTCGGAGCTATTGGACCAGTTGGTGGAAGTCGACAGTTGATATATCCCAGAATGCTAAGACATTATAACATTTACTCAATAAATGAGTTCTCTAAAGAAAGCATGACTAAGATATTTACGACACTGCTACAGCTCGGTTGGAGAAGAAATGGTTTTGGTCAAGACGCGCAACCAGTAATTGTCAATATAATCACAGCGACAATGGAAATGTACGACATCGCTACGGAAGGCTTGCGACCAACACCTGCAAAGTCACATTATATATTCAATTTAAGAGATTTCTCTAGAATTATCCAGGGGTGTAGTTTGTTAAGAAAGGAGTCTGCTGACAATAAAAAAACTTTTACTAGATTGTGGGTGCATGAAATAATGCGCGTCTTTTATGACAGATTGGTCGATGATACAGATAGGAATTGGTTCTTTAAAGTACTTAAAGATACAACTAAAAATTGTATGAAAGATACATTTGAAAATGCTTTGGATGTGTACCAAGACGAAAGAGGGGAAGTTACGCAGGAGAATATAAAAAGAATGATGTTTGGTTGTTACCTGGACTTGGAAAGTCTTGAAGGCGAAAGGAGATATGAGGAAATACCAACGAAAGAAGCTTTCTTAAATGTGGCTATAGCTATGTTAGCAGAGTACAATGCAATGCACAAGGCAAAAATGTACATAGTTTTGTTTGATTATGCTTTAGAACATCTTTCTAAAATATGTCGAGTTTTATCAATGCCTATGGGAAATGCTTTATTAGTGGGAGTCGGCGGATCTGGTCGTCAATCTCTTGTACGTCTGGGCTCTACTATATTAGGACAAGGCTGCTTTCAGCCAGAAATAACTAAAAATTATAGCGTCAAAGACTGGCATGACGATCTTAAAACAGTACTTCGAGAATCTGGTGGTTTGGCTAAAGATACTACATTTTTATTTACTGAAAGTCAAATACAAGAAGAGACATTTATTCAAAATTTGGACAGCTTATTAAATTCTGGTGAAGTTCCTAATATGTACGGCTTAGACGAAAAGCAAGAATTATTGGAACTGTGTCGCTTAGCCGCACAAGGGGGTAATAGAAATTTAGATATTGGTCCACTACAAATTTTGGCGTTCTTTGTGGGCAGATGCAGGGCGAAGCTTCATATTTGTCTTTGCTTTAGCCCTATAGGAAGCGCATTTCGTCTGCGACTTAGACTTTATCCATCGTTAGTTAATTGTTGCACAATAGACTGGTATGACAGCTGGCCCGAAGAAGCATTAGAGATGGTAGCAAACTATTTTATGGTTAAGGTTCATGTACCAGACTCGGTGAAAGCTTCGGCTGTGATAGCATGTAAACAATTTCATGTAGATGCGAGACATATATCCAATGATTTTTTCTTTAAATTTGGTAGGAAGTCATATATAACATCTGCATCATATCTGAATTTGATTAAATCTTTCACATCATTGACGAACAAGAAACAAAGAGAGTTAAAAGCCGCCAGACTTCGATATACTAATGGTTTAGATAAATTGAACCAAGCTGCAGAGGCGGTAGCCATAATGCAACGTGATTTAAATGCGCTAAAACCACAGTTGATTATAATGTCAGAAAAAGCTGCTAAAATGATGAAAGAAATTGAAAAAGAAACTGAAATTGCTGATAAAGCAGCTGCACAAGTCAGAGAGGATCAAAAAGTGGCTAACGTGCAAGCAGCTGCTGCCAAAGAATTAAAAAAAGATTGTGAAGCAGATTTAGCACTCGCTTTACCAATTTTAGAAGACGCGATCGCTGCTTTAAACACTCTTAAACCAGCTGACATTACAATAGTTAAATCTATGAAAAATCCTCCAGCCACAGTAAAGTTAGTAATGGCAGCAGTTTGCGTCATAAAAGGAATTGCTCCTGACAGAATTCCTGACCCCGATAATCCGGGTAAGAAAATCTATGATTTTTGGGGGCCCAGCAAACGACTTTTGGGTGATATGGCATTCTTAGAAAACTTAAGAAATTTTGATAAAGATAATATTCCCGTCGATGTAATGAAAAAAATTAGAAAAGAATATTTGTCTAACAAAGATTTCAAACCTCATATTATTGCAAAATCATCTTCAGCTGCCGAAGGCTTGTGTAAATGGATAATTGCAATGGACATGTACGACGCAGTGGCAAAGGTAGTCGCACCTAAAAAAGCTAAATTAGAGGCTGCGGAGAGAGAATTTGCTGAAACTATGGCAATTTTGGAAGAGAAAAAAGCTACAGTAGCCCGTTTAGAAGCAAGACTTGCCGAATTGAACGAAGCATTGGAAGAAGCTATGCTCAAAAAGAAGGCCCTTGAGGATGAAGTCCAGCTTTGTATTGACAAATTGTATCGAGCAGAAAAATTGATTGGTGGTCTGGGAGGTGAAAGAGTTCGATGGACCGCTGCTGCCGAAAACTTGCTATTATTATTTGAAAATCTGGCAGGTGATATGTTAGTATCCTGTGGGATAATTGCATATTTAGGTCCGTACATACTACAAGTAAGAATAGAAACTATTAAAGAATGGCGTGATCTGATCATAAAATTAAAAATGCCACATTCAGAGACATACGCTCTTAAAGATGTTTTAGGTACAGACATAAAGATCCAAAACTGGTGTATTGCCGGATTACCACGGGATGCGTTTTCGATTGACAATGCTATCATACAAGATAATTCTATGAAATGGTCTTTGCTCATTGATCCTCAAGGTCAAGCTAACAAGTGGATAAAAACTATGGAAAAAGCAAATGATCTACAAATATTAAAGTTTACCGATGGTCATTACATGAAATATTTAGAAACTTGCTTAGAGTATGGTAAACCAGCTCTAATCGAATGTATTCTTGAAGATGTCGAGGCTCCTTTGGATCCAATTTTAATGAAAAATACTTACATTCAAGGAGGTAAAGAATTTATTGCTATTGGAGATAACGTTATTGAATACCATCCCAATTTCAGACTTTATATGACAACCAAACTCAGAAATCCCCATTATTTGCCGGAAGTATTTAATAAGGTTACTGTCGTTAACTTTGTACTCACCAAAGATGGTTTAGATGACCAGTTGCTGGGAATAGTTGTCGCCAAAGAAAGACCAGATTTACAAGAAAAACGCGAAAAACTGATTGTACAAGGTGCACAAAATAGAGCTGCGCTTAAGCAAACTGAAGATGATATTTTGCGTACCTTACAAGAAACAAAGGGTGATATTTTAGAAGATGAAACTGCTGTTGATGTACTGGATTCATCTAAGTTACTAGCAGATGACATCATGAAAAAGCAAGAAGCCAGCTTAGAAACTGAAGTTATCATAGAAAAGTTTAGACTAGGCTATAAACCAATTGCCTCACATTCAGCTATACTGTACTATTGTGTGACAGAACTGCCAAATGTTGATCCAATGTACCAATATTCTCTAACATGGTTCATTAATCTGTATATTATATCAATAGAAAATGCTAACAAATCCAAAGACTTGGACAAAAGATTAAAGTTTCTCAAAGAAACTTTTACTTACAACTTATATAGCAATGTTTGTAGATCATTATTTGATAAAGATAAATTGATGTTCTCTTTTATTATGTGCTCAAAGATGATGTTAGCTTCTGAAGAAATGAAACATGATGAATACATATTCCTTATAACAGGTGGTATAGCTATTGAAAATCCTCATAAAAATCCAACTAATTGGTTACCAGATAAAGGATGGGATGAAATTTGCCGTCTAAATGATTTAAAAACCTACAATGGAATTAAAAATGATTTTTTAAATGACACAAAACATTTTAAAGAAGTTTATGATGACATGGAACCACATAACAAACCACTGCCTGGCAAGTGGGACAGTTGCTTAACTCTTTTCCAAAAATTGTTAGTTCTCAGAGTATTAAGGCCAGACAAATTAACCATTGCAATCTCAGATTTTGTAGAGAAAACTTTGGGTAAAAAATTCATAACACCTCCTCCTTTTGACATAGGAAAATCGTTCGGAGATTCAAATTGTTTGGCACCCTTAATATTCATATTATCTCCTGGTTCTGACCCGATGGGTGCATTAATTAAATATTGCGAAAGAATGGGATACGCAAATAGGTTTAATTCCATATCATTGGGTCAGGGTCAAGGTCCCATCGCAAGAGCTATGATAGAGAGAGCTCAATTAGAAGGTGGATGGGTGTGTTTACAGAACTGTCATTTAGCAGTATCATGGATGCCAACAATGGAAAAAATTATTGAAAGTTTTGATCTTACAAATACAGACCTTAGTTTCAGACTTTGGCTTACCAGCTACCCTTCAGAGAAATTTCCGCAAGCTGTCTTACAAGTTGGTGTTAAAATGACAAATGAACCTCCAACAGGGCTTCAACATAATTTAAATAGATCTTACATTTCGGAACCCTTGAAAGAGGCCGAATTTTTCGAGGGATGCCCTGGAAAAGACAAAACATTCAGTAAACTGTTGTATGGAATCAGTTTCTTTCATGCTGTTGTACAGGAGAGAAAAAAATTCGGTCCACTGGGATGGAACATTCAATATGGTTTCAACGACTCTGATTTCCAAATATCTGTGATGCAATTACAAATGTTTCTGAACCAATACGAAGAAATTCAATATGTAGCTATTAAGTACTTGACGGGAGAATGCAATTATGGCGGTCGAGTAACTGATGATTGGGATCGCAGATTAATAGTTACAATCTTGGATAATTACGTGAATGATCGAGTCGTAAATGATCCAAATTATTTGTTTTGTGAATTAGGACAACAGTATGGGCTACCTCGAAGATGTGAGTATCAAGATTATCTTAAACATATAGAAACAGTACCTGTGAATCCGCCTCCAGAAGTGTTTGGATTGCATATGAATGCGGGGATAACTCGTGACTATGCCGGTTCTATGGCATTGGCCGATTCGCTTGTTCTAGTGGAAGGTAGTGGTGGCGGTGGAGAAGGTGGTGACACAGAGAACATTCTTGTGCAAATGGCTACAGAAATATTGTCCAAAATACCTAAACTTTTCGACATTGAAACGTCACAGAAAAAGTTCCCTGTGGATTACAATGAATCGATGAATACTGTACTAATCCAAGAAATGGAACGCTTTAACAAATTAACAAGAGAAATAACTAATTCTCTAAGAGATTTGCAAAAAGCTGTGAAAGGGCTTATCGTAATGTCTCCTGCTTTAGAACTGCAGGCGAATTTTATGTTGCTAGGCAAAATACCGGAAAACTGGCGGAAAGTGTCGTATCCAAGTCTAAAACCATTGCCCAGTTATGTTACTGATTTTGTCGAGCGGTTGAAAATGTTACAGGATTGGTATGACAATGGAAAACCATCTACGTTTTGGCTGTCAGGTTTCTTTTTCACTCAAGCGTTCCTTACTGGTTCTGTCCAGAATTACGCTAGAGCTAAAACAATTCCGATAGATTTGCTAATATTCGATTTTGATGTAAGAAAAGTTGACTATGAAACAATATCACCTGAGTGGGGAGTATACGTGCACGGGTTATTTATGGATGGTGGGCGGTGGGATCATTCCACGCATGTAATAACAGAACAATATCCTAAAATTTTGAACGATAACATGCCAGTGATATGGCTGTACCCTAAGCTCAAACCTGAGTTCAATGAAGGTACACGTTACAAGTGTCCCTTATATAAAACATTAGAACGTAAAGGTGTACTTGCAACTACTGGCCATTCGTCCAATTTTGTTTTAGCTTTTTACTTGCCGTCTAACAAGCCGTCCGCTCACTGGATCAAACGTAGTGTTGCTTTACTACTGCAACTAAACAACTAAAACTGTAATAATCAATCGCAAGTATGTTTACAATAATTAATTCATTATTTATGAAAAATTATTGTTTTTTTATTTATCGCAATTACCTTTGAATAATTTACTAGAACAATTCGTATGCTTGTTGAATATTTATATGTATAATGTAATCGCACAATTAGGTATTGAGTTATAGCTATGATTGTCATAAACAACTGGCGCGACTGGTTTTTGAATGCTCGTAAGTGGATATCCTGCGTGTCTGCTCCATACTAACGACGTTATATGAAATCATTGATTGATAAAAGTCAACGCCGTTGTGTACACGCTTTGGAAACAATATACCTAGTCATGTCTTGTTTTCATTATTCCGTCCAACATTACTAAACTTATGCTAATTTTTGAAATATCTGCTTTTGAAACGGCTTCTTAAACCAGATGATGGCCAGCCTATATGAATTGTATAATTGTAGTACTTATGTGAGATGTGTAATCAAATAAAATGTGAAAATTAAAAATCCGTAGGCGTTTTATTATTATTCAACGATCCTTAATAGTTACATATTTTAAGAATCTTCACGTTTCTTCAATAATTCTTTACGCTCGTTTTCTGTTTCCATCAACTTTCGTCTCAGCTTTAGCATTATAGCATTATTTCGTTTCTGCGAAATCGGTTAAAACGCTTTTTGTGTGTTTGTTTCTGTAGCGACTGGCCCAAAAGTTTTATATTTACTGAGAAACATCGTGGTCGCAACGTCTGTCCAACTTTACTACTTTCCAAACCTTTCAAACTCAATTGTACATCATAAAGTTTCTCAGAATAAATCTTTAGGGTTTAAAATATACGTCAAGTTTATATTTCGGCCAAATCAGTTCACTAGATCCGTGTATGTACAATACATAACATACCCAAAACGTGGTCAAACCATACGCTAAGCTATTATTAAAAAATTACCTTAAGGACAGTGCATTCCCTTTCAATAGCTTTGATCTCTTCTTCAACAGTGCTAACCATCTTCGCATGTAGTTCATTCTGTTCTACAATTTTATTTCTTTTCTGTAGTTCTTTCTCTTCTTCTTCCAGCTCTTTTTGTTTCAACTCCTTGTTTCGAAGTTGCAATAAAGTTCGCCCTAAAGTAAAAATTGATCAGTTTCGTCGTATCCGTGTATGGGTCTTCCTTCGTGTTTGCGGAGATGCGGGGTGTTGCGCTACACGTGCTATATGACATGACTGACACGGATCTTCCATATTGAAGTTGCGAAGCCTCCAGCGCATAATCACTCATTTTGCGAAATTTAATCGTATTAATAACAAAAATAAATTTGGTGGAACTATACATAAGCGCCAGCGCAGATTATCGTTTTTCGTCAATGGTCGCAGATTTGGCAACAGTCGACTCTTGTTACTCTCGTCGAAAATTGATCGTAGAAACGCTGCAATGTCTGACATAGTGGCGCCAACAAAAAACGCTACAGTACAACACAATGAAAGTCGGCAGTTATGGTTATCAGATATAAATTGTGACCCTTTCAAAAATAAATACCTTGGTGCTGCCTTAACATTGGCGTTTTTGACCAATAATATCTGCATGCTCTTTTCGAAACTATTGAGCAACATTAACTGACCGCATGCTTCGAAACTGGCCCAAGGCTTGTGACCGCCATTAAGAAATAATAATAAAAACAAGCTGCCTGAGCTGCGCGAAATTATCTTATGATCATAGTGCAGTGCAAGGCACCAGCATGTAACAGATGGCTGCTGCCATGGCTGAAGACATCCGTCTGCCGTATAGTTTTCGGTTATTGCAGAAACAGACCCTTCATGCAGCGAACGACATTTTAAATACACTATATAAATAAAGACGTGTATGTGGATTGAGTGAGCTCCCTCTGTAAAATGTTTAAAATATATTAGTCATTTAGTAAAAGCTCTAAAACAATTGTAGAAACCACAATTGTAGAAATCAATGGTTCTATTTGAAAAGAGATAAAACAAGAGAAAAATAACTTAATCTCACTCTGTTCTCACAGAGGGCCAGTCAAATCTACAAAAGTATCAAGTTTGCACATAATATTATTGTGCTAGCATTACTCGGTATGGTTGCCACCTACTCATTTCATACCGTCTTTTTCGGACCTAGGGATTTACATGTAGACATTTTTCACGAATCATGTCACCTCCATCTTAAAAATCTGTGACATAACTATGTCACAGATTTATTATGTTTGTTACGACCATGGTTACGACTTACATTTTGAATAAAAAAATAAACAAATTAGTTTTGGAGTCCATTAGACTTTGCAGTAGTCGGAACAAAGCGCACAAACCTTTTTCAAATATTTCATCAAAAGCTTGTTTGTGTTTTTCCAAACAGGTCAATCGAGATTCCATTTTTATGTTTTCGGTGCTTTTATACGTCTCAATTCTTGATACTTTGAAGCAGGTTTCATGAATTTGGTCCTTCAAATCCTGCATAGTAAAATTGGGTTCATGTACCTATGTCACATATTTAACCTAAGTAAATTATTATTGTGATTAGGCATATTTTTTTTAAATTGTAGGCGGTTTTTGTTTCAAACAACTAGTAACTTAATTACTTATTACAAGTTGTTTGATACAAGACTACAAACCTTTATATCGTCTGTTTAAAGGTAACACATAAGTGACATTTTCCACAAAAAGTCTTAAATTTATATTTTATATATTTATAAGAAAATCACTATTTTTTTGCACGTGAAACTCAATAACAAAAAAACTGTAAACTTAATAAGAGTATTATCTACAGAAAGATGTTGAATTTCTTACAACTAGTACATAATTTGGAGATTTTTTGTGGAAAATGTCACTTATGTGGTTTTACCTTTAAGCAGACGATATAATATTTAAACCATTATATAAATTTGTGATGTAAAAATAACATTTTCATTTATACCGAAACTTTCTAACCTCAAGTTGTTCTGTAAGATGTTCTATGTCGGACTTTACCGAATGTAATTCTTCGCTAAGTGAACGCTCCATACTTCGCAGTTTCAATACTTGTCTCTCTCTTTTTGACTTCAGATTTGTTGCTATAAAGTTTATTCGGTGTAACAACACGTAACTACGGTTAATAAAACAAATACAACGACGACTTCAATCTACGTAGATATCGTTGAATTACAATAAAAAAATACTATTATATCCTACGAACAACGATTGTGTACGAACCTGTTTTTAAATTTGATTCCATTTTCTTGTAAGAATATACATCAATGAAAGAAGTTTTCAAAACGGCGTATTGTTGGCGCTATAATTTTTTTTTCTTAACTTTTCGCGACAATGAGACGAATAATAAAATTTTTAGTATTATTTTAAATTATAAAATGGCAATAGTATACTTTATACAGTTACAATTTAGAAAAAAAAATAATTTGGCAAATATTTTTTTTTCCGAAAAAGTTGTTGAAAAATTGGAAAAATATATGTAATTTTGATGCTAATTTTTTTGGCTTGGATACAAGTCCTATGAGCCAGGCCTTCATTTAATTCGAAAGCTCATAATATGTTCTACGTTTAGAAATATCTTTTAAAGTTTTATTTAACATGAATTACAATAAATTTGTTTAATTATAGCCAATTATAAAAACGAGATAAATGTTTTCACAACAGCGAAAAAACCTTTGTAACGGCTCCATCATTTTCGTTCATTAACTTCAACTTTACGTCAAGTATGGAAAATTAAAGGAAAAATATTTGAAATTCGGAAAAATATTTATGTTTTTGAAAAACATGGTTTTTTCAAACAGAAATTTTTCCATGACCCAACACTATCGTCTTGACGGACTTAAATCCAGTTGTTGAATCCAAAATAATGAAATAAATTTAGGAAATTACCTTTAAATTCATCTTGGTATTATAAGATTTTTCTAATCTAAGGTAAATGGTACATACAAAATGGTAACATTATAATAACATTTTCGTTTCGGTTTTGCTAACGTAGCGTGTGGATTAGTTTTTTTTTTCACAAAGTTGTCTTGATCGCATAAAATCACATTTCCCCAACAATATGTAGCATTTAGAGGCGGTTTTCTATCGCTTTAGTGTTTGTGTTGATAAATATAACATACAAGTTGCCTTCATGTGTAAATCATCCAAAATGGTGTCTGGAAGTACGCGGGTGATACAAGTCACCAATATCGCGCCGCAAGCAACTAAAGACCAAATGCAGACGTTGTTTGGTTATTTGGGAAAAATAGACGACATTAGATTATATCCTACTATAAGAGATGTGTCCTGTCCAGTACAATCACGAATATGTTACGTGAAATATTACGATTCGGCGACAGTAAACGTTGCCCAACATATGACGAATACCGTCTTCATAGACCGTGCCCTTATTGTGATTCCGATGCAGTCCGGTGAGATACCTGACGAGCACAAAGCTCTCGAGATGTCTAGCAATGGAACTCTCGTACCTGGGTTAAGTTCTGTGGAGCCTCGGTTGCCGGCGCACGTTGTTAACACGCTGGAAGGAATGCCTGGTAGTCAGGTGATTCAGACTCATGATCCTAGAATGGCAGCGGCTGGTTTGCCGCCGTATCCTCCCTTGCCTGCTGCATATGACTCTAGGAAGATTGAGGAGATAAGACGAACGGTGTTGGTGGCTGACATTGGTTCTCTGACATACCAACAGCTGATAGACCATTTCAGTCAGGCTAGTGAAGTGAAGTACCTGCGCTTTTGTGAGCGAGATGCAGATAAGTTGAAGTATGCACTGATTGAGATGTCTGAGCAGGAGGGGGTACTTAAGGCGATTCAATTGAATGGTTCTGTTTTGGAAGGACAGACTATCAAGGTACAAAAACATGTTTATTGGCTTTCATTGTCATATTATTCATGCTTGTACATTTTGCACCTTTGGAATGAAAATTTATTTATCCATAAAATAATTTTAAAATCATTTTTCATCAGGAGTGTTAGTCTGGAACTGAGCCACTAAAGCTCAAATGGCATAGACTCACTATATAAGTCTCTTGCATATGTTAGAAATTCCACTCATGCGTCGGTATTGCAACACCATATTTAGTGCTGAAATTACAGAAAGTGTAGTTTGCCATGTCTACCCAATGCTGCCCCGCATTGGGTGTATGAAGCTAATAAATACTGGGTAGGCACAGGTCACAACCACAGGACATCAAAACAGTAGAAGCCAGGAAAGCTTAAGCTCTTTTGCTGTTGGTCTTGGGTCCAAATTGTGATTAGTGGTGATCACAATAGATGAATGTATGGTCGCAGTGATGAAATGCTGCAGGCCTTGAATGAAGCCACCTTAATAATAATAATTATATTGAATCTGAATCTGCAAAGTAATAATAATAATAAGTAGTGAATGAGAAAGAGCAGATTAGCAAATGAGCCATTTTTGTTCTGATTAACACAATCAAATTTTTACAAAAGCAAATTACTTATTACTTATGAGGCCATACTTTTGTAATTATAACTGCTTAATCTTGGTAAGGTTAAACATGTTACTTAGCTAGTAAAAATGAAAAGACTTAATTCTTGTTATATTAAATGACAACAAAAAGTTCAGTAAAGAATTATACTTTTTAGTATATTTTTAAATATAAAAATAATCAGACAACATTTTTTTCAGGTAATATAGCTGAATGTTTTATCGTTATTTTCCGGGACTAATGAGGCCATTATTTTTAGTACTTAATGGTTAAATGAGAAAATATATAAAAATATCACAACTGCAAATTTTATTTTGCGTATTCCGAAATTCATGGTATTGGGTCACTTTCCTTCTCAACGTGCAATCTATTTTGTTGATAATTCTTGTTATAGGGAAGACATTGAATATTAAAGCTACAAACACAACTGTACTTAAAAGTACAAGTGTGTTAATGTAAATAATGCTAATCTAAATTCACAAAGGTTAAATAGGAAAACAACATCATTTCACCAGTTTTCATTTGTACATTACATAAGCTACTGTTATATTTATGCTTACCTTACTTAACTGTTGTTTCTGCCCTGTGTTCAAATAGGCACATACTGTTGACATGTATTATATCATCGAGTAAAAATTTTTTTGCTGCTATAAAGCTACAATTTGTCATATTTCTTACCTGTCAAAACAGTGCTGTTACATTGTGATAACTATAGTAAGTTAAAAGATACGTTATTTGTAAACTGGTAACATTATTGACTAACATCGTCAGGTGCATCATGCGACACAAGCAATCAGCAAGCCGCAGACGAAAAGCAATGAAGCAGCACAGCGAGAAATTGAAGAAGCCATGTGTCGTGTGAAGGAGGCACAAAATCTCATCTCTGCTGCTATTGACCCTGTTATAGGATTGCTTTCCAAAGATAAGAGGAGGTGATTATTTCCTTTAAATCATTAGTATTCAATCATATCTATTTATAACAAATTTAACACCTCACCCCACACTGTTATTCCTATATCTTATTGTGGATGTTACAGAGCTGTATTGATTATTCTGACTTAGCCACAATAGGCAATCAGATAATAATCAGAAAAAATCTTAAAACTACTTTGTAAGTGAATATGAGAAATTCTCGTAAGTTGTAAGTGCACATTGTCATGTCTGTCAGGATGGCTGGACTAAACGAGATTATACAAATCATACTGTGCTCATTACTTACTACCTATTGTCTACTATTTAGTACCTTTATTGACATATTTTCTACCTTTGAGTTAATGGAAATATTAAAGAAATAAAGTGGCCTGCCATTCTGCCGCCAGGTTGGCTGGACCACTTTACGTTTTTCATGGTTCTAGCAGTATATAATTTACGTTTTTTATGTAACTGTTTACTATCTAATCTCTACCTAAACATACCTTTTTTTCACTATTTTAGAAAGCTTCTATAAAAAGTTATTTAAAAAAATAAATAAATAAAAAATAAAACACCTTTGCAAAAATTATCATCTAAAAAAGACGGTTTATCTTCTCCATGTAATTGTTAATAATAGTTTTGCAGGCGCTTAGACTACGCCAACAATGGTTTCTGCATTATCTTTGCAAGCTATGTTTTATAACAATTATTATATTAATTACTAGTTGAATTCACTATTACAAATGTAAATATCGTTTGCAGGTATTAAGGAATGTGAACGAATTATAATCAGTTATTTAATAACCGTTTAGTTGTCTTTTGATATTAAATATTCGAAACTACCCAAAATATTCACAATGGTGAAAATAATTGTGCGTAGTCCGCTTTCATAACGTCATTAATAATTTAAAAAAGTAATAAACAAGTACTATAAACGCATTAATGATGAAAAGAGTTAGACCATCAGCACTACCATTAGAAGAACAAAATATCTGTATGTCTGCAATATGTCTATATCCATTATGGTTAATTTTAAATACTTTGTAGGCCAATTCCCTTTTTTTTTTTTGACGGGGGGGAAATCTTTATGGATACCCCTGAGCCCAGGGAGACTCAGGGGTTATGTGGGGACTCTCTCTCCAGACTGGAGGGCCTACCCCACAAAAACCCCCCGGGTTTCCCTCTCGCCGGTTGAGTCGGCGCCGTGGGATCAGTGAGCATTCACCACGACATGTAGTCCAATTCCCTGCTATCTTGCAATGACTACTATACATGTATAGTGTAACTATCTACTTCAGATTAAATAAATAGATTTGACTGATGAAATTTGAATATTTCCAGGACGCGTTCCCGCTCGAGGTCTCGCCGCCGTTCGCGATCTCGATCGCGTCGCTCGCGGTCTCGTCACCGCAAACGCTCCCGCTCGCGCTCCCGCCACCGTTCGCGACGCTCCCGCTCACGCCATCGCCATCGTTCTAGGTAAACTACAGATGTGTTGCATCTGTTTTTATATTGTTTATGGGTGTCTTACTATCGTTGTAGGTGTATTGCAATTGTGTTTCATTTGTTCTTGTATTGCTATAGGTGTCTTACTATTGTTCTTGGTAAATTGCATATGTGTTTCATGTGTTCTTATATTGTTACTAAAAATATTTTTTAGATTCTTGTGTGTTGATTAAAGATAATGTTTTCTTCATTACCTTGGTAATCACAATCAAAACAATATTATTTTCTTCTGAATATAAAAAATTAGAAGATAAAAATTGGAGGATGGGAGCTTATAGTTAATTAGATCTGTGAATATCTTGGTTTCCCAACACCAAATTCAAGTATGTGCAAATTACACTTAAAATTGTTAGTTAAATGGTTCGTAAGACGATTTCCCGGAGAACAGTGAATAAGAATCTCTAGGGGTTGGTAAATAGACATTTGTTAATATTTATCTTTTACTTTATTCCAAATATCATTCAATATTAATTCTGCCGCCCTAGGTTAAAAGGGCGCTTGTGACAAAAACTCAAAACAGAAAATAATGATTGAAGAAATTAAATTTAAAAAATATTTACTTTATCTTGCTGTAACCTTATCCATCTAGGAAAAAATAAAAATAGTGACAGACATTCTTTTCTGATCACGGCAGTACGCATAACAAATTTTAAAAAAAGTCACATGCGCCATTCAACGGCGGTAGCAGAAATATTCTTTATTTACTTTCCACAATGATTTACACGGTGCTCATATTATGACCACACCCTTTTGGGCACAGCAAAGTAGAAGGGAAGGTAAACAAGTTGTTTTCAACTGTACTTTTATGTTCGAAAATTTTGCTCAGAAATTCTTTAATGATTATAATAAGATTTGCCAATAAATCTTTCAGTTCCTTAAAAACACTAAATTTTTTATTTTTCATTATTCTGATTATTTCTTACTTTTATGTGCACATGACGTATAGGCTAGACGCAAGTAGAGTTAAAAGAAAATTTGATATTGACAAAAAAAAACTGAAACCGATAACGATTTTGCCTACCTTTGGGCCTCTGTAGTTAGCGCTGCGGGCGTTAGATAAGGAGGTCCCGAGTTCGATTCTCTGTAAGACCAATTTGGGAACTCAAATTTTCTAAATTAGTTCTGGTCTGTGCGTTTTTGAGTAATGTTCCGGAGTTAATTATGTTGCCCTCGTACGCGTAATTCGTCTATCTTTTTTCAAATAACTCGTAGGATTAACGTAGGGGTCAGATCACTCTTAATTATGCAGGATATGACTATAGTCCGATATATAATGTTTGTGTAAAAAGTGGTGCTCAACAATTCAAAGAATATCAATGTAATTATACTTCTAAAATAGTTATATTTTTAACTACCTTACATATTTGATGTACCAGGTTTAATACGCTATGCCGTCCATCAACATAACAACAAGGCTGTAACGGTCATATAACACTAGGCATAAGCTTTTACAAAATCAAGAGAAATTGCCTTAGGGCAGCATCCTAATACTACCCTTCAAGATTTGTCTTTTTTGTTGGTATACAAGAAAGTGACCTCTAGGCCATGAATTCTCATATATAGTTGAAGTTTCACAAGTGAATGGTTAAAATTTAAAATTCTAATTTGCAGGTCTCGTTCTCGCCATCGGAGCTCACGTAGATCCCGTTCTCGCTCGCGTCACCGCAGCTCGCGTTCCAAACGCGACCGTGATCGCTCGCGAGACCGCTCACGCGATCGCAAAGACAAGGACAAGGATAAAGACAAAGAAAAAGATAAGGACAAGGATAAAAAAGACTCCAACGACAAAGAAAAAAAGGACAAATCCAAAACACCTGAAAAAGAGGTTGAACCCCCCCAAGAAAGTAAGCCAGAAGTTGAAACTAATGGCAATGGTCCCGTGGTTGAATCGAAATCGAAAGCCTCGACTCCAGCTGACGACAAAGAGAAAGAAAGCGATAAAGAAAAGGAAAGGTCGCCTTCTAAAAAACGTGATAGGTCTCGCTCACGTGACAAAAAACGTGACCGGTCGCGGTCTAGGCGTAGATCAAGGTCACGTTCGCGTAGGAAGCGTTCTCGCTCGCGTAGACGGTCCCGCTCAAGGGATAGAAAAAGGTCACGGTCCAGGGATAAAAAACGATCTCGTTCCCGGGATAAAAAAAGGTCGCGCTCTCGTGATCGTAAGAGGTCTAGATCTAGAGATAAGAAGAGATCTCGATCGAGGGATAAAAAGCGATCTCGTTCCCGTGACCGCAAGCGTTCACGTTCGAGCAGCCGGAGATCGAAGAGCCGCTCTCATTCTACCAAGGATAGTAGTAAAACATCCCACGAAAAGCGGTCACGCGGGAACACTCCAACTCTCCCGCCTGTTCACGAAGAGAAAAACAATTCTATCATAGAAAATAAACATCAAGATTTAGGCGACGAAAAGAATTCGCCCGACAACATGGACATTTCCAATTCACCGTAGATCTTTAGATTACTCTTATTGTCATATTTTTAGAAATGAAATTAGTGCTTCATTTTTCTTCATTGTTTCGATTTGGAAACCATATATTTAAGTAATAACAAACAAATTGAATAAAATAATAGTTTTATTTTTGTTTTTCACACAATAATCCGTGGAAATGACTTTTCTGTAAATAATGAGTAATCGTGTTTATTACATAATATTTTGCAATCATTCACCTATTTATTGGTAGGTTAATGTTTGCAATTCATTATACATGATGTCTACAGCAAGAGTGGTGACATGGATAATTAATGAAAAAACAACAAAACAAAACAATTCCCATGTGTGACGTCCGATACCCATAAGTAAAAAATTAATGCGAATTTAGCGCAAAATTGTTATACTACATAATGTAGACCCGACCACAAAATTTTATTTCCTGGAATAAGACAAAATGTACATATTAGGCATGTCTTCCATAATAATAATAACGCACACACTCAACATAGCCCCGCACTAGGAAACCCTGTATCACGGGTGCCATGGACACACACATAGACAACCACAAATTACACCCAAACTCACTCATTAATCATTGCATCGTGTGTAATATTTTAGTAGGTATTACACTACGTTGAAGTTAATGAGTAGTGAGACAAAATATTTTAGGTTTGCTTTTAAAGCATTTGGTACCTACTGTACGTAATATAATAAATCTGGTACACATGTACTTAAACTGAAATCTACAATTTGGTGATGCTTGCTACCACGGCAGAGAACAAAAAGTAAAGAGAGTTCTCGAATTTTCAATTTGTATTGCCGATAAATATTACGTAAGTAGTGAATATACCTAATTATTAACTAAATAATGATGATTAACTTGGACACGCAATTTCAAATACCTTGGTTACCTTATTTAAAACTACATGTCCAAAATATAACATTTTAAGGGCTTTTAATATATTTTTTAAATAAATCTTCAATGTTACTCTAGTTGATGAATTAATGAAAAATATGATATGATATCGATATAAATACATAATAGACATGTGTAATTATTTGGATTGTGGATTCTATTAATAGAATCATAGATATTAGATTCGCGTTAGCATTTTCGCTATGTTGCCGCTTTGATCACGTAACGTAATAGAGCAAGAAAGTGATGGGTAACCCTGCCACTGCACGCACACATTTGCGCGTGTGCAGATAGCGCCTTGCTGTGTGTAGTAGTAGGTAAATAATTTTCGACCGTTGTATGGAGTGTCCGGGGTGTGACCACGGCACAAAATACTACGACACACACAACGACAGTATAGATAGTATGGGTTTAAATGGAGTCACTTACAGCATCACATGAAATTTGCATTTATTCCCAGTAGTTCCATGTACTCTGTTTCACGTGGAACCACTGTATTCTTAAAATGTATTTATTCTCATTAGTTCCATGCAAAACCATACTATTTTTACACGTGACTTTTCTTCCTCAAGCTACTTTCTTGTACCGCAATCATTTACTTTTTGACTTTGTAATTTTTGCCATGATAATAGATAAGCCGTCAATGTTTGTATATAAATATATTTTGAAATGAGCCATGTACCCCACCGAAGTGTAGGTCTTGGCCTGCGGTGCGTGGTAGGGCTTTGATACGGGGTATGTTTATACTGCGGGATGCACCACACCAGGAGCTCGACCAGCCGGCAGTAACGAATGGTACGTTCATTAAATAGAAGAAACGTCAAATTTACCATATGAAATATTATATTATTTAGCGTCTGTGTAAATTTTATATGCTTTTTGTAGCTATTAATATGTAGGAGGTAGTTATTATACAAATTGATCATAATTATTATACAAAAAAGTGATATGCAACCCCACAGTTCTTCCTCCTTTTCACTTTCTCAAACTCGTCTTAAATCTTAAAACACGAAAGTTACTGAAATGCAAAAAATGGATTGTCTATACAAATTTTGCAGCCTGATTTCACTTTCACATTCATATTTACACACTGGCTTTTGCCTATTCTTAAAGTAGTGCATCCAAATTAATACCCTTGATAAGAAATTTAAAATAAATAAGAAGTTTTACCATCTTCTGAATAATCACGCTCTAAAACAGGGGTTCCCAAACTTATTTTGTCTACTGCTCACTTTGAGAATAAATTATTTTTATCGCTCCCCCATTTTTCCACTACTTAAAAACCACCATAACTTCAAATTAAATTAATTATTGTGAGCTATATTAGCGGAGATACATTCATTTTAAAGAGACTTACTATAACCCGCAAGAGTTAACTTGAGACCTGACCGCAGTAGGTAGTACATAACGGCGCTCAGGTCTCAAGTTAACTCCTTACGGGCTACACCTGCCTGCCTGCATGAGAATGATTATTGAAATGCAACTTTATAGTATTCTGACTGAGTATCTTTTATTCAAAATAAAAGAAACATAATCGATTCTTATATAAAAACTAATGTGAAGGATGAATCTGATGCTGTTTAATAAGTTTGTTGATATCAGGTTCCAAATACTCAAGAACAGTCGCATTCACCACTTTCGGTAACATAAAACGATTTCTCTTTTCAGTAAGCAGCGTTGTCACAGCACTAAAACCACGTTCACACAAATATGACGATGGGAATGCTATCAAGAATCGTTGAACGATTGACCACAATCCAGGGTACGATTGCGGGATCAATTTTTTAGCCAAAATTCTTGGGAGCCATTTTTGAACTTGATTTTTATTTCCTCGTTCGTTGTCAATTCTATAAGTTCTCCTTTCAGCTGAGTTGATATTGCTATGTTAACATTTGAAAACGGATCCAACACCCAGTCTGTTATTAGTTCAAAATGTCCTGGCATCGTTCGGTGAAGTCAATGTGGAGGTTTTCCAAATGTTGGCAGTAGGCAAACAACTCGTCGTTACTGCAGGATGCTGATAAATTTGGAAAATTGTGAAACTCACGTCTGTCCATATTCTTTTTGTGTAGAAGCAGAAGATGAACCAACATGGAAACAACAAACGGTTGAAATCTTCGTCATTAGTAACACAAAGCTAATGAAATAATCTATCATTCAAAGAGCTGCTACCATTGACTTACGCTGCTACGGATTTTATTGATTGCTTTGATGACATATTGCAGTGATTGAAATAGTCGTTCACTTAAATTTCTAGCAACCAAATGTCTATGAATAACGCAATGTGCAGCATGGACACCAATTTTATTTTTTAAGTACGCTATGAAGCCTTTATGGCACTCTGTCATAGCCGGAGTGCCATCCGTAGCAACTGGTATAATATTTTTCAAGGGAATCTCTTTCTCATCACAAAACTTTTCCAATGTATTGAATATGGTTTCGCCTTTTGTGTCGGTCTCTAAATTTCTATCAAACAATAGTTCTTCACATATTTTCTCATCTTTAATAAACCTCACGTAAGACAGCAACAATGCTTCATTAGTTGGTAAAGTGGACTCATCAAGCTGAATTGAGAATAGACTAGTCCTCAGATGATTGCACAATGATTCTTCAATGTTTTCAACCATTTCATCAATTCGTCTTTGCACAGAATTATTACGCAAAGGAATTTTTCGGATAATATCTGCGGCCGGTTTATGAAGCACAGTAGTAATTACTTCCTTTATTGCTGGCAAAATTAAATCTTCTCCGATGTTGTGTGGTTAGCCTTTTTGAGCAATTAACAAAGAGATATTGTAAGAAGCTCGAAGTCGGTCGTCATCTTGCTTAGCAGCCGCCGAAAAGAGTTTTGCTACACTTGGCTGAGTATTATGCTACTTCTCTAGATCTTGAAAATATACTACATTCTTGTCTTTCTTATCTGGATGCATTTTATTCAAATGATCTTGCAGTCTTGAAGGCTTCATTGCTTCATTCGAAAATGTTTTTATTATTATTAGTAATCTTTGTGACATAGAAGGCACAAAGGCAACGATGGGTTTGTGGGATTTTCAATGAAACCGATTAAATATATTCCGCACAGTATTGCTGTCTCTTCTGTTTTAGTGCCGACATTGTTTTGTTTTGAGAAATACGTAAGTAAGTGTTGAACTAAGTACTGCTTATCTATTACACGCGAAACCGCAAATGAAAATAAAATTACGTTGTTTATATAATTGCATAAGCAGCACGTACTGACAGGAATAAGACAAGCATGCATAAACTCGTTTTCTCATTCGACGCTCAATCGTACTCAACGAGTAAGAACAAGTAATCTATGAACCAGCTGATTGATACAGGAATGCATAAATCGGGTTATTTAACAAAAACTTGTTAAAACATGATTGCCCGCGGTCTATTATCTACGAAAATTACCTATCTAGGAATACTAATAACTATTAAAATGCGAAACTGTGTCTGTTGCCTTTTTATTTGTTTGTTTGTGTCTACTTTCATTTCGAAACGGAGCTGCCGTTTGACATGATTTTTATTTTATTTATTCAATAAAACAGGACAGATATATATGAACTACACGGAGACAAAATATCGAACCGAGTTAGTTTGCGCAATCTCATTAGTTTCACAAGTTGTAGTTGAGAGTCGAGAGCTCAGTCGGTGTCGAGTCTTCCTAGATTAAATTACAAATCTCCCCCTAAGCAACGTCACCAACGTCCAACACAACGTCCCCATTTTTTTTTCTGGGTCTCTTACAGCCCTTTAGGCCTGCAGCGCCCACAAGGGGGCGTTATCGCCCACTTTGGGAAAGGCTGCTCTAAAAGATACGAGTTTGAGAAAGTAAGGCATCGTTTTCCCATCCTGTCTCGAGCAATTTAGGAAATGAATATTTTTAACTTACGTTGGACTGGGTATTGCTTTCATGAGTTATCGTTATTCTGCTACTCATAATATAGTAAATTCCCTAGTTTGAGACCAGAAACGGCAATATCGAAAAACGGCGGAAACGAAGTTTTTACCCTAAATCATTTTCATATAAATGATTTCAGCCGCAAAAATGGCGAAAAATATAATTTGGACCGAAAAATATAATGAGACACCCACAGAGACCCCATATGCCGATTTTCACGCGGACTAGAGCAAATTTTTATCTGCCGCGAAAAAACGCTTGTATGGGCGAAAAACTATATTCATCGATGAAGACCAAATCCTCTATGACAGTGTTCAATGTTCGCGGGGCTTTTTTTCTACATTCCTTGATTCTGTTTCGAAGTCATTGTAATCATTAACCATTTCTTACATACTGCCATCTCTGGCTTCTGCAAATATTATTAGATATCAACAAAGCGTAACTTGCAAAACCTTTTATATTTATATCACAAACGTAAGAAAATGAAATTAAAGGGGTTACTTACTAAATACTTTTTTAAGAATTTTGGAGTTCTTAACTGACCTAAAACCTTTTATCTACAGCAACGATTTACTTTAGCGATCTGATACGCTGAAGTCTATATTCAATTTTGAGTACAGTAGCTTGATTTTGATTGCCTCTCCCGATCGGAAACTGCGTCTTTTCCTTAGAGGATGGAAAAAATAGTCTAAGGTCTTTTCAGAGTCGAGGCGCATAATTGCGATTCACACTGGCCCATCGGAAACTTTTGACATTTCTAATCGGAACAATAGTTGATTTAACTCACAAATTAAAGAAAGATATAGTAGGATTCAGGTTCTTCGAGACTAACCGATCGGATCTATTCCAATTTGAATCAAAATCAAGACGCAGAAAAGGAGTCTTTCAGTTCTCGTGTACTGACAATACCAAAAAAAAACGATATTCACATATTCATTATATTTTTAAAACTAAGTTTATTAGCGTTTTAAAAAGCAACTAGATACTGAAACCATGTAAGATGCATCCGTCTGTATAGGCATAAAATATATAGGTACTTGTTAATTATAGGCGTTACTATGTGAGCATCCTGTAGATCTCTTGCATAATATGTTATAATATTACGTAATATTAACATTTATACCTACTATTGCATAACATTTCAAAATATTACGTAACAATTGAATATTGCGAAATAAATTCACCTATATAAAGCCCTCATTCTCTTTATTATTATCATAAGTCATAACGTGTTGTACAGACTAGCAGTCTTTTTATCAGTACGCGTGAGTGCTTTTATCTAATGATATTAACATAATTTTCAACACAAATAGTTCTGTATGTTACAGATCCAGTTTAAATCATGGACATAGTCGTCGAGATTCAAGGAGATGGCTGCAGGTCGACAAGCTCCGTAGAAAGAACAGGTGAGGAAAGTAATAATGTTTCTAAAGAAAGACGAGATCGCTCACGTTCGATAGAAAAGTATAGAAGTCGATTTAGAAGCTATAATAGAAACGAGCAAGCAGAATTGCATTCAACAGAATTCAAAAGTCAAGATAATGAAAATAACCCACCATCAAATGTCTCTCAAGGCAATGAAGATTGTGGAGGTTATGACTTGGAAGAGACTCAAGAAGTGATTATTATTGACCAAGAGGAACCAAAAAATGTTGAAATAAATAAAGAACAAGCAATGTCACGTTCCAGGAACAAATGTCAAGATCGAGCTACGGAAAACTCCAGGGGAAGATCTAGAGAAAAGTCACGGAGTTGCTCACGGGGAAAATCTTCAGGTGACACCGGAGGAATAATTCGCTTAAAGCAAGAGAATATTACCGTTCAAATAGAAATAACTGGTCGGTCAAGGTCTAGAGGACATTCCAGGGAGCGGTCTCGTGGTCGTTCTAGAGGAAGATCCCGTGAGAGTATCAGGAGGAGATCTTGTGGTCGTTCCAGAGGAAGGCCTCGTTGTCGTTCTAGAGGAAGATCTCGTGATCGTTCTAGGGGAAGATCTCGTGATCGTTCTAAGGGAAAATCCCGTGATCGGTCTAGGGGCAGATCCAGGGGTCGTTCAAGGGAACATTCTAGAGGACGATCTAGGGGACATTCTAGAGATCGATCTCCAAGAAAATCATGTTAATTCTTTCAAGACATCAGATCATTCAAGTAAATGTAGTTATGAAATCAACTATACAGTTAAGAAAACAGAAACAAAAATACTCTTAGACACTTAATAGAAAAGAAAGACTATAAAAAATTGTCAAAAAAATATCGAAAATTAAAAATGGCGAAAAATAATACCAATATATTAAAAGAACTTAGGTTAGGCATACATAAATATTAATGTTTAACTTTCCCAACAAAATAATAATAAAAAAAATTAAAAATAAAATCTTAAAGTAAAATAAAATATGAAATTGTATTATATGTTCGTGTATTGTAAATGCTTGTAGTTAATAGATAATAAGTAGACATAATAAATAATATGTAGAAACAAACCAAACTTCCGGTTCCTTCAAAACTACATTTCACTACTAATGTTATCTTTATGCCTGACTGGAACAGTAATGAAACGTGAAATAGCAGTTAATAATTGAACTAAAAAAATTAACTACATAAACTGATTCATAAGCCTGTTCAATGTTACCTGTACAGTTTGAGCTTATCAACATTCAAGTAGGTTATAATATATTAAGAATGTAGTTCCATATACAAGTTAGTACAAACAATCCATCAACGAAAAGTAAATACATGCAAGTAAATAATGTAAGTCCGCTTGTCAGACTATCATAGTATACAGGATATTCAAAAGGTTTTATAAATATATTTATTAATTTATTACTTATTTTATTTTCCTACAAAAGTATAAGTAAATATTATTATTATATATACATTATTAGCATTCAATATACATATATTGTACTTATTGGTAATACAATACTTCCATTACAAGATATTCATTGATTGCACCCACCTTTCGAACTTTTAAATTTCTATCTTATGGTTGCCTTGAAAAAATTGCTACTTAGCCATAAGGCCACCTGTTGTACTTGAGCTTATTCTGTAACACTTACATGATTGTTCCGTGTCGTCATTGTAATTTTTTATGTGCAATAAAGAATATTCCATTTATTAATTTATTTCATAATAAAACTTCTGGGGTTAATACAAAAACAGAAAATAATAAAAACGTATAATTAAAACCCAAGTAAATGAATTAAAATAGGAATAGAAAAATTATAGAAATGTTATAAAAATGTGTAATAAAGTTAAGTTACTGGTTTTTTGCCAAATATAATTATATTATTTACATATTATTTATTATTATAACTTTGAGAATCCATATAACTTATTTTACGTTTACAAATAACTTTTGCATACCTACCAATTTTCAAAATTAAAGTTTTCTGAAATCATTAAATAAATAACGCACACTCATAGCCCCGCACTAGAGAAACTGTATCACGGATGCCATGGACACACACATAGGCAACCACAAATTACAACCAAACTCATGAGAGAAATAAATGAATTAATGGAATTGTACCGTAAAAAGAATATTTCACCCGTGCAATTCCTGTTTAAATTCGATAAGATAATACGTAGAAATGAAACTATTTATCCGGATTTAAATCGCGTATATTTGTTTTTTCAAACAAACCGACGTTTCGGGTCCGTTACAGGTCACGGTTGACTGACTTCAACCAGTTATGTCTAACAATATTAGAATGCAAACCACCTTATTTTTTCACTATAGTAGTAGTTTTGTAACTATTGTAGTTATTAATTAAATACCATATTTTTAATTATACAAAGAAAACATTCCAATTTACGCTACATTAAGTTTTACAAATTATTTTATTGAATGAATTTTTATTAGTTCAATTTATTATTAATTATTAATATAAATTAGAATAAACTAAAACATATTAATTAGTACTGCAGTCTTATGGCTGTTTGGGATTTTTCATTAGAGGAAATACTGGATCCCAAACTGGTGGTACGGAGAAACCATCTTCCCTGTTGAAATTAGGATGTTTTTTAATTTCAATGGCCTCTCGCAGCATCCTGGGACTTCTTTTCCAAGGACCTGGGGTTTGTCAAACTTCATTGAATGTGTAGGTTTAGCCATGACATGCTCGCAGACTGCAGACTTGTTTACGCGATGGTGTTTGACATCAGTTATATGTTCTTTGACGCGGGTACAAATACTTCGCTTTGTTTTCTCCAATATAAGAGAGACTGCACTCACAGTCAAGCTTGTAAACTCCTGCATCTTGTAAGGGGATGTTACATTTCACGGGTCTCAGGAACTGAGGAATCTTTCTCAGGGGTTAGAAATAGGTCTTGATAGATGCAAGCATGAGGACTCTTCCGATCTTGTCTGTAACACCTCCCACGTAAGGTAAGATGGCAGGTCTTCGCTCGACTGTTGGTGGTTTCACACGGGGCCTGCGGCATTGGCGTGGAATCTTCAACTTATTCGCATGTAGGACTTGCTTTATATGCTGAAGTTCCCCTGCTAGATGATTACTGTCGCAGACATCATGTGCTCTCTGAAACAAATATTTGCCCACGGTAGCTAACTGGCTAGGATGGTGATGGTATTTACCATTGAGATACCTATCTGTATGGGTTTTCTTTCGAAATACAGTATGGCCTAAGGTGTTATTAGGATTTCTTTTAATTAAAATATCTAAGAAAGCTGAAGTACCACAATTCTCTTGTTCCATAGTAAATTGGATCTTAGTACTAAAAGAATTAAGATAGTCCAAGAAAGAAGGTATGCTATCTTTAGGTAATATTGTGAAAGTATCATCAACGTACCGTTTGAACATCTTCGGCCTACCTGGGGCCATGGGTAAAACTCGCTCCTCGAAGTCTTCCATGAAAATATCGGCAACAACGTTTGTTTGAAAAAACAAATATTAGCGATTTAAATCCGGATAGTTTCATTTCCTATGTGTAACAATCGCGAAAACCTAAGAACTCGATAAGATATACGTACTCAAATTTGCAAATATTTCTGATCAAGATAGAATTGTAAAGAAAATTCGAGCTTTTCGTTGATGGACTGTTACATTTTTAAGAAAATTGTTAATAGTTTTGTTAGTAAGAATGTTTATATTATTTCCAGGGTTTCTTGCACATAGCGTCCTATGTCTTCTACTTTGTACCAGGTAGACTACAACTCCATACCGAGGTGCAAGTAGTTCCTTTGTACAAGATTAGACAAGAGATAGACTTAGCGTCGCCGACGTTCTTCGAAAATACACGCCGATGGCTTCCAAGGACTGAGACTCCCTACCCAGGGTATTGTAGGAGTCCTGGCAGTAGCGTATGTCTACCAATACTTTGTAACTGCGAAAGGCTGAAGTCAATATGGAGAGCTTTAAAATTAAGGAATAAGACAACGAACACGCGTACAAACCAAATGTACAATAGCATAACCGAGTTAGAACCTTTGTAATTTTATGTGAAATAAATAAAAGTGAATTTTTTTAAAGTATTTTGTCTTACTATTTACATTGTTATGTATTAATATCTTCCACTACATTTTATTACAATTTTCTATCATTTTACATTAGAGTTTTAATATATTTTACTTCATAGTAATAGTAGAACGTAATTTTATATCACAAAAATATCGCTTTTTATAGTCCTTATTTACAAAAACTTATATAATGGAGTCTTCGAAGCCCACTTATCTATGGTTTCTATTTATTTATTTGTTTGGCTTAACCAGTAGGGTAGTATGTCATGCATAGCGTATCGCCACGTCCAGTGGCGCGCAAGTGCTTCGAACCGAGCTCGATCGCGGACGTACATCTCACCAATTTCTGGCTCCATGCACACCTGAAAAAATATTCCTATAAAGTTGTTTCAAAACTGACAAATACAAACTGATTCACTGATATTAGGAAGTTTGATATAAAGTACTGTTCGAAAATATGTGAAATACGTCGAAACGAGGTGTATAAACCAAACTGTGCTCATTATTTACTACCTATTTTCTACCATTTAGTACCTTTATTGACATATTTTCTATCCTTGCGCCAACGGAAATATTAAAGAGTGGCCATCCATTCTGACGTCAGATTGGCTGACTTTACGTTCTTCATGGTTCTAGCAGTATATAATTTACTTTTTTATATAACTATTTACTATCTAATTTCTATCTAAACATACTTTTTTCACTATTTGAGGAAATTTCTACAAAAAGTTATTTAAAAATAATAATAAAACACCTTTGCAAAAGTTATCTTCAGATAAGTAAGTGTAGTCCTTGGAAGTAAGACGTAAAGTTCGAACCGTAGTCCATTACATATTTCTCCTGCGAGGTTAGGTTCCGCGCGGATGCGCGAGGAGGAGGGTCGCGGGGGGAGAGACGTGTCGGTGTGTCGTTGCCGCTCGTCCTGTCCTCCGCGACCTTGGCGGGGCTGCACCGTGGTGGGCGCTCCAAGGGACTCTCTTCGGAGAGTCCACGCGGAAGCGCGTTAGGTGTTGCGGCGGAGCCTGTCATCAGATCCGCCGCGGGGGCTGGGGGAGCAGCCACTGAACTTCACAGTTGAGTGGATGCTGTCCTGGCCCCCCATGGCCCCTGGGTAGCGGACTCGGGGGAGTTCGTTGCCCAGCATAAAGGGGCCCGGGATGGAAGGCTCGTCTGGTGTTCGGCGAGCCTCACATTCGGAGTCGGGGGACCGATGTGTCTCCCTTCTCGAGGAGGGGCTGCGCAGGGCGCGGCCAGCCGCTGGTGGGGGCGCGGACGAGTGCAACAGCGTACCCGTACCCCCACCTACAGCGGAGAGGAGGAACACTCCGGGGATCTAATGCGGTCGGGCTGCTCCCCTTCAGGGTTCAGCCCAGTCCCACATAACCCCGGCTCTGCCCCCGCGGGGCCGGGGTGTCTGTAAGCAGATTCCCCCGGATTAACAAAAAAAAAAGGTTAGACAATCCCGGAACACTGAGCAACGTCGATCTGTTTGTGCCAAACAGGTACGGGCCGACGCCGACATCAATTGTTTACGCCCCCTGTGCGACATACTTGCCGGACTGACAACGCGCCCACGAAACGGTAGTCTCACGTTGCTTAATTGTCTAGTCGCTAAGTTCCAGGATGCTGACATCTTTTGCGACAGCAAATTTTTTTATTTAAAAAAATTTATTACAAACTTAGCGTATCAAATATGTATGTAGTTTAAGTAATTAGCATATAAGCGTTCTTGGTTGTTACTGTAAGTTTACATTGTGTCTTTAGTAAATAAATAAATAAATAAACTAAACGATTGTTAATGAACTGATTGTAATTCGTTCGCATGTTTAATACCTACAAATGTAATTTACATTTGTAATAGTGAATTCAACTAGTAATTAATATAATAATTATTATAAAATATTGCTTGCAAGGCAATCCAGAAACCGTTGTTGGCATATTCTAAGCGCCTGAATAAGTATTATTAGCAATTACACGTAGAAGATAAACTGTCTTTTTAGAAGATTTGCAAAGGGGTTTTATTATTATTTTTTAAATAACTTTTTATAAAAACCTCCTAAAATAGTGAAAAAAGTTTGTTTAGGTAGTAAATAGTTATATAAAAAACATTGAAACATTGACTCGCCTTTGTACACAAATATTTAAATTGTTTCTGAAAATTTGTAAGTTACTTTGTGGTACAATAAAGTGTTTAAATAAATAAAAATTGACTTACAAATAAATGGACGACGGGTCTAATACAAAAACCACGAAAAAAATGTCCCAAGTCAACCTATTTAAACGTAGTGACATGTAAAGGAATATGAAAAAGCTAAAACGTTGAATTTAAATTGTAATGTCATCGCAGTACTGTCTAATTTTGCTTGCTTCGCTGTCAGTCGAGCAAACGAAGACTAAAGCGTGAATGACGCTCTGTATACGATTTTAAGGCCCTATAAGTTCGGACACTTTTTAGTGCGGACCCGACGTCCATATAATTGTAAGTCAATGATAAAAAAAGTAAATTTTATACCAATCAGCCAACCTGACGTCAGAATGACTGGCCACTATTTACGTTAGCGCTAAGGTAGAAAATATATGCCAATAAAGATACTAAATAGTAGAAAATAGGTAGTAAATAATGAGCACAGTTTGATTTATATATCTCGTTTGGTCCAGCCATCCTGACGGACACAAAATCGTCTACTTAGAGATCTTTCCTAGTGCATATTGTGGCACATATTATTATTTTATTATATTATATATTATTACACTATCAATATTATCTTCTTAGCGCGCCCACTGCGCGCCGTATACGGACGCAAACATTCCCGTAATCTCCCAGTGCACTCGAGTTGCACAGCGCGTGACACGCCATTCATTAGAGAATTGGTGTTTGAAATATATAAACAAATATATTTAAACAGTTTATAAATCTATATTTTTTTGTTTATAGGAGGTTAGGGCTAAATAAAATAAGTTATATTATGTAAGGTTTAAATGATTTTTTTTTCTCTGGAGAGCCAAAATGACACTCAGAAATTTTAAAAAGAAAGGTAGGAAAAACAGGATACTGTTACCAATATCAAAATTAAATAAAATTAATTAACATTTTAATCTTTGCTCGATTTAAATTACTATTGATTTATATTTGATTCATTCAATACTAAGTTTTAGAACATAAAATACGCTAAATCAATAAACATCATTTCAACAACTCGCAATTCATTTCATGATCATATTCCCATAATCGTCTCTAACCACGATTCAGATAAAAATGTCATGTCATATGTAAGTACTCCATTTGACAAAGATTATTTCAATATACCACGATAATACTATTATGAATACCTTTTTTTTTTAAATTATGTTTATAACTTGTAGTAACGACGAAAATAATAATGTGACAACCCTACGCTCAGCCCAAGTCTCAAGTAGGCATTGATGCCGAACAGGCGGGTATTGAACTACTTGTCTATATCAATATTATACTAAGATTCAATGCAATATTGCTTCAATGTTGGTCGCGTAATATAACGTCCGGCAATGATTTGATAAGAGTACAATACACACTTACATTTGTATAAGGATCTGTAAGCAGACTCTGTATTGAGATCAGTACTTTGCTGATAGTGAGCGCCAGCGACCAGTTGTGGTGCACCGAGTCTATGCCGACGTCGCCGTGACGCGACACGTTCGGGTGAAGTATACGGGTTAAGAAGCGTACGACCGGCGGACTCATTGGGTAGCTGGGAATGAAAAAATCAGGTTTAACGTAATATTAGTGTAAATAATTTTAACTAAAAAACTACCGTGAGAATCAGACATTAACTAAACTAACGGATAACTCAAGTATTTGGCGAATTTTTGCTGGACATATTTCGAACCAGTGCGTGGCCCTTAATCATGAGCTTCCGCGGCAAAAATGGTGTAAATAACTACATTTTTGTAAACAAGCGCTTGTGGTATTCTTTTTTTTTTTATAAATGTATGTGACGGAACGAACAAGTCGTGTACCTAGTGGTAAGCGACACGCCTGTCCCTAACAGTCGCAGTACCACTCAGAGCTTTAAATCACAAAGATCTGAGGGGCAATACCACTGTGCTCGACACCCTGAAACATAAGTGGACAAGTCCCATGTGCCTGTACCCGTGCCTTTCGAAACCGGAACACAGTAGTGCTGACATTACCATATTATTTTACTGAACATTATAATGTGCACAATATATTTTATTATAGTACACATTACTATATTAATAGGTAAGGTGGCAGTACTTCCCTGGACGAACTCTTTCACAGAAACTCTACTGCTACTAAGTCTTATCTTAGACATCTATTTCGATGTCAAGCAGCCCAGATTCAGTAGATAAGCAGCAGCGTCTTCCAATGCGATTCCGACAGCCAATCTAACCTTATTTAGAGAGTGGCGATGCGGTGTTAGACGCACTGTAGGATGATTGTACTTTACCAGTATGTCGCTATTGTCAGAACTAATAACATTGGCGTCAGGGTTGTATGTACGAGTATGCTGAATTATATAAAGGTTCAGGTCGTGCACGATGTACAAGAACCCTACAATCGGATTGTTATATTTAAAAAAATTGAGTTAAACCTGACACCTACTAATGACACTTTTTCTTGATATATTATATATATGTTATATACCTTGACGGCTTGAGTAAGAAAGTGAAATCAATCCTATAAGGCAGTGTTTCTAAACTTTTTTCTAGTCATGAACCCTTCTCAAAATGTCAAAGAGCCCACGGACCCTTTCCGAAAAGATAAAAAATCCAGGTTTAGCTTTTACTACCTTATATTGTTTGCTATTAAACTTTATTTAATTACATATGAATACTTAGGAATAGTTATGTGATAGAAACCGTCACACAGTTGCTATTCCATTATGTTAATTGAGCTCGCCACGTACTCCCAGCGTTCATTACCAATATTAAGAAACCCTACTTTAAAGTAACACTATTGCACACTGTCACGTCAGTTTATTATCTCTAAACCTCTATCTACCGATAATTCGTCTTTTGTATATAATAAAATGAATCAATTAAATAAAAAAATCTTTTATTTAACTTTTTTTAGTAATAATAGAGATTAAGAGGTATAAGAATTTTATAAGTGTAGTACAACAATCCACTTATAGCCACTCTGGTAAACCTACAGCTTTACTATATATTAACAAAAGGGTAATTAATACTCACGAGTAAGGCACCTGTATGTACAAATAGAAGATTCCTCCCTCATAGGGCGATCCAACGGGGCCAGTCACGCTGGCCTGCCAGTGGCAACACTTGGGGTCCAGTGGAGTTGCCGCTATACCCTCTGGTGGATCGTTGCGCATCATCTAATAAGTTATACAAAGTTTGTTAAATAATACATTTCACTTCCAAATACTAGCGCATTATTCCAATGATAAATTGTTGGTCAAATAAGTGAACCGAACATTAGAGGAATTCGACTTTTATTAGTATGACAATCGCTTATGATTACATTCCCCATGGTTAACGGTGAACGTATGTGAATAGTCAATATAAATGTCATATTCCAGCATGGTCGAGGGTGCCACTGGTCAACAGCTCTGCCTCTCTCAAAACCAATTTCCATTCATATATACACCTTGAAACTAGTCACTACAATTCATTTATTCATACATTATTACAGGTAACCATTACCTGTAATAATAAAAATAAAATTCCATAAAATTATTATTACCATCTATACCAATAGATGGTAATCATAATTTTATGGAATCTCTGCAACAAGCAAAATGGCATAAAAAGTCAATTAAATAAAAGAATGCATTGGCAAACACAAAAAAAATAAAAAATAATAATAACACTAAAAAGCGCAGTGCCTTGCGTGAACAACGCCCTCAGGAGACAGCTGGGGCTGCCTGGACATTGTAGTGCCTCAGGGATGTTCGTGGAGGGTAGGATTGATAGTTTTCAGGTAATCATTCGCAAGTGAGTGGCATCCCTGTTGACCAGAGTGAGAGGCAGCACCAACAGTCTTCTTAAGGTATTACCTGAGAGGACGGACAGCCGAATACTTAAAGTACGGGATGGATGTCCATCCTTGTTCATGAAAATGAACACTTTGTATTTTACTAAAATAGTTGTAAATACCTACTAACACTATGTGGACATGTAACTACGTGAGGCGCACTATAAGTTTCCGGAATTAATATGAAAAAATACTATACATGGTCAGAAATGAATATATTATTTCTCAAAATATTCTCCGTTAGCGTTAAAGCACTTTTTCATACAGATGAACCAATATTGAAAACATTTATGCCACTCCTCCGTGACAATCTCTGAAACATATTTTTCATATTCTTCGACAGCCTCTTGAGGTGATGAAAATCGTTGACCGCGTAACTGGTTCTTAATTTTTGGAAATAAATAAAAGTCACAAGGTGCCAGGTCGGGACTGTACGCGCGATGGCTCATAACGTCAACGTTGTTCACCTTCAAAAATTCATTTGTCTGTCTGGCCGTGTGAGAAATGGCATTATCGTGGTACAAGATGATACGGCGTTTACGGTTATTTTTACGGAGTTTGTCAATAACTTCCGGCACACAAATGGTCGTGTACGATTCTCGAAAGCAACAATAGCCACGTGTCCCAGTTTTATTAAAAAAAGAAGCAACCATGCGCTTAGAGGCACTTTGCACGCGCGCCACTTTAGTTGGTTTCGGCTCATCTCGAAAGACCCATACGCTCGATTGCTGCTTTGTTTTGGGATCGTAACTATAAATCCATGTTTCGACACCTGTTACTATGTCCCACGCCAAATTTGACGCCCCTTTGTTGAATCTGGTAAGCATGGCGCGATCCGTTTTTTGAGCCTCAGTCAAATTGTGTGGGATCCACCGAGAGCACAGCTGTTTCACACCCAATAGTTTGTATAGTATTGATTGTATTTGACTCAACCTATGCCTTAAGGTGCCCGAATCTCATAGTATGTCACATGCCTGTCTGTTTTGATCATACGGCGCACAGAATCGATGTTTTTGTTGTGCATAGTAGTGGACGGGCGACCATCACGAAATTCGTCACTGTGATTCACACGACCGCGTTTGGATTCTGCATACCAGCTATAAATAAATAGTCGTCTTGCATGGTGCTTCATCGCCAAAAGCAGTTTGAAGCCGAGGGAAGCTCCGCTGAGCTATTGAATTACACTTTAAGTCGTAGAAAATCATACTACGAACATTTTCATGAGTTAAATTCATGGTGATGTAAACAACCATTTCTAAAATGACGCCACAATGTAAAAACAAGTGACAGTCAGATGAAATAAACTGTATTTTACGCCAAAGAGTGCCATTTTCAAATGTTGCAATTACTTTTTAAGTATTGTTTATGTAAGTGGCCAGTTCTAAGTTACCGGAACTGGCCACTTACATAAACAATATACCAGCTATAAATAAATAGTCGTCTTGCATGGTGCTTCATCGCCAAAAGCAGTTTGAAGCCGAGTGAAGCTCCGCTGAGCCGATTACTTTTTAAATATTGTTTATAGAAGTGGCCAGTTCCGGAAACTTATAGTACGCCCTATATAATCTACTGTCCGAAATAAATTATTTCATTTCAATAATAGGTACAATGCCAAAAAAGTGTAATAAGTAAATTGGTGACAAGTGTCAGCATTTACCTATTTTAAGGAACTGTCATTTAAATATTTTTCCATGCTGTTGTCAATTAATAGTTGTGATTTTTCATTGCATCTGGGATTTTATTGAATATTGCCATATCGTGTGCTTGTTTGCTTGTTTTGACACATCGCTCTTAGGCTCTAAATTCCCCGTCATAGTAACGATAGTGTCATGGCTACAGTATAATATAATTTACATGCTAAGTTGCAGGTCAGCCAGTTGTTTTACCTTTAATTCGATTCTGAGCCTGTTCCGCCGCCAGGCATTCTCCTCGCCTGCGGGCTGTGCTTGCACGCACATCTGTACCAAGCAGTTGCGGCAGAAACACGACTCCACCAGCGCTTGGTATTTCTGAACATGTTGAACTGAGTTAAATGTATTAAAAATTTGAGAAACAATTCTATATATTATACTTTTTTTATAATAATAAGTGACGGGACGAACAAGTCGTGCGCCTGGTGGTAAGTGACACGCCTATCCATAACAGTTTCAGTACCACTCAGGGATTTAAATCGGAAAGATATTAGGGGCATTACCACTGCGCCCGCCACCCTGAGACAAGTCTCATATGCCTGTAATTTCACCAGCACCCTTGTAAACCAAACTGCTACTAATTGATGTATGATGTTTATTCATTGTGGATGACTGCATCAAAAGTCTTAATTAGTTTTGTCAACTCCATTAACGCGATGAATCCTATATATCACCTCATGCCAATCGATGTCGAGGCGTAGTGGGCGGAAGAGCGGCCAGCGGCGCGCTGCAAAAGCAGCCCAGCGCGGTGGCGCCACTCGCGCGCGCACCAGCCGCCACCAGCGCGCGCACACGCACGCACACGCGCATAGAGACAGATCGTCCAGGTAGCTGAAGATGCATAGCAGCACTACCATACAAAATAACAAACAATTATTTTCAATGAACACAATTATATTCAAAACAGTTATTGATTTTTGCTTCATTAATTAATCTTCAGTCTCTTGTTTCACTTTGATAAAATAAATGAGTATTGTTGTTAAAAAAACACATTAAATTTAAAGATTTTATTGCAATTTGCAGTGTATGTACATGAAATCAAGAAATTATTATGATATGATGATGTATGTGACAAATAGTAAGTGCATTGGAATTTGAATCCCCTTCCTTTCTCTTCAATAGCTCTGAACATAGAAAGATTAATTGTTTTAAGTTATCTTATTCATTAAAAAGAAAATAGGTTGTATATCGAAAAAGCTCATATGCATCAAAGTGAAATAAGTTTAGATCAGAAGAATAATTTACAATACAAAGGAAAGTGTCCATTGCTTTAATAAAACTTATAAAAGAAAGAATTCCTTTACCTTCACTAGGAAGCTGTTCAACTAGGCCAGGGGCCAAATTGTCTGGTGGTCTAGGAATAGACAGCGCTTGCAGTGAGCGAGCCAAACTAGGAGGTTGTGGCGGTGGGCCTTGTCCAGCTCTATCGCCAAAGCTATCAGGGCGTGAAGAAGGGCCTCCAGATGCACTGCCTCCACTGCCACTACCACTGGCTCCAGGACCTGAATTACTGGCTCGACTTGCCTCATCTTCAGGACTTGTTTCACTGTCTAAAGAATTCTAGTAAAATCACACAAATTTTTTCTATTATTCTGAGACAGTGTGTGTACATAAATTTGTAAAAAGACATGCAAAATTTCTGAATGTGGATAGATTTTGTCATTATATAAATAATAATATGTATAACTGTGATAAGTCAACTAATTATGATCATACATATATTATAACCAGTGATCAGAATTGAGGGAGTTAATTTAGTTAAGCCAGAGAATAATTTGGATATTCTACATATTCAGGGACTCCTCGCAACTGATTGTATTTGTATTATTTATTGAAATTTGGGTACATTGGCAACAAATTATTATTTCCTATTAAGTACTTGCTACAAATTATTGTCAAAAAATAATCAAATCAAATCAAATGCATTTATTCGTCAACATAGGATACAGTACATTGAAATACATGGTATTAAATAAGTTATAGCGACCCTCTATGTTGCACCTTCAGGCATACGAACTACATAAGTGGATGATGAAGATAGTTATTTTACTTAATTATTATTTATTTACTTAATTATTACTCAATTTTATTTAATGTCAAATTACTTAATTATTACCGAAATATTCGTTTATAGAGTAAAATGTTTCATTAACAAGGTATTCAAATAGATTTCTTTTAAATGTTACAATGTCCTTAATATTCCTTATGTCAGATGGTAATTTATTATAAATCTTGGCACTCATTGCAATAATACTATTACATAGGAGGGCAGATCTGCCACCTACGCTGTCAAGTTTATTATTCCTACGGGCACTCTTAACACAATTAAAGAAGTTTGGATTGCGTCTGATGAAAACTGCGGTATTAAATACATAACGAGACATTAGCGTTAGTAATTTATGTTTCTTAAAATAAGGTCTGCAGCTATCTGTTCGTTTTAGACCACACATTGCTCTAATACACTTCTTTTGTGCTAGGAACACTCTCTTCACATTTATAGCATTACCTCAGAAAATTATTCCGTAGCGCAATTTTGAAGCTATGAAACCGTGATATGCTGTTAGAACCACCTCGAGGCTAGCTTTCTTCCTTAACATAAATAACGCGTATGAGAACTGGTTCACCTTCTTACATATAAATTCTATTTGGGATTGCCATTTCATGTTACTGTCTATATACAAGCCTAGAAATTTAGTAGTAGTGGTCATGTCAACGTCAATGTTATTATTAGTAAATGGGTTCAAGGGGGATTTTGTTAGTTGAAAGCTCATAACTTTAGTCTTACTGAGGTTTATACTTAAGTTGTTATTATTAAGCCACTCTACTACTTCTTTAAGACTGTCAAGTATTTTAGATTTGTCTTCGTACAGTATAGTACAATCATCTGCAAATAGTACCATCGGATAAAGTGTGGATTTTATTATGTCATTAATATAAATTAAAAATAAGAGTGGCCCCAAGATACTTCCTTGAGGGACACCATGAATAAGCGTATTTGATCTGGACGTATATATTTTTTCAGTATTTGTTTTATTGCAGATTCTATTTACTCTTGTTAATTGAATTCTATCACTAAGGTAGGACTTAAGTACAGACAAAGAGTTACCTCGAACACCGTAGGTCTCCAGTTTTTCTAAAAGTATTCTGTGATCAACAAAATCAAAAGCCTTTGTCATGTCTAAAAACAAGGCGAAGACTTCCCGCATTCTATCCATTCCTGAATATACCCTACTCAAAAACTCATAAACAGCTACATCTATTGATTTTCCTCTTCGAAATCCTTTTTGCTCTTTTGCAAATATATTTTTGCTTTCAAAATAATCGTACAGGTTATTGTGTATCACTTTTTCAAAGATCTTTGAGAGTGCCGGTATTAGGGCCACTGGTCTGTAATTTTTTAAGTCTTTTCTATCGTCTTTTTTATATATGGGATTGATTATTGTAGTTTTTAGTGCGGTAGGGTAAATTCCTTGTTCAAAACAAAGGTTTGCTATGTAGCTTAAAATTGGGGATATAGTAAGACATGTATTAGGGGTTAAAGTATGAAATTGCCGTTATATTGCAATAGGTTCTTTGAATTTTCATAGAATCTTCATGGTTTGAGGTTTTCGAATGAAACTTTTTTCAAATGGTTTCTGTGATTTTTTTTTTTTTAAATTTGAAACATTTGAATATCGACTTTCAATTGTTTTTGTTATTCAATTTAGACAAGAAAGATGGATACTGCGAAAATTCGAGTGATTTTTGAATACGAGTTCCGACGCGGAACTAACGCGGCAGAAACAGCCCGCAATATCAATGCTGCGTTTGGAGAGGGGTCTACTAATGAACGCACCGTGCGATTTTGGTTTAAACGCTTTCGTGATGGAAATTTCGACTTAAAGAACGAGGCACGAGGAAGACCGCCCACACAGGTGAATAACGATGAATTAAGAGAGATAGTGGAAGCCGATCCTAGTCAAACTACCCAGGAATTAGCGGCATGGTTTAACGTTACCTTACCCACAATATTGACTCACTTGCGTCAAATCAATAAAATAAAAAAATACGAAAAATGGGTGCCTCATGTTTTGACTGATCTGCAGAAAGAAACGCGTGTTGAAACTTGTGTTGCCTTGTTGAACCGGTACAGAAATGAAGGAATATTGGATCGAATTGTAACATGTGATGAAAAGTGGATTCTTTATGATAACCGGAAAAGAAAAAATGCAATGGCTGACCCCAGGTCAAATGCCACAACAGTGTCCTAAAGCAAAACTTACCAATAAAAAGGTAATGGTAACTGTTTGGTGGTCTCAGCATGGTGTTATTCACTATAGTTTTCTCCGATCTGGTCAAGCAATAACGGCAGATGTCTATTGTGCCGAACTCCGAACCATGTTGACAAAACTAGCAGTAAAACAGCCCCGACTCATGAGTCGATCTTCACCATTATTGCTCCACGACAACGCGAGACCTCACACAGCACGAGAAACCATTTTGACCCTTCAGGAACTGCAGTTAGAAACCATTCGTCATCCTCCGTATTCACCAGACCTTGCTCCAACGGACTACCATTTTTTTCGTGATTTGGACAATTTATCTACGTGACAAGAAGTTTTCTTCCCAGGAGGCAGTACAAAATGCTTTCACACAGTTTGTGCAGTCTAGATCGTCGGAGTTCTATCGCAAAGGCATTAATAACCTTCCCATTAGATGGCAGCAATGTACAGATAATAATGGCAACTATTTTGATTAAATAAATTTGTTAAAAATTAAAAAAATAAACAATTTAGATTTTCAGTACAAATCGGCAATTTCATACTTTAACCCCTATTATTTTTTAATACTTTAGTGTTTATGTCGTCATAACCCGTGCTTGTTGTGTTTTTAAGTAGATTAATAATCTGTGCAATAGATCCAGGATCAGTGGGCTTCATAAAAAAAGAGGAAGGACTGTTGTGTTTGCAAGTAGATTTGAAGTTTAGATTTTTGTTATGTTTTAATTTCGTAATATTAATACAGTAGTCATTAAAAAGTTGAGCAATCTTTGAAGGATTAGTAACACGTTTACCATCATGCACAATTCAGTGAATTGTTCCTTAGGCGTAAAATTTTTTTGTTTATTTATAATCTGCCATGTAGCCTTTGATTTATTACTTGACTTATAAATGTGATAGTTATTTTGAGCAAGTTGAGTTAAATTGATTATTTTATTGTATTTTTTAACAAATTTTCTAAAATTCTCTTTATCAACTTGTTTTTGGGATATCCTATTTTCCATAGCAAGGATCGTTTCCTTCTACTGCATTTTATAATGCCCTTAGATAACCACTTTGGCCTCTGTAATGTAGATCTCTTCATTCTGATTACCGGAAAGCAGAGATCGTATAACAGTTATTTTATTTTTTTATTTTATTTTTATTTTACTTCATCAAAAGACAAGCATTGGATATATTCGCTAAATTTTTTCAAATTTTCCTGGGAGTAGTCACGTTTAAAAAAATACCAATATTTGAACCTACATGATTTCTCTACTGGACAAGTCATAATTTGTGCTTTATGATCAGACAGGCCTAACTCTATCACTTCAGCTTTCCCGTTACGAATGTTGTGTATTATATTGTCGATGCACGTACCACTGTTTGGTCTTGTAATTTCATTAATACCGAATTCCATATTGTAGCTTTGTACTAATGTTTCAAATTCTTGCGTCATTTTATTATTTCTAGTTAATCTATCAATATTAAAATCGCCACAAATGATAATTTTTCTGTTATTAGATGTCATTGGAGATATAATTTCTTTGAAGTTTTTAGAAAACTGTTCGTAATATTTTGCAGCATCTTTACTCTTTGGTGATTTGTATACGCATATGACAATTAACTTATGATCAACAAGTTCAATTCCACAGCACTCCATAACATATGGTATACTATATTTAGGTATAGATTCAATTACTTTAACGTTCAAGTCATGCCTAGTCAAAATACAAGAACCTCCAGATCTGTATTACGTGTAGAAAAAGTCCGTAGTTTATAATTCTGCATGCCTAATAGTGAAGTATCTTCTTTGATCATATTATGTTCTGTAACGCATAACACATCAATTAGTTTATTATTACGTTTGAGTTCATTTAATCCTACTATCAATTTGTCTGATTTATTTAATAATCCATTAATATTCTGATGAAGTATGTTTATATGATTATACACGAAAAAAATTATTATCAAATGAATTTAATACGGAATCATTACGATTTGCTGTAGAACCACTATTTTTTGTTACTTCCAATACTCCCACATTTTTAGCAATCAATTCTAATGATAAGCTACTACTTATACCAGTCATCAGTTCATCCAAATCTTTAAAAATCGAGTTATATCCATAATTGTTAAGAGTGCCACTATATGTCTTGAACATACTATAGTCATATTTTAATTTCGAATTAGAGTCATGAATATATGCGTATCCATGTATCTCGTTATCATACCATAATAAATTATTAAAAGTGCCAATTCTCGAGTTATATATACTGATATAGTTATATATATGATTAATAATATTTATTGTAATTGTGTTTCTGTAGGTACTTGTGTATTTAAATACTTTATTTAGCCATTCACAAAATAACATTTGACAACCTATACTTTGAAATGTTTTGAAAATAGTAAAAAAGAAATTATATATGAATTGATGATGAAATGGGTATGTCCATACTAAGAAAATATTTGTACTTAAGGTAAACTAATTCCCACAATTCTGATCAACGATTATAGCATTAGAATCTTTATATTTTCTGTCCATCACATCTTAACCCTTTCATGGACAGTAGTTGAATAGTACCACACAAGAGTTGTTTAGTAGCAGTAGAATTCCTTGTGAAAGAGTTCATCCAGGATAGTACTACCACCTTACCTATTTCTGCCACCAAGCATTAATGTTAGTATTTAGGTGTTCCGGTTTTGAAGGGTAAGGGTGCTGGTGAAATTACAGGCACATGGGACTTGTCAACTTATGTCTCAAGGTGACGGGTGCAGTGGCAGTACCCATCAGATCTTTGCGATTTAAAGCTCTGAGTGGTACTGTAACTGTCATGGACAAGCATGTGGCTTCTCATCAGGCGCACAACTTGTTTGTCCTGCCACTTGATATTATAAAAAAAAAATAGAATAATGCTAGTACTTTTCTTGCGATAGTACTTATATTGATTTAATATAAAATGTTCAATATATGTAAAGCATTGCATTTTGTCAGTACATTGTTGATACATCTCTATGGGAAAGCAGTAGGCGGCAAAACACTTGGAAATCACACTGTAAAGCCTGCAGTTGGTTTTTTGAGATCTATATAGCAAAGTGGAGTAACCCATACTGTCATATTCTTATATTTAATTTCACGGTAAAGGCCGTCATTGTCCATAAAAGGGTTAAGACGAATGTAGTCAAATTCGACTAAAGTAATAAGTACTCACTCTATAGTACCACCAAGCAGGTAAAGGACATGTTCTGTTTAGTCTACGATCTGAGCTATAATTCAAATCTGATGGCTCATCATTCCCAGAGTCACCATCATCAGTTTTCTCGCTGTAGAAGTAGGAACTTGGCAAATACGAGGGGAAATCCGGGAAGAGGAATGCATGACATGTGACACACACTGGCTCTCCAAAACTCGGTCCGTAGTAACCATTGCATACGTAACATGTTGAATTCTATAATTCAATGTCTATAATTATAATAAATTCTTGTGTGTATTTAATGTAACAATGGTAAAAATAAGATAGTTTTACATACGTTAAACTCGAATTCGATTGGTTGTTCTAACGGCGTAGTTATCACAAGTTTATCACCGTTGTCTTCCAATTTTTTTATAAAATTCAAAAACTCTGGTCCTATTGCAGCCATTTTACTGTGATTCTTCAATATAATTTAATTTATTTCCATTTTTATTTCGGATTTATGTCAACAAAAACAATCCACAGTCACACTCACACTATATAATAACAGGCCAAAGAGTAAATAACAAGCTAAAGGCTATTACTATATCTTTCTAATTTGTGTATTAGTTTGTGGAGCAGGATGTCAGCTTGACATTGACAATTGAAATTGAAATAATTGAAGTTTAAGGGTTAGAACTCTACTCAATGCTCAAGTTCGGCTTGAATATGATTTAGAAATCATACTCAAGTCCTTGCCACTAGAGTCGTATTTCCATATCTTGAAATCATACTCGAGTCCTAACTTGAGCATTGAGTAGAGTTCTGGAATGGTGGTGGGCGTTTCAGAACGCAAACAGTTTCTGAAATTAGCTATCGATACAGTAGCGGCTTTTGGGTTTTAGTTGTCAAATGAAAGTATTTATTCTGTCCGAGTAACTGGTTACTAACCGGACCTTAAATATGGGTCACTTTTCATATACAGAGCGTCCGAGCTAAGAGTACATTTTAATTTGACAGTATAAAGCCCGGCAAAAATCCGATTCATATCGACGTCACGTCGGCGTCAACTGCCGCGTACACGAATGTAAACGGAAGCGATGCATTCTTTGCAGAACTCTATTCAAGGCTCAAGTCAGGACTTGAGCAGACTTGAGTATGATTTCAAGCACTGGATATACGACCCCAATGGCATGAACTTGAGTATGATTTTCAGTGCTCACTGCAATATTCAAGTCCTGACTTGAGTATTGAGTAGAGTTCTGGAATACGACCCTCACTGCCTTTAAATTTAAGTGCAATTAGCCATGAATTAGTTATTAATAATATCATGTAAGTATATCAATCAATCTCGTTGAATTGACATTCTTGATAGTTGACCGTTACGTATGTGAAGTGGCGTTTTATTATAAAATACGATTTTTAAAGTATAAAAAAGTTGTTTTTGAAACAAATAAAATTGCTTTTGTAATTAAGTTCATAAGTGGGAGAGTTTTATAAACTGTAAATATTTCAAATTAGTGTGTAGTATGTATATATATACATATATTGTAAATAATTTGTATTGAAATTTTACCAAAAATAATGGCGTCTCGCGCCAATTGCAGTATGTTGTGAGACTATTTTACCAAAGACAGTATAAACAAAAAAGGAAAATGTCTAATGTGCAGTGAGCTGTACAGCTACAAATCAAGCACGGGCAATTTTTAAAGCACACCTACGCAAAAAACACTTAGATATATGTATTAAGTAATAATTTGCAGCCAGTCCTAAGACTGGATATAATATGAAGGGAAGTTCATCGACAACGCTCTACCGCTAAATGCATCGTTTCACAAACTGCACATTTATTGAGTGACGTATTGAAATCAAATACGGTCAAAAAAGCAGCTACTGATAATAAATAGTTTCAGAAACCGTTATTGGTATTCGAAACCTGCTATCGTTTCGGTTCAGTTAAAACCTGCTATTTCTCCTCTACACAATGCTCAAGTCAGGACTTGAGCAGACTTGAGTATGATTTCAAGCACTGGAAATGCGACTCTAATGGCAAGGACTTGAGTATGATTTCTAGTGCTTGAACTCATACTCAAGTCCTTGCCATTAGAGTCATATTTCCAGTGCTTGAAATCATACTCAATTCCTGACTTGAGCATTGAGTAGAGTTCTGGAATACGGCCCTCAGTATACTAAATCTATGGTATAGATTAGGCAATTTTCCGAAAAATTTCAAAACGTATTAATTTTTCCAGAATAATTCCCGTAAAATTGGAAAAATATAATTTGCGGGTGCGAATAAATGAAATGTACGTGGAAGCTCCTTGTGTTCACAGCGATCACGCGCGCCGGCGGCGGCGCCTACCTCGAAGCGGGTATTGGCACGGGTGCGTGCGCGCTGCGCGGGTAGATCAATTAGTTCGATCCGTCGTACCTTTCACAATGCTTGGTCTAGCGTCTGTTTGCAATTCCGACGTGTAGATCTTCCCGCTCGTAGTCGCTTCGGCAATGTGAGAGGGAAGACGCCAAGACCCGCGCGCCCATACCCGCCACCGCGCCTGCGCCTGTACTGTGAATAAGCCCAATTTTATAAACGAATTTTTCTCTGTGTTCGATTATTCGACTGTGTTCGAATTAATAATTATAACAAATTACATTTCATAAATGCACTGAGACGTTAGTGGAAGTTTAAATTGAAAATTACCATGACACTCAGATATATATGTATGTTCACGATTATATCGTCGGTGTTTTATAGAAAGGGCGAAAGCGCCATTTCGAAGAACTTTTCAGGGGATGTTTTAAGTTTTGCGATCTAAATAGGAAAAAATATTTAGGAAGTTGTCGTTGGTGGTGCCATGAAATAGGTTTTTAGAGATAAGTTTAGCGTTTTCTGCACCCTTGAAGCAGACTTGGAATCACCTGCTATAATCATTATCGATTGGTTCCGTTGGTTTTGATGAGTTTTTGGAGTGCTGAAAATGTTTTCGGTGGTTTGGATGTAGCGTTTGGTATGTGGGCCGTGATTATGTTCCATTTCTTGAACTTGAACATTTGCTCAGTTATCGGACTGGGATAACAGCGACAGCGACCAAGAGCAGCTTGTGTCCTCAAGAACGTTTAGGCGTATAAACTTCATGGTAAGTTTAACTGACGCTGAATTTACATCCAAATTTAGGCTGAACAAAACATCAGATGAATTTGTTTTAACTGAAATAATGCCGTTTATCAAAGTCAAATCAAAACGGTATTTTTATAATTTAGATTATTTATCACGTCACGAATACGAACAAACATCAACAAAACATAAATTGACACTAACATTTCGCCGCTGCCGCCGCGCGCCGTCCCTTTATTTATTATGTTTGTTTATTTTTTAAATGTATAATTGACTGAAAAATGATTTTTTAAATTGTTTCTATTTTATTTTTGACACTGACAAGGTTAATTTAGCTAATATTATGTTATGTTTTGATTATATTTTTAAGCATTGTTTCGTAATAATTTAAAAAAAAATTTACAAGGTACACAAAACAAATTTGTTATCATTTCTTTCCATTCATCCGTATTACCGTCGCACCAACTTTCCCCACTTTTTTTATTATTGTCATTTCCCTCGATGAAGTTCTCATTACCTTCTCACTGCGATATTTCAATAGGTTATAATTTCATAATTATTGACAGTAAGAAAGTATAATATAAACTAGATTACGGTGTTAACTTTATATTTATATAAAATCGCATAAAGTTCAACAATAATTCTAAAATTTAGAAATATCACCAAATTTGCACGAAACGGAAGAAACACCCAAATATGGTTATTTTGACAGTTTGCATGAAAAACCGATCTAAGGGGGCAGAGTGTCTATTGTCAGCTGTACTTTGCTTTTTTAATACCTAGATAGTCTCGCTTAATTTTCCAAATGGTTGGCGTGTGATTATAACGCACTGGTTCCGAAATGTATGGGGTAGCAAATAACTTAATTTATACAAATCGTTTGAACGGCGTCTCTGATAAAAAAAAAGTAGTGGATTTACGAAAGCGTCGGAGAATTAACTAGTAACCATTGATTCTATCTTTCCTGCAGTTAGTTTAAAGAAAACATTTGGGTGTCTCTCACCGGGTTTTGTGGTCTCGCGTGTGTGTTACGTGCAGGTTGCAGGTGGTAGCAGGTTCGCTCGTCGCCGGCCGTTTTGTTTTGAATGTTTCGATCTCTATGTAGATTTGACTGTAGATGAGATTTGCACTGCACTTTTTGAACCACGTTTACACAATTTATATAAAGTTTATTTTATTGCTGTTTTACTAGTATGGTAACCGACACTTTTATATTTTGGTTTCAGGATGTTATTTTTGAGTAATTAATTTGATGCACTTTTATTTACACTATTTGAAAAAGCGCTTTTAATGATAACCGATACTATTAGATTTTGTTTTTAGAGCGTTGTTTTGAGTAATTCAAGTATCGTAATAATTGACTGTCGGTAACACAACCCGCGCGGTTTAGGACAATAGACATCTGTGAACAATGACGTAAAAAAAAGGTTCGGGAATAGCGAGTGGCACGCCTGCTCGCTTTGGCTGTCCGCATAGAACTCATAAGAACAGTCTGTATTACCTTTTTACTTATTGTATATTTGTAACAATGTATTCTCTATTTGTTTATAAAGCATTAGTTGTGATCAGTGTTGAGCATTAATCAATTAAATTTCAATTAGAAATTCAATCAGACTAAAAAATCAATCCAATTGAAATCAATTGCAATGAAAATCAAATGCAACGTCGCAATTAATTTTAATTGCAATTGGTTTCAATTGAATTGATTTTAATTGCAATTAAATTAATTGCATGGCGAGCACGATTTTGACGACCCCCTCACTTAATTTCTCGCAATTAACAATTAATCAATTGTTAATTGCTGTTTCGCAGTTGACAATTAATTAATTGTCAATCTTTAATTGCCTGAACAATTAAATTTTGCCCAACGCTGGTTGTGACTACATAGCAGGTTTATTTATTTCAGTGCCGGCAGTATAATATTAAGTGGCGGAAAATAAAATGTAAGTATTATCATTTGCATTATAGGTATTCATTACATTTTCTAGTTTTCAACATTTTTTCGGTTATAAGCCATTGAAATTTTTTTGTGCGCACAAAAAAAACATTTTGACATTCGGTTCTTCCCTTTTGCTTTACAAGATGATTTTAGATGGGAAAACTTTAATATCGTGGAATGAAAATAACGATTCAAGGTGAGTCAATTGATTCAAGTGTTAGTTTTTTACGTAATGTTCAATTGATGTTCACCTAAAAGTAACATTTCATTTGAGATAACATTTCACATTAACCATATTTTATTATTACTTTGTAATTTAATCTGATAATTCATTGGCTAAATGTGAAGGCAAAGCCTAACTAATATTTAAAAAAACTTTTAAATTCAATTGGAAGTAATATTTTTAATTACAATTTTTTTCCTCTAAGTCTATAAAACTAGATATGCCATCACAAAGTTACGTGTCATTCTAACGCAAACGGACTCAATAGGCAGATGAGATGCCGGTCATTTTGACCAACCACGGCTAAAGGATATTTCGTTTTGATTTTATCAGGTTTATGTTACTGACATGTGTTATGTAAAAAATATTTGTTTTCAGCAACACCACTTCTACCCCGCCGTCGGCACCTCCTCCCCTCCTCCTGTGCCACCAGCACCGACAACTTTCCACTTACAGCGCTCTGAACCAATTGCCATTCCAATAACGGCTGCAGAGGCTGAATAGCGCTGCTGCTGGAGAGAATATAGGGAATACAGGCACGAGGAGAAGGCTAGAGAAAGATTTAGATGTAGAATAAATCGGGGCCGTGTTGCGGTAGAATAAAGCTACCGTAACACGGCCCCGAACTATATTAAATGAACTTGTACATTATAATATATGCGTTCTTTATTTGTCGTGCCTACTCTATGTATAATAAAACAGATCACCTCACAACGTCATCATGACCATGGTATTTCGCTAGTAGTTTCTTTTGAGCTGTTAGTTTATCAATTACTCATCCAGTAACTAACTTAGACAATAGAAAGTCCTACAGTAAACTGCTACAATGTTTCAAAGAAAAACGAACCTTTTTTACTTGACGTTTGCCGACCACTTTATCTATAATGGGATCGTTCTCCGAGTTTATATAAATATTGACATTGCGGAGCTTCTGTTCGGCTTCAAGTGCTGAATTTAAGTGACAGACACTCGAATGCTTAGACTATATTTTTTCCATTCTTTAAGCTCGAATGGGAGTTACTTAATAGTTATGAGAGTTAGTCGGGTGGAAAGGAGTTTTAATTAAAAGTAAAAGGTGCAATTACGTCGACAACTTTAATGGTGGAGCAAAAAAGATTGCAAAATAAATTCTTCGCTTTGCAATTCCATCAAGTAAGTTTTTATTATTAATTAGAGTATGATATTCGGATAGGGAATTTTATGAAAAAAACAGTCATATGCGATTTGATTGTTATCACAATTCTATGCATTTTCCTGACGTCGTTACAAACGGAAATGCAATTTTTGCATAACCTAAACTTTACCCATCCTTATCTTTAGTGCATCATTAGATAAGTTACAACAAAAATCATGTCGACTAAACAAAACAATAAGTTTTATTGTTGACAGCAATTAAATAGTCAACGTTGTTACGTTCTGAGTGTAAAAAATACAATCGGCTTTTTATCATTGATATATGAATCTATATGTATAGATCATTATCGTCCTTCACGGTCGTATTGGAAAATTAGTAATTACTCTAGAAATGATAATGCGACAGACGACGAAGAAGACTTTGCAGGTCGTGTCGATAGTGGTAAATTCGTATCGATTCGTTACCACCATTCTACATTTCGGGGCAAATGCCTATTTACAGTACAACAGACATACTCTTTATTGCACAGAATAACAAACAAAACACAAAAGTTAGAGTATGACAGCCGTCACTCTAGCCTTGAAGAGGCCCAAGCTGAAACAGGCAGGGAAAACATAGACAAGCAGCGGGCAATTTGCTTAGAGGATGGAAAAAATAAGCAATTGAGCGTTATATGTAGCTGGCATATCAACAACATATGGGTGGCAGTGGTAATAACGCGTATGCCATCGAACTATGAATATAACTAAAATAAACTAATCTCAACGTATCTTATTTTTCGGAACGCCTGGACACAGCGCTTTACTGGTTGCGACGTCACGTCGTGTTTGTATAGGGGATGACTAGAGATAGATAGAGATGGATCATGGATAAATATCATTGGGATAAATACTCAGTAGAAAGATAAATATGGATAAATGTCCATGTTTATCCATTTTTACTCGATATTTATCCAAGAACGTGGATAAATATTTTGAATCGTGGTTTATTATTTATATAGTAAAACAAAGTATATTTTTAAGCTTAATTTGTAAACATTGATACAATTTAGTAGCATGTACGTATAGTATATTGCTTGTTATACCTTTTTTCTATACGCAGTGATAAAAAGAATACGTTTAAGTACCATAAATCCCTGTACTTTTGCGTGAACCTTATTATTTTTTAAATGCGTAGTTTGTTAAAAAAATTATCTACACACAATATTAAACAGCTGTCGAACATTTTGTATGGAGTTTTTTCTTTCAAATTACTAAGTTGGTCCGTTATTGTACAGTTGTTCGGCTTCGTATATAGAATATAAGGGTTTTTGGTTGTTCAATATTTTATTTTAAAAAACTGTACAGACTTCATTGGAAATACTTAAACGATACTTAATTCTAATACAAAGGAAATTCAATTCAAAATCACATGGCCACTAATTTGCCAAAGCCTAAATTCGCTACCGACTAATTTACATGAGTGCGAAAGAGGCGGAGAGAGCCGCTTAGGAGAATTGTGTCCGCACTTCGCATCAGTTCATAGATAAGTAGTTTTCATTAAAATAGCGCCATCTAGTTACGAGTTAGTTTAGTCCACTGGCGAAACTAACTCGTACTGAACTAATACGTAGGCTATAGGTAGACATAAAAATCTAGCGAGTGCCTTTGTGTGCCAGGGAGTACCTTTGAGTGCATTTGAGTTCCCGCGAGTGCTTTTGAGCGCCCGCGAGTGCCTTTGAGTGCCAGCGAGTGCTTTTGAGTGCCCGCGAGTGGCAGTGATTGCCTTTGAGTGCCAGCGAGTGCTTTTGAGTGCTTCTGAGTGCCTATGAATGCCCGCGAGTGGCTTTGGGTGAACGCAAGTGCCAGCGAGTGCGATTGAGTGCTTGGAGTGCCTTTGAGCACCACCGAGTGCCTATGAGTGCCCGCGAGTGCCTTTGAGTGCACGCGAGTGCCATTGAGTGCATTTTAGTGCTTTGAGTGCCTTTGAGTACCACCGAGTGCCTATGCGTACCTGCGAGTGTCTTAGAGTGTCAGCGATTGTTTTTAGTGCCAGCGAGTGCCTTTGAGGGCCAGCAAGTGCTTTTGAGTATCAATGAGTGCCAGCGAGTGCCTTTGAGTGCCCGTGAGTGCATTTGAGGGCATTCGAGTACTTTTGAGTGCCTTTGAGTGACTTCGAGTGCTTTTGAGTACATTTGAGTGGAAGGCACTCGCTGGCACTAAAAGACACTCAAGACACTGAAAGGCACTCACTAGTACTCAAAGACAGTCTTTGATACTCACGGGCACTCAAAGGCACTCACGGGCACTCAAATGCACTCGAAGGCACTCGCTGGCGCTCCCTGGCACTCAAAAGCACTCGCGGGCACTTAAATACAGTTTTTGGCACTCAAAGGCACACGCTGGCACTCAAAGGCTCTCGATGGCACTCAGAGGGCATTCGCGGGCACTCAAAGGCACCCAAAAGCACTCGCTGGCACTCAAAGACACTCAAGGGCAATCAAAAGGACTCAAAGGCACTCGCAGGCACTCGCCGGCACTCAAAAGCACTCGCACGCACTCAATAGCACACGCGGGCACTCAAAGGCACTCGCTAGTAGTCAAAGGCACTCGCTAGTACTCAATGGCACTCGCGGGCATTGAAAGGCACTCGCGGGCAATCAAAGGAATTTGTGAGATCTAGTGGGCACTCGCGGGCTCTCAGAGGCACTCGCACGCACGCCTTGCTAACTCGCACATCTCTGATGGAATCGCAGCCTAATCGAATCTTTTCAAGCGAATGCTCACCGGTGAAGGAGGTAGCTAGTAAAGTAATGCTCAAAAACGAATGTTCACAAGCGAATGCTCGTCGGTGGGGAGCGCCCTTACATAAAATAACGGCAAAATGAGAAATAATCGTACGTAATTATTTAATAAAAAATTATTTCTAATGAATTTTATTATAAAAAACACAAAAAAATATTTTCCATGTTTTAGGATAAATACTCAGTAAAAACTGATATTTATCATTTGACGGATATTTATCGGGTAAAAACCCATCTCTAGGGACGATCTATATTTATACTTTGTATGTGTGCTTGTGATTTGAATTGACTACTGATCTTTGACGAAGTTGCCGGTTTATATCAAAAACAGGCATTTATTTATTTAGGCACATTCTCCCACATAGCATCGATTCCTGTGCGCAAGAATACCTAAACCTATGCCCTTTTCATGGATTACTACCCGCCCACACTCTCCCTACACATCAAAGCGGCTCTTGCTTAGACCATATTATGCTTAAATCTACTTTTAAATCAATAACATTAGTTACTAACTCTACAATAACCGATCATAAAGCTGCCTTACTAACCTTAAATTGTAAATTGCTTAATTCAACTCGCACGCAAATAATTTCTAAAATTAATATAAATAAACTTGAAGAATATTTATGCAACATTGACTTTAACCCAGTTTATAATTCTGATGACGCGGATTATTGTATGTCTTACTTAGTAAATAATGCACAGCAATCAATATTAAGTAATAGCAAGGTCATGCGATTAAATAATAAAAATTACAATATCAAACCTTGGATTACACCAGGACTTATTCGCTGTATGCGTCATAGGGATAAATTACATATGAAGGCAAAAAGTAATCCAGCTAATTTAATTCTACAAATATCATACAAAAGATATAGGAACTTTTGTAACGACCTACTTAAAAAAGTTAAAAGCTGTTATGATAAAAAAGAATTGGAAAAAGCTGGTACAGACAGTAAAACCTATATAACCTACATATCGAAACAGCATAAATCATCTTCAGGATTATTAAAAAGCCAATCATCTGATCGTATTGCTGTTAACAAAGCAAATGAATTTTTCGTTAATGCAGGTAAAAATCTGGCACAAAAAATCCAGAGTTTTCCGCTTACTCAACCACGTTGCTCTCAATCCATCTGTAGTAAGTCTCTGGGATCATTTGTAATATTAGATACGGATGAAAGTGAGGTTGAAAGAATAATTGTAAGCTTAAAAAGCGATAGTGCTACTGGTTGTGA
>NW_020653852.1:9521058-9585486 GCF_003589595.1 Hyposmocoma kahamanoa | reverse complement strand
TCATTTTGCAAAAATGTTTAACAAAAGGAATATTCCCCACGTGTTTAAAAATAGCTGTTGTGGTCCCTGTACATAAATCTGGTAACCAAGAACAAATAACTAATTATAGACCTATTTCGTTACTGCCAGCAATATCTAAAATATTACAAAAACCTATTAACAATAGACTTGTCTTGTATTTGGAGAGACATTCCATATTATCTAAAACACAGTTCGGTTTTAGATCTAAATTATCGACATCTGACGCCGTGCACCACCTTACGAATTTTGTAGCAAGGGAACTAGACAAGGGTAACAAAACTGTGGGTATTTTTCTAGACCTAGCGAAGGCTTTTGATACAGTTTATATCCCTGTGCTGTTACAGAAGCTTCAATCGCTTGGTATAAGGGGCATACAGCTTAAATTACTCGAAAACTACCTGGAGGACCGATCCCAATGTGTTAAAATAGGTGACATTCACAGTTCTGATCTGAAGTGCACTTCATTTGGAATTCCTCAAGGAAGTATTTTAGGACCAACACTTTTTCTGATTTACATTAATGACCTTTGTAACCTAGATTTACAAGGTGGAAAGATCATATCCTATGCTGATGATACTGTTCTACTCTTTTCTGCAAACCCTGACAAGGAAGTACGACTATGCACAGCGTGGATTCAATATAGTAAATAACTGGCTCCAACATCATTTGCTAACACTAAATACGGATAAAACTTGTTTTATGTAATTCCGTATGCGGAAATCAAAGTCATTTATATCTAACCCTAAACTATATGCTCTCCATTGTTTTGAGCCTACTAACAGCCTGTGTAAATGTCCAGACATTGCTATTACTAACAAGATAAAGTATTTAGGTGTTATATTAGATGATAACCTAACCTTCAAACACCATATCGAAGCACTAAGCGCCCGACTCCGTAAGTTAATGTTTGTGTTTAAAAAACTACGCGTTTCTGCTGATTTTAAAATAATCAGGCAAGTTTATTATGCATTATGCCAATCATTAATTACTTACTGCATTACATCATGGGGTGGTATAGCTAAAACTACTTTACCAATCATTGAAAGAACCCAGCGAGCTGTCCTAAAGGTTTCTACCTACCGCCCTTTCCGTTACCCCACTGACCTTCTGTATAAGTCATGTAAAGTATTAACTGTAAGGCAATTATTTATTAAGTCCACAGTCCTCAAACAACACGTATTGCTCCCATACATTACTGAAAACACTAATAAAAGACGAAAAGATATTGTCTGCCCCAAAATTATATCATCAAAACATACTTTTATTTCAAGATTTTTTGTGTTTCTTGGACCATTTTTGTACAATAAATTAAACGCCAAATATTCCATTTATAATTTCTGTTGCTTTAAGGTAAAGAAAATTCTCCAAAAAGCTCTTCAAAATATGTCCTATGAGGATACAGAGAATTTAATTATTATCGTAAAATAAATGTTGTCTTGTTCAATTGTACATTTTTTTGATTTGATTGGCAATTTATTGTTTAATTTTATTTCATAACATTCTCCTAAAAAGTACCTATTTATAATATTAATAGTATCCACGTTTATAATTAGTAGTACTTTTTACCTGAAATACAGGAATTTCCTAGTTCAGGTACATGTGTTATTTCTACATTAAATCGCATAAGTAGTCTTTAGTTTTCTCTGTACATTATGTTACTGAATAAACAATTTTATTATTTATTATCGCTAAACACTAGTAATAATAGAACAATCTATTCAAATTTCCTTCAAAACTATACATTGAGAATATAACATATTCACAGTTGGGTAACCCATTACATACGGTTAAGTTTTAGTCATGAAATAAACTAAATTGTAATGAAATTCAAGAAAAAAATACACGATAATCGTCCTAAAGTATGTAAATAACCATTTTAATAACATTTACTTACATTTCCAAGCGCTTTTCTACAGAAATTTCTGTTTCAAAATCGCGTCAAGAGCAACGTAGGTGTACGAATTGGGAATAGGATTAAAACAATAAGAGACGTTTCAGTTTAGTAACAGAATTTATTTTGCTGAAAACATGGCTCAAGTGGCCTTGTCACGGATCCAAGACGACGCAGTCATTTTGTTGTGCCACGCACAGGAAGAAAGGGGCAATGTAGGTAACGCTTCAATAATAAGATTCCGGTTGATATTCAAAATTTGCCGTTCATGTGATTTTAAGATTAGCCCTTTTACATTTATTTTGGACCACTGTAAATGGGCCACCTGTATGTATTATTAGAGGTTATAATAATAAACAGTAGTGAACCCACAGATATCTAGTGAACCAATTTAGCTCTTGCAGGTTGTATCGATCTATGTTTGAAATAAATATTGTAAATGATTAAAATTATTTCTTTAAGCCCTAGAGTTTTTTGCTTATTCTTCTCAGGCGAATTAGTCTTACGAAAAAGCTAAATCGGTTGGGGAGTTTTCTATTGTAAATGTAAATAATCTAATTTGCTGACTTACAAAATGTATTTATTTGGTCTGTTTGAAATTAAGACTGACGGGATCCTTGTCACACATGGGCGCTACTACTGACATAGCTGTCACAATTCCGCGCATTGTAATGGCAGTCTTTAGTCGCGCTACGGGTAACTGATGCACTCCCGATCACTGATCTACTATTAAAAATATAATTATGTGAAAGGACGGAAGGACGGAAGAAAGGAAGAAGACAGAGGAAGGTTAAAAGTAAAACAAAAAATAGATCTTATAATTATTATAATACACCACATTTTTTTTATTATTTTCATTCTTGTATCTTATTGTTTTGTCAACCTTTCAATTTGAGTTTTGATACTATTTTTTCTATGTAACAAAATTAAACAGGAAACATAAGATAATTTTCAATAAGGTACAATTTAGTTTGTAGAATGAATACACGTAAAGATAACAAAAAACGTTAAGTGCTACTATGTGATAATAAATCAAATCGTAATACTCAAAAATTGGGTACCTCAGTGTACATACATCAAAACTTTACGACCGATTTTGTCAAATACCTATTACTTGGTTGTAGGACAGTTTACAATCAGTCATTCAAACAGGCACTAGACAAGGGTAATCACTAGATATACAAATTAATTGTGCCGACAAAGAAGACACAATAAGAAAAAATTGTCACAGCATGATACATAAAGCTATTTTCACTTCTCATGCTCAAGTTAAAATAAAATAGGATTTTATGCTCTAGTGCATAAAATAAAAAAACATCACATTAAATATGTCTAATTGTTGTAATTTTAATTACATAATCTTTTATTTGTAATATTGCTGTTTAATTTCCGCGCAATCGAAGTGAAAATCAGAGTGTATAACTCGTTCATAAAACCCATTTTATCCTCGACCTAAGTATCCACTCTCGCCTGCGGCTCGGTTGGATACACTCGTGTCGGGTAAAATGAAGAGTTTTATGCACTTGCTGTACAATCTACTATTGTTAGTGTGACAACAAATATACCTTACACTGTATACAAACATTTGTAGTTCGTGTTATAAAGCTACTCACACTGAGGCTAGCAAATCTAACTTTCTAATTTTAACATGTAATTTATTATTTAATAAACTATTTTAGTAAACTATTTACCAATTTTATGTACAACTTTTCCATTAGCAGTAACACAATAGTTTTACACAAATTTCCGTACAAATTGTCAGACAAACTGTTAACAAAAATTGTTTGTTTAATGCGATATGGAATATTATTTATACACTCCTTAGTATATTTTAATATACTAGGGGACGTTTTTCAAACAAAGATTATAAATATTAAGCATTAAACGTTGCATCAGAAACCGAGAGACATTTTACATAAAGTCTCTCTGTTATGTATTTGAGAAAAGAAATCCGTAAGTACTATAATGTACCTTACTTTGTTTAGTTTAACCCTTAACCGGTCTTACGGCCGGCTAAGAGTTACGATAATGGACCTTATTGACTAACATCTATATCAGAGCCGATGAACGAAGGAACACACGGCAAATTTTGAACTTTATATTCGTATTTCAATAGAACATTTTTTGCCCCGTTTTTATCTCTATGAATACACTACAGTATACGTAACGGTGTGGGTATTTAGAGACGTGCAGTCCTTGCTGTACGTTTTCTTCAAAACATTTGCTGCAGTTTTTAGTTGTAAACGCTTCGCCTTAGATTTACAAATTTTTCTTTTTTTAAATACCATTGTGTCTAAATTTATGGTGACCCTTACAAGTTCCCTTTGTTCATGAAATGGAACCCGGCGCCGTAAACCACGAGCGCGCCGGCCTCATTGCCGAAATACTCGTGGACAATCGTGTGGTTAACCTTTTGATCGTGTATATACTTGTCAAACTTTAACCGCTGCGCCCGCCTCTGTTCGTAGCGTTGCTGTTTCTTGTCGAACCATTTGAGTTGGAATTTGGTGTATTCTTCTACGTGTGCAGTTTTGCAAGAGATCGCACATCCCAGTTGCTTTTCTGTAAACTCTATCATTCCTAATTTTTGCATCTATATCTTTGACGAATCGTAATCTTATTTTTTTCTCAGTGACGCTCTTTAGTTTCGTATACAACTTTACCCTTTTTCAGCGTTTTGTGCTTAAACCTGTCGCTGGTTCTCGTGCATGTGACTATCGGAGTTTTGGTGCCCGGATCAACTGCTATAACTTTATTATATTTCCTATAACAACTGTTGTTGTTTTCAACTGCTTCTTCTTTTCTCACTTCCTTGGCTTTACATTTGTACCCTTTATCAACTAATCTATTTATCGACATTCAAACGCAAAGACCGTAGGTGCAAAAACTATAACTCGTGTTGAATATTTACAAACAGCGGGACAAACTTCCAAAAATTTTGCTTTACTCCTTTCTCGGTAACATTGTTGGCGTTAAACTAATCACCGATTTTGTTATCACTGTACTTATTTTTATAGAATGCGTTGAAACACGACTCGTCGACCTGCGCCTTCATTGAATTTTCGAAAAACTTAAAAAACATGTATCGCTTTAAACGTTTGAAAGCGTACGTGCGTGTGTATATTCCTCTCCAAAATTGTAGTATACTCCTTGGCGATAGCCATTAAAGTGAACGACCTCAACGCTTCGTCATACACCACGTTGTTATTCAATTGCTTGTATTTTTCAATAATATCCAATGGATCTTGTCTGCTCTTCAACACGTAGGTGAATTGTAAAGGTTCAAACTTTGGAAACAGGAGAGGAAATTCATCACGAGTACAGTAATGTTCGAAAAAGTAATTTATCAAATATGACAATTCTATTTTATTTGTATTTTATTCAATGAACAAAATTCAACCCCGAGTCTTGACAACTCTTTTACGTCGTTTCGAATCGAATTCAATAATTCAACTCTTTATCTGCCAGCGTACAGAGGAAAGAATAAATTCCCTTTTTGACTAGTGGTCGAAAAGGCTCGAGCCTTTTAGCCCTTTTTTAAGACTCGCCGCTTTATAGCGATGGCTAGAAGGCTAAAAAGCTAAATAACTCTCAAGCCCTCGAGGCTAATTGTATTTATGACTTTTGCTAGCCGTCAAAAAGGCTCAAGCCTTGTAGCCCTAAATTTAAAGCTTGCGAGTCTTTTTTAAAGGCGGACTCACAAAACAGTACCTAGTTCTAAAATGGCTCACTAAAAAAGGGCTTGAGGCTTTTTTTAGGCCTAGGCTTTTTTAAAGCCTTTTTAGAATAGTGGCGTCGTGGCGTAGTGGTTAGTAATCCTGACTGCTAATCCAGAGGTCGTGGGTTCGATTCCCACCGAGGACAAATGTTTGTGTAATGAACATGATAATTTGTTCTGTGTCTATAAATGTATATGTTTGTTTATCGGTTGTCTAGTATCCATAACACAAGCTTTAGTTTGCTTACTTTGGGACTAGATAGCGTTGTGTGCATATGTAGTGACATATTTATTATTATCCATTTATTATTATTAATATTGTAGCCATCACTATAAAGCGGTGAGTCTTAAAAAAAGGCTAAAAAGCTCGAGCCTTTTTGACCGCTAACGCCAGTCTTCTAAAAAGGCTTTAAAAAAAGCCTCGGCCTAAAAAAGCCTCAAACCCTTTTATAGTGAGCAATTTTAGAACTACTGATTTGTGAGTCCGCCTTTAAAAATGGCTCGCAAGCTTTAAATTTAGTTCTAAAAGGCTCGAGCCTTTTCGAACTCTTTTGTGAGTCCGCCTTTAAAAAAGACTCGCAAACTTTAAATTTAGGGCTAAAAGGCTCGAGCCTTTTCGACCACCATTTTTGACACAATATACTGACACTTCGTGGTTAATGTTCGAAAAAGTAATTTATCAAATATGACAATTCTATTTTATTTGTATTTTATTCAATGAACAAAATTCAACTCCGAGTCTTGACAACTCTTTTACGTCGTTTCGAATCGAATTCAATAATTCAACTCTTATCTGCCAGCGTACAGAGGAAAGAATAAATTCCCTTTTTGACACAATATACTGACACTTCGTGGTTGTCACGAGCACGCTTCTTTCGGTTTAACCCCTAAATACCTGTGTACCTGCCTAATTCTTTAGTGTCTGCTAAACAGTGACAAGATATTGCCGCATTTATTTTTAGTTTTCAAGTTTTTAATAAACACAGTTCCATACGGAACATAATAAATAGTATTAGAGTGTGCAATTTTTACTCTAGTTTTTTCTGTAGATAATAACTAAAAACTCATTGAATTTATATATTGTTTTGATTCTATACTTATGTCGTTTGAGTTGATGTTGAGATGTCAAAAATATTACTTCAAGTTATTGAGGTTTTGTCTTTTATTTTTATCATAATTTGTTCCGTTTTTGCTATACCCAACGCGTTCGATGCCATGTCTGCAATGTTTTTTTATGTGAAAAACATCGTTTGTTGTCTGTTCCATATGTGCCCCAAATAATTAAAGCTGTACCAATCACAAGTCTGGTTTAATTCTGCTTTCCCCTTTCCATCACCGGGGGATAAGACGCAGGCTGAGATATAGGCTGATATTCCAACGCTTCCACATTTATATGGCGAACGGCTATGGAGTGGAATTCACTGCCTACAGATTTATTTCCCGAACGCTTATAACTCGGGCCTTGAAAAGTCAAGGCGAGAGCGAATAGGCATTATTTAGGTGTATAACGGGTGAGATCGAGGTCTAATTCGCATTTTATTGTAAAAAAAATCAAAATAAAAAGTTCCCATTTTTTATTTTTTTGAAGACTGAACTTCAGAAGACTAAAGTACATATGTTTTTGTTTGTTTTATTTCGTGAAGAATTTTATGTTCCTTTATTCTTAGTTTTTAAGATTTTTGACAAATATAAGTTTATATTTCCTTTTAATAGTATTTTTTTATTTAACTCAACATGCCTCTATAATCAACGTTATCAGCAAGGACACTTTCGATCTTGTAATAAGTCTCACAAATCAATATCATTATGATCTAATAATATTATTTCTAGATACAACATAGAATAAATGATAAAATAGAAACGGTATAAATTTTCCAAATTTACTATATGTGGTACAATGACTCGGCGAAAATAGTAATAGTGTCCTATGAAAATGACAATAGCATTTAAGGGTTAAGCACTTTAAACTTGATGAACGGGCGTGGTCACTTATCCCGCACGAATTACAGGTTTTCACACAATTGTCGCCCTGCATCATTTATTTATCTTGTACTTTCACTTGAATTCTTCATGAAATACATAAAATTTGGCGGCAAAAAATATTCATTTGTTAGGCACTGATCCAAGTTTTCAGCCCCTTCTCAAGAATAAAAATTATTATTTATGGATACAATGCGGCTTATTATTCAGTAAACATAGGTGGTCAATAAGTTATCATAGTCCAATTAAGGGTTAAAAAAAAACAAACTATACTAATTAGTCCACTGATTAATTAGTACAAATAACACTAGTATGCAGTCCAACTGAAATATTGTAAATTACATACAAATCTCGATCAATTCTCAGAGTTTTGTACATAATTAAATACAATCTTACATTTCCTATTTAACGAGTTCTTTTAAAAAAATCATTGTTTAATACAAATAAAAACAAACTTCATTTTCGTGTGATTCTTAATTTACACGGCGGAGTGGAAAAATGAGGTATCTTACCTATACATTAAATTTAATACATCGCTCGGGACTTTTTGGAAATTGATTCCTAGTTCACAGTGCTTAGTATAGTTATTTTTAAAAGTGCAAGTGGGTAGTTTTTTAAAGGCAAATACGGGTGTACTTACCTTTTATACCCAGAAAAACAGCACCTACTAACACAAATACCTGAATTCGAATTAGTACGGGCATTAGAACAAGTGTCTAAGCGACGGAAAACATCGAAGACTTGCATAGCTTGGTGATTGTTTTCTGAAAGACATTTCAAAGCTACTGCGTTGAGTTTGACGAGGGCATAATGGCCTAACATGCTCTTTAAAGCGGGCAGTGCCCTGCAAGGAAAGGCGAGTAACTAGAAGATACAAATTACACGCGATAAAAACTATATTTCATCTTATAACAATTTCCTACCTAAAGGCAATTATTTTTCTTTTACAAATTTTACGCCTACCACGTCTGGTAGTTGCTATCTTATTCATAATGCTAACCAGCAAATGCGGGAAGTCTATATCTTACTTTTACAAATAACGTACACAATACTTCCGTTACTTATTATTGCTAAGGGAGGTAGAACTTGCCAGGCAAATACTTACAATATTAAGTGCTAAATACTATAAAATTCGCATTTAATGGGAACCGTTTGTCGTTCGAATAACACTTACTCTAGTCTTAACATGTAGTTTGTAAAACTAGATGTTTGGTTTACACTTGACCCTTACTATCCTACGTATTGGTAGACAAGACACAAGTCGTTGGCTAAATTCGTAAACCTCGTAACTTCCATAAATGTGAACTTTTGAGTAGGCACAAAAGAAAACAGGTTTGCTAGAACTAATTATATGTCAGCCTATGATTACACTTTTTTTATAACTTAAAAAAGGTCTAGAAATTATATTTTAAGCTTCAATTGCCCGATATTGAGCTTGAAGAGTAAAAAAGGGATTTCATCTAAAAACAGATTTTTCAAATTTAGCCGACTAAGTGTGTTGGGTGTACTGTTGGAACGCAATCGATTTTAAGAGTCTACTTGTCGGCCAATATGTTGGATATCGAATATTGTAACATTTGATTACACACTTATAATATCATATAGATGATTAGTGTACAGGCTCGTCTAAGAACTGCTAGCGCATTAATAATCATATTCGTGAGAAAACACTTGACTACCATTTTAATAAAGTGTGTACGTTCTTCCACCCTCGCTGCCAAAACAATTTTTTGCGACAACACTATTGATAATTTTAATTCGGTTTATTTGTAACTATGTATGAATTACTTCATGATTTTTGTGGACGAATTACAGGCAAAAGTTGATATACATTACTAGATCCCAGTATATTCTATCGCATTTGCACGAAAGAATGTTCTCATATTTGTAAAGTTTCCAGAAAGTTCCGAGCGATAAACGGCATTGTTCGTTGGGAGGCCGATCTCCGCACTTGCACAAGGGTCGCGCGGTGAGCAACCCTCACTACCACACTCAGTATGGGGAGTAGTACCCACCACGCCTGAAAGGTCTGCAAATAAGGTGTTTGGTTAATATAAGGACTTTCACGAAACTTATAAAATACGGAAAAAGCGAATTTTGTTGACATAAACCACTACATACAGAAAGGTATAACGAGAACACACAAGCATTCGATTGTATCTGCAAATAATTTTAGTTTAATTTTAAATAAAAAAAACTATTAATGTAATATAAAATAAAAAGAAGATTAGTAATTTGATAGACTTAACCGTTGATAATAAATGAAAACAAAAATAAAAACGACACCCAATAATTGCAAATAATACTGGGAGCTCGGTGAACTTAGCGGATATCATGTAATAATGTAAATTTCATTCATTCCTTTTATTTTTATTGTACTATGAGTAGAATAGATAGCTTGTAAGTGTACTACCAAAATGGACTGTATATTGTCTGCAATATTTATTTATTTAATAATATGCCAGCACCAAAATTCGCTTCGCAGTGAAGCCAGCCCAAGCTGGGAACAAAAGTACTTATGGTCTGGATAATATCGACGCCGCCCCTTGATGACTGCAGACTGATGTTCACTTGGCCACTGCTTGCACTAAGTTGACGTTATTTCAAAATATACAAGGCATATGTATGCTTTCCATACTTTCACAGAAAAACTATGGTGGAGCGTATTTTGTCTGATATAGTACATGACGTTGTTTCCAGCTTATGCAGTGGCAAAATACGGACAAATTTAGTACATGTAAACGTTGATAAACTATTTTTAAAGTTAAATTTGACAGATCTAACTTAAAAATAATGTATCAGGGACATTAGAATTGTCAAATTTCGCACCCCTCACAGAACAATGGCATAAGAGGAGTTACGTCAAAAATGTTTATTACTCCACTAGATATCCAAATCCTCTCCAATTTTTGTAACTCTATCGACGTAGATAGAGTTACAAGAATTGGAGAGAATGTGGGTTATATTTTTCTGTATCTAATGGAGCTATAAGCATTTTTGACGTAACTCCAGTAACTTCAATTATGCCATTCTTCCATGAGGAGTGCGATTTAATGAAGTGAAATGACTGTAACCCACAATCCTCGTGCAATCCTATACAAAAATGTGTAACTACTAGATTTGCGAGAATCGTTCTACTTATAGCAATTGCACTCATGCAAGCTCAATCGTGCGTAATCATAAATAAATTATACGATAATAGAAGAGAGTTACAGTGCATATTCTTATAAGTGTAGTACTAAAACTGACTAGTGTTTTTTTACCATGAAAGAATAATGCCAGATGTATGTATGTCTTGTATTACTGTTCACAATATTGAACAGTAATACAAGACACACAATTTAAGTCGAAATCACATTAAACCGGTAAGAAAGCTTTATGATTTTCTCACTCTTATTGCATAACCATAAAGCTGTTTTGGATCTGCTCAACAAGTTTCTTGAACTAAACATAAAATAATGTAAAGACAAAGAATTTCCACTACAAAAACGTCTTCATCCAAATTGCATTAAATTGAGTAACATAAATAATTTCATTTGCGCATTCCCAATTCAAAACTACTAAAGGTTGTGCTCAACATGAAGGAGACAGCGTGAAAATTTAATTTGTTATTAGAAAAAATAGCACTAGTGCGTGCATACGCTAGCAAATTCAAACACGGTCCACATTTATAGACACCAAAGGAAAAAGGTAGGATGAAGCATTGAAAATTCAGATTCTTCTATCACAACCTTTATTCAGAGTATAGTGTATAGAGGGTATAAAATAAATATCTTCAATTGAACATAACATTGCAACAATATTCAGAACGATAATGCTACCTACAGGTAGGAGATGTTACAGCACAAGCAAATACCAAATTTCCCAATACAAATGCATTTTCTCACAAATATACAATATACACGTTACTCTAAGTGGTTGTACTTAATTTAAAATCATTCAGTGCTGACATCTTCTATTAAAAAAAACAGGCATATGTAGCTCGCAACCAAGTAATAATAATCTAACACAGACAATAATAGCGTTTTCTTATAAAAAGATACAATTCATTTCAGTTAAAACAGGCATTAAAAGTCATGCCCAACACCTGATTGTCAAATCCACCTTATTGTAAACAATTTAGAATATATACGTAATCCACATGCTCATGCTTGACAGCTACAAGAATCAAACAAGTTCAAAAGCTTTCTATGACTTCTAAAAATTGATACTTATGCTAATATAGCTGCAAGCTACACACTCCTGCAGTACAATAACAATTTAGTATGGATATTCCATTACCTGGGTTTGACTTATGTTCAAAGAGAATACTTAAAAAGTAGAAGTACAACAAGCAATATGTACTCTCATAAACCTTATTGGTTATGCTGCGATAAATCTATGCTAGTCAAATAAGGCCACAAGTTCCAAATTGAATAATATTTTTTGATATAAACATCCTCTATTCGTACCGAGAAAGTCAACTGCGGAGGTCAGTACTGTTAACGTAACACAACGTGGGCTGTGGCATTGAAATAAGTTACAGAATACTCATACAAAAAATTCAAGGCCTAATATTCTGGGAGCTTTTGTCAGATGATCTTTTTTCAATAAACTTTACATAGTATTTTTCTGCTCTGATTGCAGCAAAAACGTCGTATCTTATAATATAGTTTATGAAATATCCATACTAGTACAGTCTGCAGAAGGAACACGTTCATCATAACACGTCTCGTCTGTTAGAATTTTTAGTCTGATGCAAAAGAATGAACAAAAAACTGATGACTCATTCCGCCTTTAGCATAAGCACAGACGCTCGTCTGTGTCGCCTAAAGCCAGCATAGCACAGCGGCATTAATTATCATATTACTGCCCCGCGCCCTTGTCCGCCCCGTATATATCACATTATTTCAAATTCGAATAATGCGATTCGGCTGAGACTATCTGAATTCATAGTACCGATTCTAGTGACGTCACCAGCTTTAGTCTAGAATTGTTTGAACAATGTGACGCGTTCGACGCAGACCAATAATAAAACGACGACCGACTCCGATGCATACATCGTATACGGTGCGTATAAGAGCGCTTTGAACATTGGGACGTGAAGACGGGTCCTATTACGATGAACATGAGAATAGAGATGTGTGTCAGTAAGGGTAGTACCTGCCGCGGCGCATGGGCCGGTAGCCGGAATAGTAGAAGCCGCCGCGGAACGACCGGCCGCGTCCGCGCATGCCCCGCGGTGGCCGGTTCGTCGACGAAAGACCCGGCTTGTTAGTGCGTTTCGGCATCACCTGCGTGAGTTAAACAGTTTGACGTCGTGAGAGAAACTCCGGTAAATAAATTTGTAATTCAAACTGCGACTTCACACTTTCTGATCAATGTAACTTTTAACTTGGTCTTAACATTATTAGTGTTATACAATGTTGAGATGAATGTGGATGACTGACAAGCTTAGCAAACAATCGCAAGTTCGCACAACCTGACAGAGCAAATTACTTCAGATCCAAAATTCCTTTATAGTTGTGAAAAGATACGAGTACCTTGATCTGCCGTCCTCTGAATAGTGACTCGTCCATGGCCATTGCTGTCTGTACACTATCTTTGTCTCCGAATTCTATATATGCGAAGCCTTTCGGGTGCCCATCGAATTTATTACATAATATTGTAACCCTGCAATAATGTTTCAATTGATTTTAGACCTGTCATTCTAAGATTACACACCGCACATTTAAATCGACTATATACGTCACTAAATGAAAAAGTCAGGTTTGGAAAAGAGACACTAAAGTTTTTTGAAAAAGTGAGAGTTTAGTATAATAACGGTATTATTATCAATGTGCGATGCATAGACAGCAAGCCTATAATTTTAAATTTTATACCAAAAACTAAAAAAAAGGCGCCAAAGTACAATGGTGTTGATATACATGGCTATTTCATGTCACAAACAATAAAGAAGAAATATAAAAGTTACGTACTAAACATCTATATAATAGCCGATATGTTCTCATAATCATGTATTATTATAATTTATTTATGCATTCTTGTTTTCATATACAAAATTCAATAAAGGGCGAAGTTACGAAACTGTCGTTATAAAGTTTTGGTGACTTTGAAATTAATAAATTTTTGTAAGGTAAGATTTAGATTTTTTTAAATAAAAGATTAAGGCTTCTTAATATAACATTTTTTGTTTTGGTTAACTATTGCAGATGCACTTGCACTGTCTTAGTGGATGAATAGAGATGAAAGAGTTTTACTATATCACCTACGCTGAAAACTGGATTTTTTACGATAATCACAAATGTTAAACACTGTGGGTGAACCCCAGCAACAAGCCCAAACACTGTCCAAAAAATATACTTATTCATATTTTTCCGCAATTCACATAATTAGGGGAATCTCACTCCCCACTTATTCTACTGCGAGTGTATTGATAACATGGCATGTATATTTTTATTAAGTAATTGCTATTATGTTAAAACGCTGATTTCTATTGAATAATACCGCAATTTCACACAAACGTTAAAATGTTTGTGTGAAATTACGTTACGTTACATTTAAAAAACAATACGGGTGCGGGTCGGGACCGCGACGCAGATCGGGCGCGTGTCGGGACCTCGACACGGCTCTAATTCCGTGTATTTAAATGGATGATAACACGCTGAGCGCGGGCGCCCCGCGCGCTTATGTCTGCCGCGGTCCCGATCGGACTCGCTCCCGCTCTATATGTTTCACCCTTTAACCCTATTTTATAAAACATAAAAAATGTGCTGCATGCTGTGTAAAATTTTTCTTAACGCAAAAAACGAAGTTGCAGAAACAAATTCGTTCATATGTACATCTTAGCGACATCGTAGAATAATTTATTTGGACCTAAACCTGCTTTTATATATTATACAATACCTATTAATAGAGCCGCAACCATGGAAATGCTGTTCCAGCTCCTCAGCTGTGGCCCCATAGTCCACATTGCCGACATACACTGATCTATTATCTGCTTCGATCTTCTCCTCTATAGACATGTTCAGAGGACTCGCTGTGTAATAAATTAAAACGCTTATTAAAATTATTGTTACAAAAAGATGTTCCTAGTTTGCACAATTCATTATTGGACACAGGAGAAAAACATTGCTTTTTTGCAAAGACGTGATCTTAAACTATGTAGTAAATATGCATAGGTTAGTCAAGGAAATAAATTTGAATCTAATTATAATTCAAAGATTTCAGATGGTATATTGTATTGTATCATGTTCTAATTTATTTAGTAACTTGGCACAGACCAGAAACAAAACTGTAAGCCGATTGTACGAGGTTCTACGCGAGAGCAGGCCCACAATTTTTTCTGTAGTCAGCTTCCACGCTTACAGTTACATATCGAGTTCTTAGGTTTTCGCGATGTTACACACAAGACACGAAACTTTCTTATTTTATTTTATTTATTTTATTCAATGAAATTCTTTTTTAATCTAAATCACGTATATTTGTTTTTTAAACAAACCAACGTTTTAGGCTCTTTCCATATTCATGGTCACAGCTAACCACGGAACCTGGTAAGAGCCCCATTAGATTTAGAGTATTAGATCCGAAAATATAGTTTGATTTCCTACAGTTACATTCAGATTAAATGCTCAATGGGCAGGTTCCAGCCAAAACATTATGTGCCTATACGTCAAATTGAATATTTTGAAATTTTACCCTAAAATAAGCTAATAAAGCATAAAACTCACTGAGTCCAGGCGGACTGCCCATGCTCATCTGCTTATCCACTTCAGTCTGCATTTGTTTGAGCTTTTCTGCCTCCTCCTCCATCTCACGCACGCGCGCTTTGATCGCCGCGAGGTCTGGCACTTCGTTACCGGCCGCCTCGTCGCCACCCTGGATAAATTATTTTATAGTACTATAGAAAAATGCATAAGTCACAAATATGTAGTTAAGTATAGTTTGAAACAATGAAAGGGGTACAGAGTTAGTAGAGATACAAATTTCAAAGCCTCCTATCACGGAAACTATTAGAGGTAGGTAGGTGCTCGAAGGAATGTCATAGAGGGTAACACTGGTCAACAGCTTGGGTTAAAAAAAATTCGAGATGGCGATTTCAAAATGGCGACCGAAGAAAAACTTGTTTCGATTCGGCTGAAAATTGGGATGTGAGGGTCTTTAGGAGTCCTTAATCATAATTTGGGGTCAAAAGTTTCTTTTCGCCATGTTTTAATATGGCTGCCATATCACTGTTTTTTCCGATTAAAAATAGCCGCCGAAAGAGATTCGCTCTGATTTGGCTGAAAATAAGCATGTGAAGGCCTCTAGAAGTGCAAGAAAGATATATAACTTATAATATAATAACTATGTAACTTATAAGATAAATAACTTGTGCTCAAAATTTGTTTTTCGCCATTTTCAAATATGGCCGTCATAGAAGCGTTCGTTTGTTAAAAAAAAATTGCTCAGATCCCTTTGAAAATTGGGGGTCTCTATAGGTTTTTGATAATAATTTGCGGACAAAATTTATTTTTCTCCTTTTTTCAATATGGCTGCCAAAACTACAAACTCTTTTAGCGGCAGATAAAAATTGCCTCTAATTCGATTGAACATGCGGGGTCTCTAAGAATGTTTAATAATAATTAACGGTCAAAATTTATTTTCCTGCCATTTTTCGCTATACTTTTTTGGCGATAGATAAAAGTTTATTCTAATTTGACTGAAAATTGCATGGTTTCAATCATAATTTGGGGTAAAAATTTTTTTTCCGCCGTTTTTCGATGTAGCCGTAATTTTTTAAATAAATGGCTGCTGAAAAAACTTGCTTTGCTCGGACTGAAAATTCGGATGAAAAGATTTCTAAGATTGTTTGATAATAATTAGTGGTCAAAATATATTTTTGCAATTTTTAAATATGGCCGCCATTAAGGAGCCATTTAAATTTTTTTAAAACAAAGTCCTAAGTGCCGAGGTCATAGGCCGAGACCTGCGGAGGGCGAAGCCCGAAGCAACCGCACGCCATCGCATGGAGGTAATATACAGAGGCGTAATAGATTACGAGTACAAGATCTCACAATTGTAAAAATGTAAGACATACTTCCCGATGTAGTGGAAATGAGATACTTATTATAGCGATGTTGTATGTCAACCGTCTCTCTGTTAGATTGCATTTTCTTGAAAGCGATGACAAAAAGATGTATTTAGGGGGGAAAAAATGCCAAAGTACTGCCGTATTTCCTGTACTAGAAATAGCAAAACAACGATAACCCAAAATACTCAGACCAGAACCAACTTAGAAATGTTTGTTTCCCCGCCCTCCCCGTGAGCCCGACCCCACCATAGGTGGGGTACAGAGCTTGTATGTTGTATACATACTCAATAAAATCTCAGTTCTTTATTTTAAAAATACACATTTCCTCGACACATTTTGTTGCAATGCATGTTATTGGTAAACAATTAAGTACAATATATTGTTGGTTAAGTAGTTTGGCAGTAGTGGTAAGTATATACATATATTTTATTCATCAATGGGGTTTATTTTCAAACAAAAAATGATTTCAACTTTGTTCACCACTTTAGTTTTTTTAAATGTATAGATTTATTTTTCAAAGTGGTGGCCATGTATAAGTTCTATATATAATAATAATGTGCACTTGCACTAAACTTAAGTACGTCTTAAACCACTTCTTATGATTTCGAGTGCTTTAAATCATACTCAAATCCTGACTTGAGCATTGAGTAGAATTCTGGAATACGACCCCTAGTATTCTAAAAGTCTTTATGTCACTCTTACTTTGTGACTAGAAAAAATTAATCATTACTTCAAAATCAATATAATTTTTATACTCTCATTCTTATTCTGTTAAACAGTACAACTTAGGTAATAGCTGTAATAATTAATCAGTCACTTCAAGTAATTTAATCATTATATTTTTGGTTATATCAATCCAGCTATTGTTTAATGTAGTTAATCTATTATAGCCATAAATGTACCTCATAAGAGAAACAAAGGGAAATATGTCATACATTCTTGCATGCAAATACACCATAGTAAAATAAATATGTTCTTAACATTAATAATTCTGCTGATGCCAATAATTCAGTAAAGTACGAAATTTTAGAAAGCCCAGTGAACAAAAGCTATTCAAAATATAATTAAGATTATACTGCCACACACATAAAGAAGTATAATATTAATAATTCATGTCGTTGCAGCCTTCTGCTATCCTTGAATATTAATTTATTGAATTTCATCCCAAAACAGTAGACACTATGGACGAATTACAGGTATTTCAAGTTGATAGAGCAAAAAAAATAAAAACACTTCGACAGTCTGTCCATCTATCCGTGTGTTCTCTATCTATCAGTGAATTCTGTTAAATATTTACTCACCCCGAGGCTGCTGTCGGTCATATTGAGGGAACCGTTTGTTCCGTCTAAATGATTGTTGTCAATTGAGTCTAAATAATCATCATTTTCTGCCATTGCCACCTCCTGATGTTATCATTAATACAGCAAACAATTTGTCTACACGAAATACAAACACCCTGAAAAATATCATTAGTGAAAACAGCGTTATCTTCAAAGAAATATTTCAGTGATTACGGGGAAGCTTTCCGACGTACCGGTAACCAAATCCGTTATACCAATGACCTAATTGTGAAATATTATTGGCATATTCTCGTGACACGAGAATGTACCACAACAACAAATATAAATTTATGAATTTCTTACTATGGTCTCGATATTTTTGGATTTGTTTCAGCGAAATTATTTAGAAAATAATACAAGCCAAACAATTTCACTGACAAATGACAATCATACACGCAGTGTGACCATAATATTCGTCTAATTTCAATGATAGTAAAATTTAATGTGTCAACCACAGGTGTCAAGTAATTATAAATACTATGAACTGTAAGTAAAAATATTTACTAAGTCTTATGTCCGTAAAGCTTAAGCCACCGCCAAATGTTAAACTTGATTATATTGATATAATTTTATTAGGCATTTGCACAATTTTGCCATACATTTTTGTAATGTTTTTGTAACATTTCAACTCTATTTGTCAGCCAGCCTCTTCCATAGTGTTGGTCATGGAAATAATTGAATTTTGAAAGAAAAATATTTTTCTGAAAAATAAATATTTTTTTGAAATTTTTTCAATATTTTTCCTTTCATTTTTTCCTTAGACTATTCCTTAATTTTTTTCCATCCTCTAAGATTTTTCCACATTTGACGTTGACACCTGCCAACAACAAGTGGTGGTGGTGTGGTTCCTGGAAGTTTTATTTCGCTGTTGTGAAATCATAATGTCGTTTCTATGTGGCTTATAAACTTTATTTTATAATTCACGCTAAATAAAACTTCAAAGATATATTTAAACGTAGAACGTAATATGAGTCTTCAAAATTATATTTTTCTAAATTTTCAAATTTTTCGGGAATTTTTCCGGAATAATATCCACATCTCGATTAATTATAGTGTGTTATGTATGATTACCAAGATTTGAAATATTTTTTCTGAAATTTACCGAACAGTAGCCTTTTCACAGTCGAGATTTGTTTGAATAATTTTAAATTAACGGAAAACTCTTGAGGCTTAGAAATTGTTTGTTTGTTTGTTTCTCAAATAAGAAAATTATCAGATTAATGTCAGAAGTAGTCAGAACGTAATATAATTAGAAAAATATCATCATACATTGTTATCTAAGATCGTTTCAGTTTAAAAAATTAATTACGGCCACGGGCAAGAACTGCTCAATTAATAGATGCGTATTATGAAATATTTGTTAAAGAAATTTATATTCAATTTTACACTATAGAATCGATAAATCGAGTCGGTTATTTCATTTTATACAATAGCGAATCTCGTGTCAGAACAAATCTCCTAAATCCTCTAAAGGATGGAAAAAAATCTAAGGAATAAATGCACGTGCTATGCGGGTTGTTTTCTTTTGCTTTGAGCTTTGCAATGTGATACTTTTTGAAGTTATCTAAGGAAATATATACTTGAGTTGGATTTCGGTTTATTGTTCTCGACTTTTTTTGGTTTGTTGTTAACTTTTTTATTTGTTGCGTTGTTCGTTTAACGTTCGTGTAACGTTTGATGAAATGTAGGCAACATAACAATTAAATTCTATTAATTGTGTTTTTGTTTGTTCTCAAACTATTATCTAAATGATTTCTTTCAACATTATAAATGGTTTCGTTTTGATATTTAATCGATTTTTTTCGATTCGGTTTTTATCACACATCTCTATAAACAAGCGCTGCTAATGCCAATTATTCAAAATCCCCAAAAATTGCGGCTAAAATCCCCAAATTTGGGGAGAGCAAAGTTCATATTCCTCACAAATTTCCCACATCTCGTGTTTTCATTGTTTATTACAAATACATCGCTTAAAAATACAATAAAAAATGAAGAACCTCGAAATGTAACCATTTATTACGTTTGCTGTGAATAAAACAGAATGTAAAATGTAAGCCAAATTATAAAATTAGATGACCTTAAATCTTTAATTTATTTTAATGAGATTTATCATCAATCAGTCTTTGAAAAAAAAACCTTCTTTTTTCCTTTACAAAATTCAGAAACTTAATTATTTGTTACGCATTTTGTGACACTATGTTAATGTTAGAAATAATTAATGAGTAAATTAAGTTAAGTTCGACCTAAGGATAGTTAATATTTAAAGTTGACAAGTGGCAAATTGTAGTGTGGAAGTATCAACTTGTCGGCTTTGTTTTGCTTGATTTAGTTTTTTTTCATACCGGGGACCGGCCTAAGCGGCAGAAAAGATCGCGAACTCAACACGCACCGGCTGGTAATTTTACAATTCCTGAACCAAGTGCTCGGATAATAATTCTATTTAAGCTGCTTGTCAATAATGTGAGGGATGTGCGATGTTGTAAAACACGTCGATATAGTTCATCACAGTGTTTCTAATTGTAACGATGAAACTAACGATGCATCGGCAATCGATAGCACATAGCACCAATCCCCGCAAAATCCCCAATCTAGTTGAAATTCGTTGAAATTTCCTGCAATTTGGGGATTTCCCCACAAATTGGCAATGCTGTTAGAAACTTCAAACGAAAGAAGTGACGTTAGCATCTAATAGTCTGTGGAAGTAATCAAATTCACTTGTGGTTCTTGGTTCTTGTATTAGTAGTTTGTGGTGGGGATCATAAATGTTCAAGACAAAAGGACAGAAGTTTTTTGTGGTTCTAGAGTACATTTTACTACATGCAGCATAATTACAGGAAAAAACGAATGGAAAAACAAGTGATCAAGAGTATCTTGTTACAGTCGTAACAAGTGATTTCTATTAAATAATACTACTTTTCCTCGACTCTTCGTATATTACAGACACTTGCAAGCGATTGGCTTGCTGTTGATCTTGTAATATGAGTGTGTATGTAATGAGCTTTTTGAAATTGTCAGGGAAACATTGTTCTTATTGAACTAAGACCACAAATTAGAAAAATATAGTGGATTTAGACTAAAGTTATATGATATGTAATGGTGTATACCTCTACAGCATTGAGTATAGTTATATTGGTAAGTTTAAGATTCCAAATGAAGAGTCCAGGGAAAGAATGATCAAAGTCACTTGAGGAGAATTTTAGGAAAAGAATAATTTAATTTAGAGAACTTTTAAATATTAGTGAAAAAGACACCCACAAATAAGGCGAGAAATAAAGTCGATGCTGACATAAATATATGTATTATAACGCTATGTAATCCATTTTAACTGAAATCATTTATATCCTTTTATCTTTACTACCATTTATTTGCAGGCATTTTTATGACTAAAAGTGAAAGTTAATTTTTAAAGAATTGGAACACTCAGCGTTTATTGCTTGATAGGCGGTACTAACTCAAAACATATTTTAAGTGACTTTGATCATTATTTCCTCGGATTCTTCAAATTTTTTGCATTATGTTAATAATGTGTTGTTCCCACATAGATTAGTGTGGTTGTCCCTCTATAACGAAAATGTTCTTCACTTTGTCCAGGTGTTTGTGGTGGTTAGCTGGGCACACGCCATATATTTGAGCTGGTGGCTGTCAATTCCACTTAAAGATGCCCCTGACGGCTGATGTTGCAGCACAACAGGTGCAGGTATGGAGTATCAATACAACTAAAATAAGGATTCACAAACATAAGTTGTTAAGCCCAAGTGGCAATGAACTAATTAGTATTTCTGTCCTATATTATTATAAGCATAGTGCAATGCGACAAGTACAGTAGTCCAACTTGTTACTGCAGCTTGTACCACACAAAGCATTTTTATGGTTAGTGTCCTTGTTTATGTGAATAGTTTGTGTTTTAATTTGTTTGTGAATTTCCTTTGTAATGATTTATCTGTTTTACATTTCATTGTCTTCTGTTTTGCTTCATTATTTTTGCATTTGTGGTAATCAAATTAATGTGCTTTTTTCTTTTACTATGCAAAGCAAAATTGATTCTCATTTTATTTTGTACAAATACATATACTACAGAAAGCACAGACAAAGTGAGAATTCTCAATCTTTCAATGTGTTATAAATTGACATATGAATGTAGCAATTTATGTGCTCCGTTTCAGTCTTTATGAGTGTTTTATTGCATTAGGTATGTAAAATAATACCACATAATACTGTAAATATACCATAGAAAGTGCTGCAATTCTGCAATGAATAGTTTGTGTGACCTGACAAGTTCCATGTGTGATTCTGGATATGTGTGCATCTGTAAACTGTATCCTTGGTAGCTTTCTTCTTGCTTGAGTTGAACTACTTGTCTCATCGTCACAGTTAAGAGCACATCAAGCTAGACACTTTGTACTTTGGACCGTCCTTATTGTAAGCAGCATAGAGTTGGATTTTTACTTTTAAATGTAAAGCTGGATGTGCTCATGACCCTGTACTATGAGCAACAGCATTGATTAATTCGACTTTTTTTAAAATAAAGAAAGTATAGAAGACAATTGCTTTTTTAAATTATTTATTTATTTTATCAATTTTACTGTATCTTGGATTTACATAGAGCTGTAAAAGAGGTGATTGAAATTAATTTTCAGGAACGCCTAAGGTCCCTGCATAGGTTGATATACGACATAGATTCAGAGAGAGGCCGTAATGAGCAGTGTATAGAGTCTATATTGAGAGCCGAGAAAGCTGCTGAGTCACCTCCAGCTAATGAGGATTCTTCCAGCTCTTCACAACAGGTATTAAATAAAAAGTAAAAGAATATTTACTGTATATCATAGGTAATGTAAAATGAGCAATGCAACTGCCTTTTCATAATTGTTTATTCAGGTTTACATTATATAACTGTTGTTATAATAAAATTTTATGATTGATGGCTTAGAATGTTGCTTTGGGCATAAAGTTAAATTGTATGATAGTAATAATATTAATTAATTTATGTTTATAAATTAATATTATCACTTATTCATATTCATTTATTTTCCATACAGCAAAGCCAATTGAAAAATCTATACAAAACTGGTCTAACTGCAGCTGAGCAAGAAGAGAGGTTGCTACGAGCCGCTCTGTCACGCATCTATGAGATACGTTCCATCAAGAATGAGAGAAGGATTCAGGTACCTTCTTATTGCTTTAAAAAACATATTGATGCACTCTGGGAACAAAGTGTAGGTTAACTTTGCTATTGTCAAAATATTGTAACCCCTATATTATCACCAATGTAAAAATGTGTTCCACATATATATAGATAGATTCATGTATATGTATAGCTAGAAGGAGCGACATAGACTTGGTTCTTGTATCCGGATTTCCGGATGAAAGAAACCGTCTCTTTATTCTATTTATGAAGATAAATAGCCGTACATGGGTGAGGCTGTCAAAAATGGCACTTTTTCGTCTTACGCGTTCAGCAGTTTCTTTATAAAAAGTATTCAAATAGTCTAGTGTGAAGATTGTCCTTTCAAAATACGACATTTCTGCTACTGGTTCGAATTTATGAACATCTGTTTTACTGTGATTTTGAATTTAAATATAATATTTTTAGAGCGCGATCACAACGATTCTCATGCGAGCCAAAATACCCTAAAATGGCCCTCGTAAATAAAATTGTAAATCAATCTTATTCTTAAGTTCTACTAGCAAATGTCGCCGATCCGTCAATGGAACCGTCAATAATAATAATAACAAGTTTATTTCCTTCACACACAACTCAAACAATAATTAGACATTCTCATGTAAAGAAAATGTTTGTTGTCTGTGAAGGCTGGAGCCTAAACTAGGATACCATGTGCTATAGGTCTCCAAGCCTCCACCTATGGATAAAGTATTTGTAAAACATTAAGGGTCGTATTCCAGAACTCTACTCAATGCTCAAGTCAGGATTTGAGCAGACTTGAGTATGATTTCAAGCACTGGAAATACTACCCTAATGGTAAGGACTTGAGTATGATTTTCAGTGCTCACTGCAATACTCAAGTCCTGACTTGAGTATTGAGTAGAGTTCTGGAATACGACCCTAACTGTGACAGGAATGATTGATATGAGGGATAAGTAAACAAAAAATAGTTTATGCATAGCAATATGTTAGAAAAAACAATAAAAAAAAAAATAATAACAATAAAATAAAATAAAAATACAAGAAAGAGCACAATAATGAGTGTGTATGTGTGTTTTTGGGTTTGTGTGTGTTTGTGTGTGTGTGTGTGTGTGTGTGTGTGTGTGTGTGTGCGTGGGCACGTGTGTGTGTGAGAAAGCAAGTATATATATGTATATAGTACATAAGGTACATTGGGAATTCACTATAATGGAACATGAAGTAAGTTTTCAGTGTCCTCATACGACATAATCTCAGTACTAAAAAAACCGACCTCATAAGTAGGTGGAATTATGTCTATTTGGTAAGTTTTATTGAAATATCCTTAAATTCGCCACTATACAGGACTTGACACTGGAGATAATAAAAATCGGTTCTCACTACTCAAAGAATATTGAGAGAAAAACGCCTTGAATTGGAGAAATAGCAAAATCAACCATTAAAATAATTGCTCCTTAAGGAAATTTAGGCGCTAGTTATAAAAATGAATCTTCATGCGTGAACAGCCACCCTTAGAGGTGGATGATTACTCTCAAAGCTATTGGAGAATTTTTTTCTAAATCGACTTAAACCAATATTGGAAGAGAACAACATAATTCCAGATCACCAGTTTGGGTTCAGGGAACAGCACGGCACTGTAGAGCAGGTTCATAGAGTCATACACAAAATTAGACATTCTTTTGAGAAAAGGGAGTACTGTTCGGCTGTGTTTCTAGATATACAGCAGGCCTTTGATAGGGTATGGTATGATGGTCTTCTACACAAACTAAAAGTTGCTCTTCCAAACTCATTTTATATGATTTTAAAATCGTATCTTCTAGAACGCAAATTTCAAGTAAAGTATGAAGAAGAATTTTCCCAATTACGTTAGATGCTGGCATGTGTTCCTCAAGGTTCGGTGCTGGGGCCAGTGCTGTACTCTATATTCACAGCAGACTTACCTCAGAGTGAGAGCGTGGAAACGGCAACATAAGCTGATGACACTGCTTGTCTGGCAAGCGACATATGTCCCTTTGCAGCATCACAGAAGCTTCAAGTGCATCTGACTAAAATAGATCAGTGGTTACAGAAATGGCGAATAAAATCCAGCACCTACAAATTTGTACACATAACTTTCACATTACGCAAAGGAGAATGCACATCCGTGAACAAGAGTGGTGAACCTCTTCCAAGATAAGACTGTGTCAAATATCTGGGCATGAATCTTGATAAGCGGTTAACCTGGGCACACCATATAAAAACTAAAAGAAGTGCTGCTCACATTCAGTACAAAACTGATAGGTCGACAATCTCCACTTTCACTACACAATAAGTTGATGGTGTACAAGTGCATCATCAAACCCATCTGGACTTATGGAATAGAGCTCTGGGGCTCAGCCAGCAATTCAAATCTCGAGATATTGCAGAGATTTCAGAACATAGTACTGAGAACTATATCTTGTGCACCATGGTTTACAAGGAATATTTGAATCTATGAATATTTGAATATACCAACCATCAAAGAAGAAGTAAAGAACTTCAGCAAAAAATATGAAGCCCGGCTCCTTATCCACAAGAATGAATTGACGAGAAACCAGTTGCATTCACGAAACCCAACGCGGTTGAAACGATGGCTCATCTTAAACTTAGATCAACGAATATGAACACCACTAAAAGCCATGACAGGGCTGATGCTCGCAGGAGCAATTCCCTCCATCGCCACTAAGAAAACACATCTGATTATGACATTGCAAGCCGATGGCAGATAGAAAAGGACAAAAAAGTTATCTACTGCATTTTTTACATGGCAACATTAGAATTACTTTAAAATCTTACTTTGACTTTCCTGGCCAGTAGTTTTGTCCTACGATGCAGTAAAACCATTTCCTCAAATCGAAACAGTAACTAATTAATATATGGTGGTTTTAACAACTCGAAGTTGTGCCTTATAGCTATATCTATACATGTATCTATATATTATTTATTATTATTATTGTATTTATTTTAAACTCTCGCCTCTCCCAAGGCCTAAAAGGTTTATTATTATTATTATTAGGGTGGCTTCATTTGGCGCCTATAAGGCCCCTCATAACTGCGACCATTAAATGACCTATTGTGATCACCACTAATTACAGCTCGGATCCAAGACCAACAGCATTAAGGAACTGAAGGACTTTCCTGGGTCCGATAGTTTTTATGTCCTCTAGATGTGGCCTGTGCCTACCCAGTATGGAACTTCTTACGCCCATTGCAGGGCAGCACTGGAGTTTCATCCGCCTCGTGGCAGAATCTACATTCTCTGTTTTCTCTCTGTCCAATATTTGAGATGTGCTTCTTCAAGCCACAATGCCCTGTTAGGGCTCTAGTCAGCATTCTGATGCCATTCCTGTCCAGTGACAGAGCTTCTCTGCAGTATTTGGCACTGAAGGCAGCTATCAGGGCTTTTGAATGCTCAAGACCCTTAGTCTGCAGCCACACGTCACGGGAGACGTTGTGCGCTCTCGTTCAGCAAAGTGAGCTTTGCCAGGCTGTGTGCTATCTCTATAAAGGGCTCAGGACCAATGAAAGCCTCCGTAGCACCAGCTTTTGCCATTTCATCCGCTGCTTCATTACTCTCAATATCAGAGTGACCATGAGCCCAATGCAGGACCATATTATTCCTTTCCCCGAGAGTATTCAGTATAATTACGCAGTTCTCTACAATTCTCGAAGTTTGGGTGACTGAGGTTAGTGCATGCAGAGCGGCTTGACTATCTGAGTTTATATATAAATATAATTGTTAACGTAGCCTCGTTTCAGGTTCAGATCCGCACAAGCAATTATGGCGTATATTTCGGCTTAAGATAGAGGAGTGTCGTCCCATGTTCAGCTTGTAGCTGAGTCTGGGTCTCACGCCATGTATACCACAGCCTACGTTGGGTCCCATCTTGGACCCATCGGTATGCCAAAGAAGGCTACCGTTCTTCCAGGTGAGACTGTTAGTTTCCCAGTCTTCCCCGGTTGGAAATTCTACCTGGTAGAGTTTCTTGAAGTTTTGCTTGGGAAGCATGACATCAGAAGTCATTCCCAGAACAGGATGTTCCAGAATTGAGTCCTGGGCCGATCTCAATGTCTGGGAGAGTCATCTAGTCCTTAACCTGGTGGAGAGCCTGCACATGCGGTTTTGATCGATTTAGGACACCCTTGTAGATACTGCTCTAGTCTGTCTCTATAGACGTCCCAAGCCGCGTCTCTGGGATTTCTAAATGTAGTGGGGTGGCAGACATCTGCTCCCAGATCAAATCTTATATGTTTATGCTCCGACATTGACGTCTCATCACTAACATGCCAGCCGGTTATAAGTCTGGCTAGTCTAGCCGTAGAGAAAGTAATGTCCAGAATTTCTTGTCTTGACCTAGTAACCAAAGTTGATGTACATCCTTCGTTATTAAGGTACAAGTAATTTGATAGGATAAAGTCATATACCTAACTCACCTCTCTTATTGATGTCCGAACTCCACCAAGCGGTGTGGTTCGGTGCTGAAAACCACGGTCGTGTATCCCGCAGACCGTCATTTAGTGCCATTACTGTGGCAGTTTTTGGCGGAGCTAAGCCGGTACTGGCACTTGTTGTTGGCTGCGCGGTTTGGACTCCACCCGGGACAGCGGGTGCTGTCCGAGTGTGTCCCGCCTTGTTTCTTCTGGGGCGATGCACCCAGAGTCGCAGACGGGGCAGCCCCGTTACGTTTTCCCTGGTCCTTGGAAGACGGGACAGGCGCGGGCAGCTGCTTTGAAGTTCCCGGCCCCGATACCTCGAGCGGACCTGTAACCGACCCTAGTTTCGAGACCGAGGCACCCTGCCCAGTGCCGCCGTTGAAAGTGCTTTCCGGACACCCCTAGATCTTAAACGTGACCTGTTTAAAACCAAGGTGTGCCCAGCAATTTGAGGCACGGAGATTCTTTACGACATTTTAGCTAAAGTCCAGGCATTTACTAGGAGTACCCAGGATGCACCAAGGTAGGCCATCCAGTCTGGAGGGAGAGTCCCCACATAACTCCTGAGATTCCCTGGACTCAGGGGTAGGGAGACTCAGGGATATCTATAAAGATCCCCCCCCCCCCCCTTAAAAAAAAGAATGCACCGGCTTATGTCTTCCCTTCCTATACAATCTTGGGATTGCATAGGAATGGAAGCCAGTCGCTCACGTGGAGGTATGTCGTCCTAGCACCTCATCTATATATTATGTGGAACACCTTTTCCCGACCTTTGATTATCAATTAATATTGTAGTTTCTTTGTACTTAAATTATTTCATCTAAATAATTTATTTAGTATTTTGCCCTGTTATTTATTCATCAGGCTGTAGATTTTTTAATTACTTCCTTATATGAATTTATTATCTTTGTCTTTAATAGGCTCGCCATGCAGGTAACAAAGAGACCATAGGCTGTGGGGCTCTAATGAAGATGTTACTAAGCGCGGCGCAAACATTGCCACTACATGTAGGTCGCGTGGGCGAGCGTGCGCCGCCGCTGTGCGGGGCTGTCCCCGCCGATTCGGGGCATATCGCTCGGCCGGGCGATGCTGTAGCTGCGTTAGTTAAGGTGTCCGAAAAAGAAGAAAACTGGATCTTGGCTGAAGTAAGTATTCAACTTGAAGATACAAATAAGGTTTCTAACCACTCTATTTTATAGTTAATTACATCTGAAAGACGAAAATGATAAAACTAAAGCCTAAAATTCAAAATTCACATCCTCGTCGACGTCACCTGCACAAAATTCAAATATTTGGCCTGCGGGAATAACAAAATATTGCCTCATATGTTAGGTTTACATAATGTTATTGTAATGCCTAGTTTTAATCTAACAATAGAGGCATACATACATTCAAAGATTTTACGTAAAACGTAAAGCCATTGCAAAAAGTTTTAATGTTCAATAAAGTTATTATTTTTCACCCTTGATACACTTGATATACTTCATCTTCATGTACATTTTTTTCTGAAATCTTTAAAAGTTTGTAAATAAAATATGATTATTAAAGAAGGATTTTCTTTTTTTCTGACTTCCTCGCAAGTGCGATGAAAAACATTGTATGTCAAACGGGCGGTATAGCAATTACAATTACAATAACAAACGTTTGGGCAGTTAAAGAATTTTAATGTACCTCTATTCGTAAATTGCCTATTTACCATCCTTGTAACACACTGTACTATTGTACAATCTATGGTATTGAGATTTGCATCCATTTTTAACAATTGCTTTTATGACAGTTTATATTTTAGTTTCAGTGAAATTAAAATATTGTATCAGCCACTGCGTTGTTATTAATAGGTGTACCTCGTGCTGGGACAAAACCTACTAACCTTGGGGTGGGCCTGCTAAGAGTAATTTTCTTCTTGTAGAGAGAGCACAAAGAGTTGTTCTAAAGGTTGCCTGCTTCAAACCCTACCGGTTTCCAACAAGTGAATTTTACGCTTACTGTTCGACTGCTATACGTTCTCTGGACTGTGTTGAAGCAACATTCCCACACACCCTATGACACTGCCTCTAATAGACGACATTGCTTAATGGCTTCTTGCGACCGTTTCAGGACTGCATTTCAGTCATGGATGCTTCTGCTTCCTGTGATGTTTTCTATATATTAGATTGCATCGCGAACTTAACATCTTTGAAATAAATTTTAATGTAAAAAGAAGTTGGCAACCTGGCGCATACCCACACATTCTTACACACACGCAGACACATTCACGCACGCACACGCACCCATACACTCATTTTAAATTTTACTTTCAGTTTAGAAGTACAATCTATAATTAAATTCATATATCTAAAGGTCAAGAGTGTATAAGTGTAAAAAGTATCTTTAATTTTATATTTTTTATATTTTGTTTCTCTCTTACAATGTTTAATATTTTCTTAGTAATGCCATTATGCCCAGGGTGAGGGCCTGGTGATTTGTAGTACAGGTATTAAACCTTTAACAAGCACCAGCACCTTCAAAAAGCTGTTACTGTTTCTAAATTACTGAGAACCTTCTGAACGTGTTTTTGTGGAGAAATAAACATTATTATTTATCTATTTATGGAAAACCAACTGTTTCGACCATTTAATAAAAACAGGAAAAGAAACATAAAGGCAATTACAGGTTTCAGACGAATCAAACACGACCATTAAATAAACGAACAATAAAAGTATTTGTTATCAACTTGAACTTACAATAAATATAACAACCCAATACCTGCGCCAACAGTCACAAATTATTTAATAAAATTAAATAGAATGTCCGTGAGTTTACGCTTTAGAGCCTTTGCACACGGCGTATTTTACAATAACCTACGCTATTTTATAAACGCCGCAAAACGCGCGTCATTTGCGCGTATAAGCGCCGCAGACGCGCTGTAGTGAATCAAAGTCAACAAAATCAAACGCGCCCAAACATCGTGTTGCAAGTAAGAAGCTTATATAGAATTTCATGTAGTTGCTTCATTTCAAAAATTAACTGAAATTAACAAATAAAACTAAAATTAAAACTATCTCTTATCAAAATGCGCTATACATACGCGCATTTACAGCGCGTCTACGGCCCGTATATGCGCAGATGACGCGCGTTTATAACGCGTATACGCGCGTCGTCAGCGCGTATAAAATACGTCGTGTGTCAATCAACATAACAATTGAATATATCTACATCCAGACCATGGTTGCTCAGCACACAATCCAAGCTCTTGTTAGCTCTACACAGAAAACTCTGTAATTACTCCTCGCTAAAGGAACTGCAATGGGGTGACACTGTCTCATAGACATGGGTAGTGAAATGAATATGAATTTAATAAATTTATTTTGGACTCGTTCAATTCTATCGATATAGACTTAATATCTCGAATTTCAGATTTGGCAAGCATATATTATATAACTTACTACAAACACATGCACAATATAATATTCGTAGTTCAAGTAGATCAAGATCAGTTTTGAACCATGGATGACACCCATAGCGATCTCCCTCATGACTGTTTTTCGTTCTAGCAGCATAACTAGTTGTTATGTAGCAGATGGTTTAATACATAAATTTTCACAGGTTGTATGTTGGCATCCAGCTCAAGGTAAATACGAGATCGACGACATAGATGAGGAACAGAAGAATCGACACATTTTAAGCAAAAGACGAGTAGTACCCCTGCCTCTGATGCGAGCAGACCCTCGTACTGATGAGCAAGCCTTGTTCCCAAAAGGTGCTGTTGTGATGGCACTTTATCCTCAAACAACGTGCTTTTATAGAGCGGTGGTGAATCGACTGCCTGCTAGTGCTGGAGATCCTTATGAAGTATTGTTTGAGGTGAGAATATAATAAGAAAATACGCATTAAGCGTCTAATCAAGTCCTATCACAAATTTACTTACTGGTGCGCTTTACTACGTACATTCGTTACGTACGAGTAAAAGGAGTTGAATTAGTTTTGCAACATTTTTGTTACATTAGAATACGTAATTATTGTAGCACAATTATTCTGACTGGTCTACGTAAGTATAGCAGCTCCAGTAGGGCTAGCACGAACAAGCGCGACTTGAGAGCGACATAAAGCGCGAGATGTCTATGCGACAACACCCTGTATCTCGCGCTTTATATCGCTTTCGCGCAAGTTGCGCCCCATCGTGCTAGCCCTACAATGAATGGTGTGGTATGTGCGTGAATTAAGAACCCTTATTGTATTGCAGGACTCATCGTACGCAGACGGTTATTCGCCGCCGGAGCGCGTGGCCCAGCGCTACGTGATCGCCATCAAGGAGGGTAAGGGCCGCGCCACCTGACCCCGCCCGCGCCCGCCGCCCCCGCACTCCTCCACCTCCACGCCCTCTGCTTCCTCATCGCCATTGTCTTCAAACGACTCATTGATGTAAACAGTGTTGTGCGTGTACTTTGTTGTGTTCCTTGACTTTGGGGAAATTATTGGCATTTGGGTTCGAGTGTGGGTTTAACTCGACAGGAATAAAAGGACTAAATGGTTTCTAAAATGGTGTAAAATATAAAGAACATGTAAGTTTTAATTATTAGACGACAAAAACACCCACATGTAATAGATAAAAGTGATCCTCAAATTGCATTAAAACGAGGAATGCAAAGTAAACTCTTCTACAAGGTAATATTTCTGTAAACAAAAATTTTAAAAGATATTGCAGCAAGCGGCGCCACACTAAAATGCAATATAATATGGAACAAATTCACTACTAATTAAAGACCATTCCGCTGCGGCCCGAACTGCTCACGTGCACAGTGCAGTTTTAGTCTTTTGTTATGCATTTGCATGCATTAAAACAGCACTGTGCACGTTTTTTTTATTTATGCTGTATTTAGTAGAGGATATGTTTTATACATAGATTATGTACTAAATAGTGCAAGTTTTACATAACAATAAAACTTGTATTATTGAGCAGAGATGATGCACAGCATCTGTGAGGGTGCGTCTATTTCCGGTCTAGCATCATCCTGTCTATGACCTACTCCAATGTGCTTCCCTCGCTGTAAATAGTAGCTTAACTGACTTACTTCCGATCGGCGCCATTTTCCTGTCACCTTAGGAGATACTTGCGCGAAGTGCCCTCATAGAAGTCTCTCACCAGGAGCCCTTAAATGGATGCTGTCATCGTCTCTGCTCAATTTATGTAATAATATAAGTTTTATTGTTATGTAAAACATGCACTATTGTCGGCGTGTGACGATGCACAGCATCTGTAAGAAACGTGTTTATAACTCCTGGAGACTGCCAACGACGCTATGTGATGCAAATAACTTGAAATAACAGAAAATACATATATTCCGAATAATAATATTTAACAGAATAGTTATCGTAATAATTGATCACAATATCGTAATTCCCTCGTATAACATAAATCATAATTGAATGTAACTTAATATAACATGACTATAATAAAAAAAATATTATACTTAATATTTATAAGGAACTTAGTAAGGAACTCGGATAGGTTCAAAATTAACTGCTAAATTATTTTGAGATTGTATTCTTCCAATAATCTGCTTGCAATAAAATCTGGCAAAAGTGTTTTCCTTTCGCCAGTTACCTCTATTAAGAATATCTTCAATAGGGAAATTCACATACCAGTTTAAAGAAGCCACCGCCAAGCGTACAGAACCCGCAGAAGCAAATATCCCTTCCCTCAAGACCGCTTTAATCCAGTTGCCAATAACGGTACGTGCGGCGGCCTGTGAGGGCCCTTAATTGTGACGAAAAGGGCGCTACTACACGCGGCCGTCCATCTCTGTGCACCAAGTTCTATGACCTTCTTTAACCAAAATACGGGACAGATATCAATATCATATTCGATAACTTACTTATATGGGGACCCCATTGCAATTTAGCATCTAACGTTATACCTAGAAATACAACTGTATCCACATGATTCAATTTTTCGTTTCTAACTACAATGTTTGTAACCGTCTCTGTAACATTGGGTAATGTAAATTTCACACAATTTGTTTTTTTCTCATTAAGAAGTAGGTTATTAACAGCAAACCAATCGACTACTTTAGATATAGCATTGTTCACATCGTCGTAGGAACATTGGTGCCTTTTAACTTTAAATAATAAGGAAGTATCATCAGCAAACAATACTATCTCATTGTTATAATTATTAATACAAAGATCGAACACTCAGAAAAAACACTCAGAAAAAATTCCTTCGATCCGGTCGGATTCTGTTTAAACAATATCCAGTCTGATTGTCTGTACGAAGCCGTGTCATCGTCCATGTCCAAATTATTATCTCTGCACCATTTAGCCCACCTGGCCCACGCAGTCTTATAAGTCCTTACCGTGGAATTCCTCCAGCTCGACTTGAGCAAGGTTCGCTCTGCTTCGGTCCAGGTTCCTGTGTGTCCTCCCACCCCCGATATTCCAGACATATAGTTCCATGTCCTGAACCCGAGGAGGTGGTAGGCCGTTCCTCTGGTCTATTAGGACGTTGGCCAAGTTCTGATCTTGAGCGGCTCGCCTATCGCCCGTCGTCGAAGATCGGGCAGCCAAAATGCATTGTTCCACGTTGGTGCCACTATCAGGTACACTTCTCCTGCTAACTTCAAGTGATGCGGCACCCACGGCAGCAGGCTCGGAAGTGGGAACACCCATGCCAGCTGAAACTGCCACTGTCGGCTGAAGGCGTTGCAAAACTGCGCTGAGCAATCCCGACAATCTTTCGTATCGTCCATCTCCACAACTTTGTTTGGTTGCAAACAGATCGATCTGAGGACCTCAGAACTTGTTAAAGGCTGGTTGCACTGCTGGTCTATCTGTCTGCTACATCGTTGTATTTGCCTAGGAGATACTCTGCTGTCATCGTTACTTTCCACCGGTCTAGAAGATGTATCAGTCGGTATGTCATGTTGAGAAGAGGCGTCGATCGTGTTCCGCCTTCTTTGCGGATGTATGCCACTACGGTACGATTGTCGGACTGTAAAATCACATGACGTCCCTGAAGTGGCTTACCGCTGCTATAATGGCGAACATCTCCTTGCGATTGCAATGTCATTGACTCTAGCTGGGGGTCCATCTGCCCGACACTGTCTGATCGTCCATCTGCGCCCCCCACCCGTAATCTGCGGCATCTGTTGTAAGGCAGTGTTGTATAAGTGTTGGATATAAACTGCTCGCTACCTGATGCTCGTCCAAGGTATATAGATATCCACCACTGTGAAGTCCCTTACTACTGGTGCTGGTATGTTGTGTTGACTGTTCGGAGAGTCCCTCCCCAGCAGTCGTGAATGCCGCTGCAGTTGACGACTGTGCTGTCTCCCTCTGGGGATAACAAAGTTGGCGAAGTTGAGAGTGCCTAGGACTACTGGTATTTCCCTGAGCGACATAGTTCCTTTGCGAATGGCTTTTTTCGAAATTGATTTTATTGTATTCGCTTTTCTCACTGAGAGGCCTTTTAGACTGCGGTGTGTCCCATATTAGCCCCAGAAACTCCAGCTTTTGACTGGGTTCGATCACAGACTTTTCGAAGTTGATGGTTCATCCTAGATTCATCACAGTCTCTATAGCCGTTTGGACTTGGGCCTGCAGGAGAGCGCGAGACTGGTTTTACAGCAAAAAGTCGTCTAAGTACACTATACTTTGCATACCCTTGTCTCGAAGGTACTGAGTAACAGTTGGTCAGAGCGGCGAAATATTTCGGGGCGCAAGATAGACCGAAGGGTAGACAAGTCATTTGGAGGACTTGTTCGTCGTAGACCAGCCGGAGGAACCGTCTTTGGGTCTCAGCTATGGGCACATGAAAGTATGCTGCTGATATGTCGAGGGTCACCATCCAATCGCCATTTTGCAGGAAGTGAGGTATCTGGAACTGAGAGATGAGCTTGAAGGGTTTTGCGACTATCGCCTGGTTCAGCCGTCGCTCTTCTTCGTCAGGAACATGGTTGAGAAGACACTGGTTCCCAGCCGCTGCCGGCCTGGCACCTCCAATACATGTCGTTCCAAAAGTTTGTGTAGTTGTTGAGAAGAACCCTGGTCGTTATACGCACGAGCACAGGACTGGAGGTAAATGGCAGACGCATACCCGTAATCATGTTCAGAAGGCCCTGCGGAGCCCGAAGCGTCTGCCACCGCCTCCGATACGCTCGAAGGCAGCCTCCGATACGCTCGAAGGCAGCTTCCGTAGAATTTGCGTTGGCATGGTAGATAGTCATTTTATCGAACTGTTTCTTGTTGGGGTGGCTGCTCTTCTTATAGGCTTTTGTCCCACTCTTCGGATCTGGCTGATTTGTGGGCCCGGCAAATTTTTTATTTGCAGTGCACCAAGTTCTATGACCTTCTTTAACCAAAATACGGGACGGATATTAATATCATTATGTTTAAACAATATCCAGCCTGATTGTCTGTACGAAGCCGTGTCCGTCTTCGAACCAAAAGCTGGGTTCAGGATGACGTGGTCGCCGGCATCGGTATAGAAGCTCGCGCTGGGTAATAAGCCCGTTACAAATTGCAGCCATTATTTTCTCTGAGTTTGCAGTGAAGTTCTTTCCCTTAAGAAACTGCCTAAGCTCATCGTTTACCTCCAGGTCTACAAAACCAGGCGAGGCACATGTATTTTTAAAGAATCTGTGTATCTAACGTCTTTCCAACACGGATCTCCGAATTTTTGCGGGCGGGATCTTAGGATCTTTCAGGAAAGTATTCACTAAGCAAAGATTCAATAGACGGGGTTCGACTCCACTAGCGTCCGTAAGCCACCTCAGGGTGATGCAATTGAAAACCGGAAGTTGTCAAGCCACTGGACCCCGGCACTGGTTCAGGCGCGGGTCCCACTGCGTTCGGCAGCGTTGTGATGCGCGTACCATCATATGATGCAGGAAATGCGATAGAATTAGCCGTGTTTTTAAGAAGATTCTCATTACTAATGGGCTGAGAGGGCAGCATAACATTTTGCAACAATACACTTGTTAGAAAAATAGGTGTTGCACGAACAAAAAATAACAACGCTATGAGGACACTTCGCGCCAGTATCTCCTAAGGTGACTGGAAAATGGCGCCGATCGAAAGTAAGTTATTATATTGCATCATGCATGCAGCGCGACGCCAATTTGAGGCGACTTTATTCATATAATCTCTATGCAATTAAATTGTAGTGTCGACTTCGATATTGCAAGCTATAATCTTATGTTTATAGGATCTCTGTTTGTAGCAAATTTACTCTACTTCTGACGTAAACTTTTAAAAGTTTAATCTTATATAGTAAGTTAATCTTAATAAGAGGAATGTGTGTGTGTGTGTGTGTGTGTGTGTGTGTGTGTGTGTGCGCGCGCGCGCGTGCGTATGTGTGTGTGTAACAGGAGAATAATATTGTAATTAGGAGTTTTTACTATAGTTTGGTAAAAATTGTATGTACTAAAGTAACGACACAATTTTTGGAGTGTTCAGGCCTGTTCAGATATAAGCGATATTTGCTACCGCTGTGGGTAGCGAAAAATACCGCGTGGTGTACCGTCAGGTATTTGTATGAAGTTCCACAGCTAGAGCCACACCGGAATACCGCACAGAAGTTTTTCTTGCTTTACGAAACAGGTTTTGCCGCACGACGCGGGAGCAGTGGCAAAATTATCCCTCCGCACTGTCCGCAAATCAGTGACGACGAACTAATTCATAACGGTGGCGAATAACGCCTATATCTGAACTGGCCTTTTTTAACGTTATTAAATGTGCATACATTGTATTAATACACATATGTATTAAATTAAAATAAAAGATTTCTATCATAGAATACAATTTTTTAATATCGTGAGAGTAAAATCTACATAGAATACATGATAAAAATGGTTATGTCCGAAATATACAATCAAATAATTTTGATTCGAAGTTAAAACAAAATTGATTTTATAACTTTTTGATTGCTTACAAACTAGGAATTAAAGGTAAAATTAATGGAAGAAAATATAAAGTCAACTGAACAGATTACTCAGTAACTAAATCATGAGGAACTAAGGAGGCATAGCTAGGTAGCATGTACCTTGAAGTTTAAAATAATTCCTTATTGGTTCACAATAAGGTTAGTTATTGGACCACAATTTCAGTCAATGCAGTAAAAGAAAAACCTCTTGGGTATGTACAATACAAGATTAATATTCTACTTTAGATGTTGAATTTACACGTAAAATAAATCATAAAATAATCTTTTCATATTCTTATAATGGTTACGCATACTTTACGCAAGTTTGCCCTCGACACGTTCGACAACGGCCTGTTGCCAAAAACGACAGCAATATTGTCGCTTTTTATAATTCGTACACTATAATATTAGAATTACTTCATTTTAAGAGTACATAATAGCCCTGTATACGGACGCAGTACCATGAACCGCACTAACGTATGTGAGAGTCCTAGAGTAGAAATTTGTAGACACAGCCATCCTAAAAACTACAATTACATAGCAGTGAGCAATGTTACAATTATGTATGGCATATGAATACTATTCACACTCGTTATAAATAAAGATATGAGATCAACTTCAGTGATAGCACAACTCTACAATAATAATATAACTCCTCAATTCTGATGGGAATGAAAAACTATCTATGGTCATTGAATTGAATATAAGACTGAAAAATCTTTCTTTTATACATTGTCAATAGATTCGTTTTAATGAAAAGAAGAAAATAAGTTTGATCATTTAACTTATACTTAACAAAGGCAGGTGATGTAAATATAGATGTAAAATATGTAGTTAACGCCTGCGCCACTTTGAACTGCTCCTTTTTATGCCATGAATGAATTTAGACTAACATCTTAGCACCAATTTTATGTTTGGAACTATTGTGACATTATTTTTCAGCCTTTATAAAATTGATTTTGTAATTTTTTTATACATTAAAAATGTTTCATTTGAAGTAAGACCGGTAAAAAGCTAAAAGCGAAAATTTTTGGTAAAACAAAATAAATATGACTAAATCCATTGATTTTCTGGTGGAAAAAGTGGAAGAGTTGAACTAATCTGGAAGAAAAAAATATATAGTTAAAAAAAAGAGTAGTGTGAGAAAGCATGTGGACAGCAAGTCTCGTATCTTACGGCACTCAAGTGTATCTCAACGTATACGTACAAACTAGATACGAACCAAAATCTTCCCTGGAATTCTCGCGCATGTTTGAGAATGCTCGCGCATTCCGCGGAAGATTTTGGATCGTATCTAGTTTGTACGTTACACAATTGATCATAAAGTTCATTATGCTATGTACAAAATCGTTACAAAAATTCGCTTCCATTCCGTTCCGCCGCAATATAAATTGAGCCTTGTTCCAACGTGACCATTGTCGAGTTTTTGAAATTTGACTAGTCTGGTAAAAAGTCGCCATTTAGTCGGTTCTAGCCGCAAAAAACTAGATTTAGTCGGTCCGCCGTTCAAAAGTTATACTACATTCTTTTAGTTTTGATAAATTATCGACAAAAGTTTTGTGCGTACGTGTTTTATACCATTGTTATAATAACGCACAAAACATGTATGTCACTAATTTATCAACATGTAATATGTGTTTAAACAATAAAACGTTTTGGAAAACTGATAAATCTAAATAAGTGTCAAAGTTGAAGTGAATTACATCATTTACGTTTCATACGTATTTTTAATACAATGGCAGGGAAAGGTAACGTAAATATTTTTTGTTTTTAGTTTCTCCAAATGTGCCTATTTTAAAGACAAGTGAATATCCGATATATCAAAGACAACTGGCAAAAGGACCTGGTTTCTTACAAGCTATAGTAGAATTTGTTCAGTACAATTTAGTGAAAATAAGTTCAACCATACAACAAAAAGTAAACATTTTATTACACATTTGGATAGATAAAATAAACCTTATTATTAAAGCAAAGTCCTGTATTTTTAACCATCGACCAAACCTCATCCCTATGAAAAACGAAATGTCAAGTGTCGACCATAGACAACTATATGGCGACACCCGCTATTAAAGAAATAAGCGTTGTTTACACTTGTAGTGCCTATTTATTTAGATTTCTGTGTTAGCGACACAGTCGGGTTGTTAGTTTAATGTATTCTGATGATATGGTTTAATGCGACTGACCTAGACGGCCTGCCGATCGGACATGAGGCCGTGCAGCTTGCGCGCGACGCCGGCGGCGGCGGGGTAGCGCGCGCGCTTCACCACCTCGGCCAGCCCATCTGTGCTGCTGCGTTTCGCACCGGCCTCCATCGACACCATCGTGTTGATTGCGTGCAGATCCTGCCAACATACGACAACTAGATCAACAACATTCACAGCCAAAAGTTATTTATTTATTTATTCAATGAACAAAGTTTCAACAGTTCTTTCTTAAACTTATTTGACAAAAGCTAAAAAATAATAACTAAAAAATCTTTCTTATACCCAAGTACTAAACTTTATATAGACTGGGAAGTGCTCACAGTAAGACAGCTGTATGTGCTCAAATTGATGCTTAGTAAACACTTCTCCGTTCCTCTACATGCTAATATAACACATCAGCGCACTAAGTATTGGGTATGTCCACCTGTCCCTCATAAAACTTCTCTTGCGTGTAGACAGTAGTACTATGTCAGCAGTTCGTCCTTATATAATAAAATGAACAAGATTTTAGATATGTAGGTACACCTTCCCATTAAGAGAACTTAAACTAACATTAAAAGACTGGTTGCAGAAACTCAGTTTCGAGGAAACAGAGGACTTAATTAACAAAACATGGTAAAAACATTGTAATGTATATGTTACACATACTTTTATACTTATTTATATGGACTGAATCCAAGATTTACATCGTAAGGCTCACCCAAGTACACAAACACGCAAACACACACACACAGTTTAAAAATTGTTTTTCTTATTTCCTTGTCATACTTTTGCTTGTACTCTTTTATCGTGTCGTTTTTACTAAATCTACTAACACGACTAAATCTGGAGAAAGACGTAGCGCCTGTCATGAAGTTTTATTTAAAATTAGTATGGATGCTACAGTTCAACCTTATCTTAATATGTTTCTTGTTTAACAATGCCATCTAATTTTGAGATAGCATGCAATTGTATTGACACAATAAAGAACATGTAAAGAAATGTACAATTTGCTTATGCTATCTCTGATGGTACTGTTATAACCCAAACTAATACGGCTATTTTGCAAAGGTTGATTATAACAGACGGGTTTTTTTACGAGAAACACAAATCGAGTTAGACTTTGGCACTCGTGAAGAGCAGTATGTAGCTCCGGGAATCGGGAAGTCAGTCTGTCAGTAATTTTCATCAATAAATCGGGTGTGGGGAAAATTAGTTTTTTTTTTAAATACTATTTCGAACGGCCGCCTAATAGTACGCAAAACAGCAAAGTCCATGGATTCCGAATCTTACTACTTTATTTTACTCACACTTAGGCTGAGATTTATAAAACTAACTCTGCCATCGACTAAGCAAAAACGATGAGCTAAGCAAGTTTTTCGTCTTTATAGAAAGAAAGTTTGCCCAAGTTTTTCAGTTTGCAAGGTTTACAGTTTAATTTAATTTCTTTTTATTAAATTTTTATTTGATTTAATTTCTTAGCAAGAAATTAAATTAAACTGAGTTTACTTCGCAATTTCTTGCTTAAACGTGCGCAAAGTTCGTTTTATAAATATGAAAAACTAGCTTAGCTCGTCATTTTTGTTTTGTCAATGTTAAAGTTCTTTTTTTTATGTCAGCTTTAAAAATATTTTTCTTTACTGCGCATTATCTAGTTAAGACGCTATTTTATGTGCAATTTATTTAGAAAATGCTATATTGTGAATGGGAACACAGATCTTAATTGGTTTAAATAATCATGTGGTAAAATTGGGATGGACGATTCGTCAACTTCAAAAAGTCTCAATTTTTTAAGCCATCTTCCTGATAAATTAGGTGCTTCTGAGACAAGCCGCTATTCTAGAAAGTCATCAAAATAATTTGTCGTACCTTGGCGGGGCTGCGGCTGAAGCGGTAAGTGAGGTGTGTGTGGTGCGGAGGTGGCTCGGTGAGCGGTTTCACGTAGAGCTGGTGACGATCTGATACACGCTGTCCCAGCGGCGAGTAAGCCGCATCGCCGCGTCCAGCCGGCAGGGGCGACAGGCAGCACTCCTGCCACCACACGTCACACGTTAACGCAACGGGAAGCTATCTTGTAATTCAGTAGATACCTCATTACAGTACAGTTTCTTTACATTTACACGTAGCAGTAACGCATGTCGCCGATGTAGTGTATTATAAGAATAATAGTCTACGGATATCGGTAGACTAATTTATCAGTTCTAAATTGAAGTCAATCATCTTACTATAAACGAAAGAAACAGACGCATTGAACTCGTTTTTACTTTCGCAAATCAGGACCCTTTACTTATACACGCGGCTTGTAGCACGTGGCATTATAAAGAATATTCCACTATTGGGAAACCATCTAATTAAATTTGAATTAGGGTATTGATTATGCGAAACAAGAGCAAAACAAGCAAATCGTACGTTAAAATGACGAAATATAAGTAATTTTTTTTTAAAATAACGCACACACTCAACATAGCCCCGCACTAGGGAAACCCTGTGTCGCGGGTGTTATGGACACACACATAGACAACCACAAATTACACCCAAACTCACGAGAGAAATAAATGTAGGCCATATAAATATTTCTCCCGGCCCGGGAATCGAACCTGGGACCTCTGCGTGGCAGTCATGAGCAAGTGTTATGTCGGTTACGTAAAAATTCATGATACCTATGTACTTTATACAAATAAACAATTTTATTTAGTAGAGACCTATGTTCAGCAGTGGACGTCTCCCGGCTGATATGATGATGATGATTGATTATTTTATATATTATATTGTATACGTAAGCAATGTCTGTGAATTTTTGCTTGTGTCAATTAGTAACCGTTAATGAATGTATTATTCAGTAGATGTTCAGTAGGAAATATTTGGTCATTTTAATCGACATTTATATAATACGGTTATATAAATTATGAGAAAATATGTCGAACGACATGTTGGCTGATACCATAATCAACAATAACATCTTGACTAATATGTTTGCCAATTAATGGTACCTCTAAATAATTTATTTTGTCATATTACTATTGTCACTACAAAATCATACTCACATCCTTATGCCTGCCTGTGAAACGAAGTGCGAAGTTCTGCATGCACTGTACATACACTCTATTGTAGAAGTTGATTAGATCTCCTCTTTCCGGTGAACCTGAAACAAATCGATGTTATTCACAATATAAGATTAGATTGTATGTACAGACAGCCACAAGAAAATTGAACGCTATGTACAAAACGTAAGGTATAATTTTCAACAAAGCGTTTCGAAACATTGTACTACAGTGTAGCCATATATTTTAATAATAATATGAAACTCACTCTCTCCATTGCTATTCTGCTTGATGAGAACTGATCTGTAGACGTGATTGTCAGCCAGCGGCCTCTGTCGGTAGCAGCGCATGATCTCTGCAAACGTTCGCTCCACTGGGTTGTTGGGGTTGTTTGATACCTAGAGTAACCAACTTTACTTAGTTTAGGTATCATCTAGGTTTACTTACACTACTAACCTTAAAAGTTATGTAAACATAATAATTTCACCGTTTGCGACAAGTCTGGCGCATATACGAAAATATAAGGTTATTTAATAAGATTCATCTATTCAGGTTAAATTTTTGTGATTGATGCTTGTGAATGATGCCGTATTGCGTAGTAAAACCTTGTAAAAATTACTCAACCAAAGTGAAAAAATAGGGTGGTATATCATATTTTCAGTAAGTACTACATTGTGTCATAGTTATCATTTAAAAGTGTTATTTTATGCACTAGTATGCAGGGTGATTGGTAACTCGATACATTCCTTTTAAGGGCTGAAAGTAGACCTAATTTGAAGCAAATTAAGTCAAGTTATACCCTGTCCGAATACCGAAATTAGTAGTTTCGAAAACATTGTAGATTTAATTTTTTTTTTTTAAATCCCGATTCTCAGCTTTGTTATTTTTTTGGAATGTTATTTCTGCCCGGTTCTGGTTTGTTTTCATTTTATCTAGTAGCTATTGAATTAAAATTATTGTTAAATAGCAATAGAGTACGAAATAACTGTTAAATTTGCCATAGTGGTTCAAAAATGATGAGAACTACCGAAAAAAAAACAACAATTTATTTATTAAAAGGAGTGCCTTGTAAAAAAATTATATGGAACGATGTGTACAAATTACTTAAATTACTTCTTTGTATTGTTACCTATTCAAAACAGTAAAAATGTTACTATAATATTAAAGCTTTGGTATGTCATTACATCAATGAGTGAACACAAACACTGCATAATAATACAAATAGTAACAACCTTGATAGCCTAACGGTTTGCACTGTGGGCACTGGATGAGAAGTTCCCGGGTTCGATACCGGTAGGATCAATTTACCAAATTAACTTTTCTAAATGGTTCTGGTCTTAGTATTCTATTGTAAAATAATCACCTGGTTTGAAACTAGGGAACTCTCTGTACATACTCCCCATTAGTATCAGAGCAACAGAATCCCAGAGCAAAACCAATTTACAAAAGTTCATATCCCAAATTGGTTCTACTGGGAATCGAACCTGGGACCAAGAACGATGGAATTTATTCCGGAGCATAACTCAGAACACCCAGGCCAAAACAACTTTGGACAAGTTCACATTTAGTTTTATAGTTGATTGAGATGATATTTTACGGTTTTTAAAAAAAATCTCGAATAACTCGAGAAATCGGGTACGAGATTTCTCGAAACTCAAGAAGAAAAGTCAGACCCCTAGCTAAATAACAAATGACAGCATAATAAATGATATTGTATAAAATCAACATTTACGTATAAAATTTATTTATAAATAATAAAGGCTACTCCATTATACCTGTGTTCAAGTAGTTTTCACTAGAAGCTACATATGGTGCATTTTGGCAAGTTTCCAGTAGAAGCTGAATATGGTGTTTTTTTGCGCCTTTCTATTGTTGCAAGCAAAATTAGGCAGTACTACAATGACATTACAATTTAAATTCAACGTTTTAGCTTTTTATATTCCTTTACATGTCACTACGTTTAAATAGGTTGACTTGGGATATTTTTTTCGTGGTTTTTGTATTACACCCGTCGTCCATTTATTTGCAACTCAATGTCAGCTGTAGTATAATCTTGTATTTCACATATGTTTCACATATGGTTGTGCGATATGTTTGTTTCTTCGACCACCACGGCGTGGATTCCACCAAACAAGATGACGTGACAAATTGGAGGCGTACCTATATGAGGTCTTGGCCTGTAGCGGCGTTAAATCGCGAAGAGTGCGTACACAAAGGGAAGGGAGGCTTTTGCCCTGCAGTGGGACAGTAACAGCTGAATAACGAAAATGAATATGAACAATTTGACAAATACTTTTTAACGATTTTCTTCCAACATTGGAAATCAAGGAAGAAAAATAAACAATGGAAAGGCTTTAAGCCTTTGTTACTATAAGAACCGGTGTCGCCAAAACTCACACTATCTATTAATGATTTTTTGATGCTTGATTGATGATTTTTCGTAGTTCCTAATTTAAAAAGATGTACCTAACTAATTCTGGGACTGTTAATATAGTTACTTTACCCAGTTGGCATATCGTTGAAAGTTTAATACCTACTATTACAAGGTACGAGCGAAATTTTGATTTTATATTGAAATTTAATTCAATGTGCTGCCATCCAGCCGCAATAGCTGAAAGACAATGAAAATTTATTAAAATTAAATAAAACAAGATTTAACGATTATATGAAACACCCTGGATAATACAACAGGTGTGATTATCATTTTTGCACTCCAAAGTAGCAAAATATGGCATTTTTCCGCTATTTTCGAGGATTTGCGCGAGATAATTGACACGACATTAACGCTCAAAGCGAAAATGGCGGACTGGCGTTGGCACACGTGTCACGCCCACTAAGCATTTCTACTGTATTTATTGTTCTGTGTTGGAAACGAACGGAAATTTAGAATCTACTTACAGGTATAGGCTTAAAAAACGCATTTCGCCACTAGTTCTAAATAAATAAGTACTTGTGCAAGAGTCCCGTCGAAGACTGTATTACATAATTTGAGTACAGGGTACTAAAAAACCGACCTCAAAAGTTTGTGGAATTACATATATTTGCCAAGTTTTATTGAAATCGGTTATAGGGAAGTGCGCGAAACCGGATTCATTCCCTAGTTTGCCCTTAGAAGTGGAATATTTTCTTAAAATTTTAATGGGATGAATACTGAAGTGCCCTCTTTCCTACAAAAAAGAATTATCAAAATCGGTTCACAAATGCATCAAAGCCGGAGTTACCGCGTAACATACATACAACAAAAAAAAACGAATTGAGAACCTCTTTCTTTTTTTAAAGTCGGTTAAAATAGGTCGGTTAAAACTGCTTACTTTGCAAATGACGTAGACTGCGCACATGAGGATCTGATCAAGATGTCTGTCCCGCATCAGCTGCGTCTGATGCATGATTGAATGCTCTAAACACGTCCAGATCTTGCGCTTCAGCTCTTCGTCGGTGAGGCGTAACCGCGTGCAAAGGTCGTTCATACGAACTACTGCTAGGCTGTAGAACTGTGAACAATGTGTATGTAGTTTTTTGTTTCTTCTAGAACACTGAAAAAAAAAGTGTGTGTGTGTGTGTGTGTGTGTGTGTGTGTGTGTGTGTGTGTGTGTGTGTGTGTGCGCGTGTGTGTGTGTGCGTGCGTGCGTGCGCGCGTGTCACAGAAGAGGACATTTCATAGTTACTGCTTGCCCTGTCAGGAGGCAAATGTTATTCTGCCTTTTACACTTAGTACAACATCTAGAGTCAAAGAGGTATCTCGTACGTTAATAATTACCTTTCTAAAGAACAAAATAAGTGAGTTGTTAGCCTTCTTAGGTGTGGAGCTGGGAGTGGTCTCCCCATTGGAGGCCTGAGAGGATTGTGAAGACTGCGGTGTCGGCTGGCTTTGGCCGTTTTGTGAGTTCGTTTCCGGTTTTGTTGCACTGTTCGGTTGAACTGTAATTCAAAATTAATTTAAGCGGACGAAATAGTACATTGTGAATTAAGGGAGAAGTCCGAAGTCGAAGGCATTCGGAATCGAGTTTTTAATTCCCGTACCGCCTGTGATACAAAGTTTTTCATCACACTCGCGTGTAAATAATATGATTGCATGATAAGTTGACTATAATGCCCCAATAAAAACCCTCGGGTCTTTTTTCTTCTCGTTACAGCCATGGTCGTGTAATGATGAAAGAAAAAATGACCGAGAGTTTTATTTGGGGCATAATAGTGAAGTTAGTCTGCATGCAATCATACTATTTACATTCAAGTGTGATGAAAAGGTATTTAAATACAATAGTAGCTACAAGTGGCCAAGTGCACAACTCGGTAGTAAATGTAAGTGATATATCAAAATGTAAGTTTTTTTTTTGTTACAGACCATTCATGACGTTATTTTCAAATAAGAAATCAAAAAATTAATGAAAAATCTATTTTAAAAAAATTTTCACGAATGCTGCTCGCAGTAAATTAGTATAATTGATTTTTATTGTATCTCATGACGTTTTACTACTACAATCTTCATTTATTTCTTGTGAAATTACTCCACTACTTTGTTATTAACACACAGTAGAAAAGATTCGAACATAGCACAGAAGAAAAGATTCGAACCTGCGTCTGCGTGCCAAACTCATTCATGTCATTCATATAATTATAACTAATTAAAATTAAGCCATAAGTCGAATTAACTAAATATTATTAAAATTAATCTGTACTAATTACAGACAAAATGAGTTATGTGGATTCTTTTACCTGGATCTTTTAAACATGGGTGTGATTTTGGTAAGGTGAGCATTGAGTGGGTTCTTCTGTCATTCATAGTGAGGTTTACAACTGCGGTTGTCTCTTTATACATTGGTCGCACTATAAGTTTCCGTAACTAGCCACTTACAAAAATAATATTTAAAAAGTAATTACAACATTTGAAAATTAACTCTTTGGCTGTAGAGTACAGTTTGTTTCATTTGACTGTCACTTGTTTTTACATTGTGGCGCCATTTTCACCATTTTCATCACCATGGATTTAACTCGCGAAAATTTTCTACGACTTTAAGTGTAATTTAACAGCTCAGCGGAGCCTCGCTCGGCTTCAAACTGCTTTTGGCAATGAAGTACCATGCAAGACGACTATTTATAGCTGGTTTGCAGAATTCAAACGTGGTCGTGTGAATCTCAGTGACGAATTTCGTGATGGTCGCCCGTCCACGACTGAGGCTTAAAAAACGGACCGTCACTTGGTGCAATGCCACGCTTACTAGATTCAACGAACGGGCGTCAAATTTGGCGTGGGACATAGTAACAGGTAACAGGAGTGCCTCTAAGCGGATGATTGCTTCTTAATAAATTTAATAAAACTGGACATGTGGCTACTGTTGCTTTGGAGAATCATTGTACCGTGAATAGTGAACTCGAACCCACTCGAACTGAAGGTTCAAGCTCAATATGTATTGACAATTTTGTGATTAATTTTGAAATGGAATATTGTGAAGCAAATGTTATGAAATGTAAGTTATCAGATGACAATGTAATTTTATTAAAATATTTTTTTAGCACTACTAAACCAAAAAAAAGTTAATTTAAAATCATGTAAAATTTTTAGGCGCAAAACAATTACATAATTAAATAAAGATTTACAGTTAAGATTGGAAATTGAAAATACTATTGATTCAAGTGTAAAAATGAGCATTTTAATGGAAGCGATTATGCATTACTATGATAGGGCGTTTTCTTTTACAAAAGTTCGTCAAACAAAAATGAACAAAAAAATGGCATACTGTTGGAATTGAAAAATCACAAGCAAAGTTAGAAGACATGGAAATGTTACAAGACATAGAACCAACAAACGAACGGAAAAAGGAAATTAAAAAATACAAAAAGATATTTAAAAAAGTGATGTTCACAGCTAAGAAGTTACAGAATTCAGAACGGATAAAAAAGGCAAATAATAAAGTTAAAGCTTTGTGAGCAATCATTAATGAGCAGACTAAGACAAGGGTAAAAACTAAATGAAGCATTAAATATGTGAAAAATAACGAAGGAACCATTTTTACTGAGGCTACAGAGATAGCTAATGAATTTAATAATTATTTTTTAACAATAGCTAAACTGATTTCGGCTCACGTAGATGTTGACATATCTAAATCTAAAAAATACTTAGAACACACAGAAAAACCAGTATCTACCTTGACATTCACGGACATTGAAAATAAAGAACTCATTAAAGTGATAAAAGAAATAAAAGGAAAACCAACTAAAGATGTTCATGGCATGGATACTGAAACGCTGAAACGTTTGATCCTGGAAGACAGTTACTTACAGCAACTCTTGCTTCATGTAATGAATTCTTGTTTAAGCCAAGGAGTGTTTCCAGAAGTACTAAAAAAGGACGCGTAATTCCACTTTTTAAAAAAGGATCTAAAGATGACATGAACAATTACAGGCCAATTTATGTTCTTCCATGTATATCAAAAATTTTGGAATGTGTAATAAAAAATAGACTTGCTAGCTATTTTGAGACTGAAAATATTTATAGTACAGTGCAATATGGATTAGGAAGGGTAGGTCAACTACAGATGCAATATCCAATATGGTTGGTTAACTTTGCTTTAGAGGCTTTGGATGGTTTGCAGAAATGCACGAGCATATTTTGCGATCTTTCAAAGGCCTTTGATTGTATAAATCATAATATCCTTATGTGTAAGTTTGAGTATTATGGTCTGGATCCTGTTGCATTAAAACTATTAAATAGCTTTTTGAAGGATAGGAATCAATTGGTACAAATTGAAGAATCTGTTTCTGTACTGGGAAAGTCTGACGTCGGGGTACCACAGGGATCTGTATTGGGTCCTATATTATTCTTAGTATATATAAATGACTTGCAAAACAGCTTGCCTAAGTGGAGCTTTGTAAATTTATTTGCTGATGACACCCATGTCGGGATAAAAGATAAGGAAGAGGAAGTTATGGCACAAAAAGTTGATGAAGTAGTTAGCCTACTAGATAAATGATCTACTGCTAACGGTATATTACTCAATAAAGAAAAAACAACTGTTATGAAATATTACTCGGGAAAACAACGTACGCTAGAATTTAAATCAAATACCAAATTTTTAGGCTATGCTATTGATAATACTTTGAGTCATCAAACTCATATCAATAATATGTGTAATAAAATAGCAGGTGGAAATTATGCACTTCTTAAATTAAAGCCATTAATCGATAAAAATACATTGTTGACTGTGTATTATGCGTATGTACGCATAATACACAGTCAACAATGTATTTTATTATCGAATTTATTATCGTAATTTATTATCGAATGAATGTTCATTCGACAATAAATTACGCTATGACAATTTGGGGCAACGGCGCCGATGTAAAACGCGTTCTGGTGCTACAGAAAAGATCGATAAGAATAATCAGTGGTATCCAAAGACAGATTATACGCAAAAATCTTTTTTGTTAAATTGGGGGTCATGACAGTAATATCATGAATTAAATTTTTATTGAATTGATATTCAATTATTTGTCGATCGAAGGAATTTTTTTCTGAGTGTTCGATCTTTGTATTAATAATTATAACAAACTAGTGGAGTAATTTCACAAAAAATAATTGACTATCAATTCAATAAAAATTTAATTAATACAGTGAATAGCGACATCTCTCGCCAGGACTGGTAGCTGTAAAGGTACTAACTGGGTGATAAATCTGCAATAGATTTCTCATAGATGGCGCTACGACTAAAAAGTCGTTGAAAGACCAAGTACAAAGACACGACGCAAGCACATAGAAGAATTCGTGAGGTCCGTTGGTTCGTTCCGTGGATTAGTTGTTATAGCGTCTGGCACGGTATGCAAGAAGACGTCGGTTCGAATCCGACCGGATCGAAGGATTTTTTTCTGAGTGTTCGATCTTTGTATTAATAATAGTAATATCATTGTTTATTTTTAATTCCTTGAAGGAAGTACATAAAAAGAATAACTTGAAAAGAACCAGAGACATACGCTCTTACAATACTAGAAACAAAAACAAACTGATAGTACCAAAAACGAGATTGAAAAGAACTGCTAAGCGAGGTTACTGACTAAAGATAAAATTGTACAATGAACTACCACCGACTATATCCGAATTGCCCGAATTAGAATTCAAAACAAAGAAAAAAAAATTTTTAATTGAAAATCCATTCTATAAAGTTGACGAATATTTTGACCTTATGCATCCAAAAAAATGCTCATTATTTTATAATATTTAATGTATCTATTAATGATTTATTACTTATGCGATTTATTTCATAAATATATTATTATTAAATAATATTTAAATTTATGTGTATATTGTGCAAATCTTTGAATTTAGTTCTAGTAGTATGTTGAGTGTGTGTTAGTTATAGGTAATATTAAATGTTAGTAGTAAATGACTTTGATAAGAATTTTGTACTATTGACGTGCTAAATGTTACACGACCTTTGTGATGTGGCAAATAAAGAATTTGAATTTGTGATTGGTATACGAGCATTTGTTTGCAGGAAGTTATTGATTAACTCCGTAAAAATAACCGTAAACGCCGTATCCTCTTGCACCACGATAATTGAATTTTTGAAGGTGAACAACGTTGACCTTATGAGCCATCCCGCGTACAGTCCCGATCTGGCACCTTGTGAGTTTTATTTATTTCCAGAAATTAAAAACCAGTTACGCGGTGAACGATTTTCATCACTTGAAGAGGCTGTCGAAGAGTATGAAAAATATGTTTCAGAGATTGTCACGTCGGAGTGGCATAAATATTTTCAAAATTGGTTCATTCGTATGAAAAAGTGCATTAACGCTAACGGAGAATATTTTGAGAAACAATAAACTCATTTCTCACCATTTATAGTATTTTTTTCTCATTCATTCCGGAAACTTATAGTGCGCCCCATGTATAAGAGATTAGTTAAGTTGTGCACTAAGGTTCCTTATTATATTTCTGTTCCTGAGGTAACCTGCAATTGGCTTTCAGTTGTTATTGTTATTTTCTATTAGATAAATGAAATAAAAAATATCGAAAATCTCTCACTAGATGTCTCTAGCGGCGACGAATGACTAAAGTCAGAGGAGAATTTCGACGACTCGGAAACTGGACCCGTGGCTCAGATGGTTAGAGCAAAGCTACGGTGCAGCATAGTCGTCGGCTCAAGTCCCACCGGGTCGACGAAATATTTCTGTGTGTTTCGATCTTTGTAATCATAACAAAACTAATGGAGTTATTTCACAAAAAATCTCAATAAAAATAAAAAATAATTAATGAAATGAAACTTAAGTTCAAATTCAAATTATAATTCATTGAATTTTGCAATTTCTTGAATAAAGGTACTGTCGACTTTGTACCAGGTCAAGATCACGTCAAGTTTAATACTTGAGATTTAAATTCAACTCTATGCCGCTTGTGACAAGAACTGGCTAATCTAAAGTGTCAATATTAATGAGTTCTTGAATGCACCTGTATAAAGGATAGCCCATAAAGCTGTGTAAAACGGTACAGTCACCTACGTAAAAACTCGTCAAAGGCATTGCAGTAGATAGGTTAGATTCAAGAAACACTTTGTTCTAGTAAATTTTAAAAAGTTTGACTTACCTAATAATGACTGTCCTGGCTTGATGTTATCTTTGAACAACTGTTTCTTGGCTTGGTCTGCCATCGGCGTCAGGAACCGGTCTATCGCTGCCGATCCCGGCGATTGCAGACCACCTAGGATATGACAACGATTTATGCACTTTCTATGTTTTATATTACATATTCATGTGATATAATATATCTGCAAGTTAAACACCTAAGACATCTCTTACAATAGTACATTGTTGTTCTAAGCACGAGTCTATGAGAAGCATGAAGCCAAAGGCTGAGGACTTTAATAACTCGAGTTTTGTATTTTTTTACTGTCTGTGATACATGCAATGTTCTTCATCACATTTGCGAGGAAATAAATACAATATAAATATGGTTCACAACACAACAATTATGGATTTGGCAAATGGCGGTAATTTTTTTAAATTCTTCCATAGATAATACAACTCAATCTAAAATGTTGTAAAAAGCAAACAAGCCATGATAGATTGGAACAAAAAAAATTGTAAAATTTTTATACAGATAATTTTTTTTTTAATAGAATAAGAATTTAAGTAGTATGTGGCTGAATTGCACATTTTAAGCGAATGTTTGGTTTAACCGTGGGTTTTATTGGGGCATTATAGCCACCATGCAATCATACCAATTACGAGCAAGTATGATGAAAAATACTTAAGGCATCCAGATCCGAGGGGTCTCGATTGCAAATTTACTACGACCGTTGATTACGGCAACTTCACAGTTTTGTGGAGAATTGATAAAAGTGGAACTTCAGACAAATGTTACTAACTATTATTTCGACGCGCCAGTGGCGACTCTGAGATGTAAACTTCGGTAGAAGCCGGCACAGGTGATTTGCTCAACTGCTCCCAGAGAGGGCTCTCTGACGTCCATACAAGGGATTCTAGTACTTCTTCTTCAACCTACGAAATACATAAATTGTACTAAAAACATCGTGAAAATGGCGTCAAAAACGCAGTATTATAGTTGGTATTTCTTATTTTATTTCAAACTAATTATACAGGGTGGAAATCTGACACAAGTTCGCAAGGACAGCTACCGTAACGGTAAAGTGTTTTGCGACTGCCGACATTTTTAGTACTCTTATCTCAGTTGGTCCCATAGAGACCCTTGTCCTTATCAGAAACAGGATCAAATGGCATGAAAAAATTTTTTGTCATAAACTGCCTGTCTTATCTTACTACCATTTTTTCAAAATCAGTGAATGCCAATCGATGTATCTTCATAACTCAAGCACTGTCTTCTAGGATCACTTTCCTGTAGCTATGACGTTAACGTAGTAGCCCTTGTTGGTCAGTCTCAAATTTCCACCCTGTATTAACAGATTTTCAACAATCTAGGCAACAAAAAGGGCTAAGTGTGTGGTTTGCCTTAACTAGATTGACACTGACACTTACCGCATTAAGATGCTTGATGACGTCACGACTGAGTTTATCAAAAACAGCCTGTACAACTAGCTCGATGATCTTATAAAAATGGAAAGCGCTCAAGCCGAAGATTTGAAGAACGCGAGGGAAACGCAGCGAATGGACGCCGTACGCGTGTAGGACCACCTCCGTACAGCACGCGTATACTGTTAGTTGGTACGTCTCTTGAGATAGAAGCATCTGAAATTAAATTTTGTGATGACGAATTATAAAAAATAAACAGTTGTGGAACTAAAATAGAGCCCAGTGGAACCCATGAAGAAAACGAGAGCATTTGTAAATGCACTATCCAGTAAAACTTGTTTGAAAGTATAAAGTTTTTGTTTATTCAGACATCACTTCTATTTTGCACTGTTTATAATTACTTCACATCGCCTATGGCAAGCACAAATCCCAAATATAGTAACTTACCTGTAGAGACACCTGTGGCTTCTTCCTATGTTCCTCCCGAATGATATGTTCGAAGACCTTATAATAAAGGCAGCTGACCATGTTAGAGCGGAATTTAATTGTCTCGGTACTGCAGTTGGACTCCCGCAGGCTGTTTGAGAACTGCTCCATCCAACTGTTGCATGGCTGAATCACTTTTGCGTGTGTAGTTTCTTCGCTTACGCCACATTCTCTGTGAATTTAGTGTAATTTCAAGAAAAGTTCATAGCTGCAAAAATGGAGAAACACTATATATAATACTATATGTGTGATCCCGAATCATGTCCATCAAAACGGTAACATAGATGTGCGCCGAATAATTACGTATACTCTTTGAATATGTAAGTCTTCAACGCCATTTAACTCAGGTCGAAGCAAACTAGATTCCTATGTTCAAGGATATTCGGATAGTTTATAAACTTACGCGAAAAACCTCATAAATTGCGACGAAAGCTGTGGTTTCGAATTTCTCAGGTATGCGGCGAGGCGTGCCAAGCTGTTGGTGGCCTCTGATACGGGCGTGAGCTCCTCCGTGCGCCGGGTCAGGTAGCGCCGGCCGGTCAGCGGCGTATCCGGACAGGCGCGGCTATTCTGGATAATACATTGGTTTCTTTGCAGTCATTTGCCAGTCACCAGTGACATTTATTTAATGGGCCATTCCATATAAAAGCCTTACCCTTTACGGATTCTCGTGACTTTTCTTATTCATTAAATATTATCTATTGAAGGTATACTATTTCTACCTATAGTACCAATTTATGTCGCTGTTTAGTCGCAACACATGTGACGTGCAGCATAAGTCCACAATAAAGACTTGTGAAATTACAGTTGTATCAAATCCCAGCTCTATCATCCCATACACAACACGCATTTATTATGGATGTTTTAGTGAAACCTCTTAAATGTAACTAATTACACAGTATTATGTGACGTTTAAAATTCAGTGAGACATCGGTACCACGAGTTCAAATTTCTATCACGGTACCACGTGTAAGGTAACAAATAGTGATTGCTCACCACAATGGAAACAATCAACCAACCTATAACGGTCGTGCGTCACATCTCCTCCCGGTTGCTTTATGAATTCCTGTAGTTAACGGCATCGTAGCATGTTAGGATCGTTTAATTTTACAAGAAAAGATAGAGAAAGAAGAAAGGAAATGTGAATAGTGGATACTCACTGGTCCAAATGTGGCAATGACCTGTGATATTTCATCGCCAGAGTCTTTCTTCGTACCAATCCGTTCGTTTGCATGCTCTCCTGAAAATATTCAAAAATAATTACTTCAATGTTAAGAAAAACAGAAGATTAGCTGGAATACAGTTTACCTTCTTCATAATCAGCAAAGCAAGCTAAATTCCAAAAGAAAAATTTCGACATGATGCATGTTTAACCATAAAGGGAGAATAAAACCCTCTACGCGCTTAACACACTCATAGAGGTTAACATAATTGAGACTTTAATTTGTCAAAGTCAACTTTTTAAATTTGGAATTGTAAAAAAAGCATTGTTGTTCACAATGAAAGTAAGAACTTTTTGGTATAAGAGCAATAAAGATAATATACAATCTCCTTACCCAAAAATATTCTTTCGTCGAACTCTCCTACACTGAGCACGTACGTTTCGTATGAGTTGTTTAGTGATTTTAGGTTCACGTCGAAATTTCCGACATCTAATACGCCTGTTAGTTGATCGCTGTTACCTTTTAATAGCTAAAATACATTTATGAAAAATAATATTCCCTAATGGTTTTTTCTTCAGTATTCTATGTACAGGCTATGCAATATTGAATACAACATACCCCTTTTTCAAAGAAGGTCTTAATAACAGGTCTCCAACTGTACTCTTTCATGGTGCCAGCTTCTAAAGACATTCCGTCCATGATTTCGCATAGTGTTGATATAATACAGGGAGGCTTCTTTGGCAATTCAAAATCCTCCTTTAACCAATCTTTTGGCAAACCTAAAAAGCAAGAATGTGAAAAGTTAAGTCCTGGCAGAAGAAAAGAATTGGAATAAGAGATAATGGAGGAGGACGACTTTAATTGCTATTTTACATAGCTTTCATACAAAGAGAAATTAAAAAGTTTTACAATATAACATTTATTTAACCATAATATGCACCCATTGTCACAGGTCAATCAATGTTGGGTAACAGTCCACTGCCTAATTTCCACATGGCAATTTTTATTATTTAAGTACATTATTGTAAAATATAATTTAATATTCGAGTTTTAAAATATATTTAAGTATAAGTTACTTGAATACTTAAATAATAAAAAATGTTAGTATGACCACCAATTGAGCTAGCGTGAATCATTACTTGGCTGAACCATCAAACAGTTGCCAAAAATTTTCTGTAAGTTTCTTTTATGGACAGTATTTGGGCTTGTCAGCAGGGACCAACCTGTTTTCATCATAACCATTACTTACATGGTTCTAACTAATACTCTCTCATTTCTGTGTCTTATTAAAACAGTGTAAGCTTCAACATATAGTGCCCATTGCAATTCAGACAATCATGTATTCGTTTTTCTTGATTGCCATCATATCAATCTGGTACAAAATATGTATGGGTACTTCAAACCATGCTACTTCCTTCATAGTTTGCGATGGATTGGCTTCAAAAAAATAAATAGGTTTGCGTTTGCTCTCTACAACCAGTTTTGGCCATTGACTTACAATTATAAGTCAATGGTTTTGGCAGCCTATTTTGCGTATATTGAATCTGTACTCAGATACGGTATCAAAATATGGGGCAACGGCACAGACTTTGGGAAGGCTTTTACTGCTCAAAAGCGATGTATACGGGCCATCTGCAACGTAGCGCCGTGTGTCTCATGTCGTCCGCACTTCAAAATGTTAAGAGTATTGTCCATCCCGTGCCTGTACATACTCGAAGTTGGTATATTTGTAAGACGAATACATACACCTTACTTATAGAACAATTTTTTAATAAAAACTTGCAAAAAAAGTCAGTCACAAAATGGAAACTCGAAGTGTAAGCAATCAATTACTAATAATACCTCGTTATAATAATATATACGGTAAAAATCGACTGAGTTATCAGATACCTAAAATAATTAATTCACTACCACCAGAAATAAAAATTAACCTTACAACTAACAGCATAAAAACAAATCTTAAATCATATTTATTAAATAAACTCTGAACGTCCTGTATACGTGAGTGACTGTTTTTATTGTAACACCACTCCGAGGGTATTTATCTGTTTCGCTATAACTTATTATGTTCGTTCACAGGTCTTTTACTCGAGTAGTGGTTGTTTTTATGGTAGTGGGTAAGCGTACGTAGGCAAATGCGTTAGCCAATTTTGTTACGAGCTCACGTCAATGAATCGCGGTGTACGGATAAACCTATTCAGGTTTTTGTTGTACCGCTAAGTTTTAATTTATAAGTTTTCTTTTTGTATAAAATCTTTTTAATAAAAAAAATAAATAATAGCGAAATTCATAATAGCGAACGACGTAACTGCCAGAAGCCTAAGGTACACCAATAAAGTGATACTTGGTACAATACCCAAAACAAAACGTTTCCAAAATAATTCGTATGTTATGTGTGGAAAAATTTTAATCATATATCAGATTGCTTTAAGCGTCTTCCATTGACTAGTTTTAAAAAGGAATTGCGTAGGTGGCTATTTGATCATTTGTTCTACTCAGTTGATGAATTCATGAAATATAAGGACTAACTGATGCATACATTTTTCTTTACAATTTTTATTATTTATTTTAAATTATGACATACACGATTATGACATCTTGCATTAAATCAATGAACTTTATCAATTTATTGTCTAATTATTATTTTTACATTTAGTCTTAATCTATCAGTGTATTATTTGATTATATTGTATTTGCATGCTTTTATTTAACAAGGCCAAATAGGTTTATGCGCTGATTTAATTTTTACCATCAACATGTATAATGTACCATACCCTACTTCAAGCGAATAAATGAATTATTATTATTATCAACAATATCTCGTTACTCATCATTATTTAACTTAGGGTTTATTTATCGCTATTCTTGTCCGATCTATATGTGTAATTACTTTTTGTAGTCATTTGTGTTCCACTTGTATTAACCAGAAATTGTATTTAAAAATAATTCGAAGTATCCATTGTTCATTTCAAAGAGACCACAATATCCAAAAAGACAGTAATTGGTTTCACAGTCGCCACGACTATGCAATGGTTTATTCACAAATTTAACCCTTGCCACTTTTACAAATTGTAAAATTTTATAATTATCAATACTTCATGGTAGTTGATGCCATGAGATTGCATATAAATTAGTGTACAAAAGTATAGGATACCATTCTCACCTTTAAATTCAGGATCAATCAAGTCGATTCTTCTCGCCATGTAAGCATTTCCAAATACAAAGTCCAAACAGGACAAGAGCACATGGTACATATCAACCAAGTCATCAGCTGAATTGTGGAACTCCCCCTTTACACAGACATAGAGGCACCATGCAAATTCAAACAGAGCATTTGTTGTACAGGGTTGTAGTCTGCAAAAAAAAAATTGCATTTACTCCCTGGGTCCTATGAAGCAAGTAGAGGGTGCTGTGTAGCTTCGATAGTCACTGACAGGTTTTATAAATTTTAGCACTTAATGTGAAAAAAAATGTATAGTTTTTAAAATACCCAAGCAATAAATTAATAAGTAATTTACTTGTGAGTTATATAATTAAAAAAGCAGTAATTAATTGTTGTGGCAAGTAAAATATAGAAAATGTTACAGGAACTTTCGGGGATTTGAGCAGTAAAAAGCAATCCTTTGGCATTATTGACTTAGTTTTTGCTTCTGTTACTGCATGTGGGTTTATTTCTAAAGTCAACATTTAAGTGTAGAATATTTAACCTACAAAGTATTCTAATACTGCAAAAGTTTATAAGCCAGTCACATTAAAAGCATGTTAATAATTCAATATAGTTTCATTCAAAAGAAATTAGCTAAAGTATTTAATCATAGATTATGCTATAAGTAATCCCCTAAGTAACTCTTTATATTTCTACCTATGTCAAACAGCCTGAGATTAGCTTAATTGTTTTAATTATTAATACGAAGAAGTTTTAATGGTGTTTTGCGTAAAATATAGGTTCTCAAACTTTTTGGCTCACCGCCCACATAGGCAAGATAAAAAAAAATTCAATGCCCAGCACCACAAAAAATAATTGGAAACACATATTTTTTTATATTAAATTAACATAAAAAAATCACAATAAAAAAAATTAATATATATGTAGTGTAGTTCATAGCTAATTCAGGTTTATTAGTTCAAATGCCGTAACACTCCCTGGACATCAACGTCCCCCAATTGCTTGTGAGGTCCCTACCACCGCCCTGTGACTCTTAAAAAGCCCGCGGGGGGACAGTAGGGACCACTTTGGGAAACTATGATGTAAAACATTGTTTCTAGTTCTAATGTCTTGCATTATCAGTAAATGCTTGATTGTACATGCATGCCATGAATTATTTAAATGGTTTAATTATTTACAAGGTTTCATTGATACACAATGTAACAAAAAAGAGAGATGATATTTTAGATGTAGATTTAGTAACCATAATAAACAATTTTAGTAAAAACAATAATTATAAAGGGTGAAAAGAAAATTTTGGTTCCCTATACAAAATAAATGTAATCGATGGAATCTAAGTATCATGGGGAAAGAAATTACAGAAACTCACTTATGTTTTTTGCTCTTAGTAATCTGCTTAACAGGTTCATTGGTGAGGCCTCTGAAAATCTCTTGAAAAATTGGTTTAAACTTCCTGAATAGCACTGTGGAGACTGCAAACTTGCGTTCGAGACGGGATATCCTATCTTTAAAGTCTGTAGACATTGCTGCCATCTCCATCCAATTCTTAATTTTATTGAAGAATTGAATAAGGCTGAAATAATAAAAGATACATAAAGTATACATTGCTATGTTCACATTGAGCCTGTTTTATTCAGTTATTGCTTGCTTTTATAATTCATTGCATTAGATTTGAATGTTGCATATGCTACAAAGGATGATGATGAGGGATACCGATTGCCAGTGAACTACATAATATTCAATACATTCTTGTTGATACATTCCTTGTGATAGCTATCTATATTGTTATTTTGAATTTAATTTCATAGAATTCACTGGTTTATGCCTATAAATCATTAGGTGCCAAAGACAATGTTAATCCATCCAGAATACTAACCTAATGTTACAAAGCCTAAGTAGCCTAGTTAGACTGACACAATTTCCCTCCAAAACCTTGCCAGTCGACACTGTCGGCGTCACTGATGACCGGCATGCCACATAGAGGGCACACGCCATCCAATGTTGCTGGTCGCCCTGGAAGAACATCCTATATTAAACTTTTATGCCACAATTTTCATGTAAACAACTACTTTTAAAGCTATCAGCTGTCGATGGGTATATATAGAATTCTGTATCAATATCGTCGCCTGACGTCACCAGATGTTCATATGTAAAGCGTTTTCATATCATCGACATAGAATGGTTAAAATGTATTAATATTTTACATTGTACAGTAACACACGGAAAGGCATGAATTTTTTAGCATGTAGTAGGTTTAAAGAAATCTGTTAAACTTACATCAAGTGTGTAATTTCGTTTTATTTCGAAAAATGAGACGCTTGCTCTTTTCGCAGCGAAGGGGTCAACGTTTAACTTCGAGCACAGGTTATCTAATAACCATATCAAATATTCTTCGTTGTCCTCGGGGTTCGCCATCTTCGCAAATGATTACACTGCACTTAATTGATTAATTTAAAAAGGTTTTTATAAATAAATCACAAAAATAAACAACGAAAGCACAATCCTGAAACTTATCCCGATTTTGACAACTGTTTGACAGCTTGTTGGCGGGAACACGCCTCCTCCCTCCCACGCACTGTTTAAGAATACGTTCAATTTAAAAAAATGTTCTACAAGCTGTCTATGGCTTCATATTTTTGAACACATTCTTTTGTTACAGTGCGTTCGAAACGTATTGATCATTGTTTCGAAAGAAAAAGTGATTCTAGAATCTCGAAACTAAAAATAGTACTGTTTTTCGTTATTGAAAAAATTATTTGGTCATAATTTTTTTTAAATACAAAATAATGCAAATGATGATCGATTGATGTAAGAGAAGCAAGAGAGGTTTGCCAGGATTGTGCTAAATGCCAATCGATAGCCTCTGCCTACCCCAATGTGTAGGCTATTGAAATTAAAGTTTGTAACTGAGTTGAATACAAATTTTTTAGAGTTTTTTTATTAACTATATTCAGTTTTGTTTAATATAATAAAGTCGTACATTTTTATAGAAATATAGATATATATATTGAAGTTAGTGAGATGACCTTTGGTTTCAAAACCCACTTGAAATCCTCAGCTGATTTTTTGACAGTTTAAATTTAAGCTGACAGGTTTTAAATAGGTATTTCGAGTCTGAAAACATGTTTATTATTTATTTTGTTACATATAGTGCCAATTAATTTAGTTTTTTTTTTAATGTAAACATAATGTTTAAGATGATTTGTCGCCTGTATCATGTTTCCGCCGTTAATTACAGCGTTAAAAAGTTAGGGGTTAAACTCAATAAAATGTTGAACCCCAGGTCTAAAAAGTAAGTGCTGTATTCATTGTTTAAGCATAAATAATGAATAGGGCACCAAATCGTATGTAACAATTGGCTAAAAAACAATCAGCTGTATTATGTGCTGTTTGATTCAAGCCTATAATTTCAACTTACACAACATGCTTCATTTTTTTTCAGGCAATGGTATCCAGTGCAAATGTACGATGCAAAGCCTATGCCGACTGTAAAAAGCTTAACTAAAGTGGATTGTGAACCTGGCAAGCAAGGAGTGCAGCGTTTGGCTATGTTGAATAAACTATTTATGAAAAATATAACTGATCTTATGTCGACGGGAACTGTTGCTATGGATATTGTAGGTAGAGGCATTGAAATATCAAAAGTAAGTTAATACAGTTAAACATCTAAACTGCACAAAATTTATATAAAAAAGGGAATGTACGATTGTTGGTTACTTAGTATAGTTGGATATAATTTCAGAAACTTCACTCTTGGTTTCACAGATCATAATCTGCACACATACACAAATGAATACTATAAATTTAACAATATTATGCTTGCAAATTAAATAGTGGAAGTGAAGAGTGAGGAAAGTAGTTTTTTTAGAAATTATGGTTGGTCACCATAGATTGGAATTGACTCTATTTTTACCTAAACTTTGACAATCCCAAAAGTAATGTGCTGTATTATGTTTTTGTTGTGTCACTAATAATTTGAGGAGCTTTAGAATAAAAACAGATACATTTCCAATCTAATTTTGTCTAGTTTCATTGAATAGGTTTGTTGCATTGTGTTCAGATCCATGCATTTGAAACACATTTTTATAGATTTTGCAGTTGCTTTTCAGGTTGGATAAATTATTTGTAAAAAGATTCAAAAACTGATTGATGGCATTTAAGAACAGAAGAAGTCCAAATGTGACTTAGCTGTTTTTGTCCTGATGCTCCTCAATTACTATGGTGTAAGCAAAACCATAGCTGTTTATTTTTATAATTTTGTGATTGTAGATTCATTACCTGCTGTAAGTGGCTTCAAGTTTACCTAAATACACTCAGACCACTAAGATCTGTGTTCCTTACAAACTCTGTAGTGTTTTCTTAGTAGGTTCTATTGGTTATGTTGTAAAATAGTTACAAAATTTGTTACTTCATGAAATTAAAACTTGCTGTACACCCATACGGGTATAGGAATTTTATCAATCTAAAAGAGTTATGTAAAAATTTTATAAAACCAACTTGCATAGTTATTAATGTGTATCCTTCAGGTGCTTTATTCTATACAGTATTCAAATTGAATAAAATGTATACATAAATAATGAAGTATTTACATATATCTAAAATAATTATAAATTCCTCCCTCATTTATTGTGACTTATTTATTTTAAAACACTACAATGACTAAAGGCTTAAATACTTTATTAGAAATATAGTTTTTTTTTCAGGTAAAAATTAGTCCAAATTTCCATACATTGAACGTGTTCTGGGTATGTAAAGGAGACACAAGGGATGAGGAGACAGAAGTTTTGCTCCAGAAGATAGCTGGTCCTCTTAGACATGAGTTGTCCACTCTCAGAGTAATGGGTGAAGTGCCGTATGTTATATTTGTTAAAGGTGAATCAACAATTAATTAATTCATGACTTATTGTCAATGGGGCAGTTTATTTTGACAGTTATACATTTTGGACCTAAGGGAAGGTTTAGTGGAGGTTTCTCCTTTTTTTACTGTATATAAAAGTTAACTCTTCGTCTCTATATACGCTGTGGACCCGTAAGAGGTCCGTGTAATGTATGCATGCTAACATAAGAAATGCATATAAAAATTGGTATACTATAAGTTGTGGTTAAGTAGGTACTGTGCGCGTGACCTTTTTGAGTTTTAGATTCCCGCTAGAACCAAATTGGGAAATGTACTTTTCTAACTGGTTTTGGTCTGGGTGTTCTGGGAAGTGTCCCAGAGTGGATTTCGTTGCTCTGGTACTCATGGTACAGGAGATTGTCTAGTTCGAGACCAGATAATTGGTGTGGTTGTCTGGCAGAATATTATATTTAATTCATGGCATTTATTTGGTATCATGATCTATTTGACTTGATCAAACAGAAAAATGTTTTCTTAAAAATCTTTTGCTCAAACAGATAAACACGAAGCTAATCTAGTGGACCTCGACCGTCGATTGGCCATGGCCGACTACGGCGAAGATTATACGCCGACAGAAGTAGGTCATCTGCTGAAAACTGAGTTTACTCTCGACACTAAACTGTCTCCAGAAATGAAGGTGAGGTGTTCTTTACTAAAACATTTTAAGTCCTACATTTTTGCCATTGAATTATTAAACTAATTCACAGTAATTCTGTGCCCTCGGAACACAAAAAGGGATAACTGACATTTTTATCAAAATTGAGCTATGTTCATATAAAAATCACAAACCTACGTTATGTAATAGACGGCCTTAAGTCAGATTGTTTAGACTTTTAGTTCTCTAGAATCCGCTAGATTTTTGATGAACCCATTTAGCGTTATTGCTGAATTGCGGTGCTAAGATTTTCCCTCGAATGGTGACTACTCGAACACAATTTATTAATGTGAAGAACGCCCCTGCGCCCGCCGCTTCGAAGCAGGCAAGCACCATCACCGCCGCGGCCTAGACATGGGGAATAG
>NW_020653852.1:9490750-9521048 GCF_003589595.1 Hyposmocoma kahamanoa | reverse complement strand
ATTTTGTTTGTTACTTATTTAATGCGAATCTTTGGATTGTTAAAAATGGCAATAAAGTGTAATGTAATTATATTTTTAGTAGAATACACAAAGTAGATTATACATAAACATAAAATACCAATTCTTCCTATAATAAAACAAATATACAAAAATATTTTACTTTGTTCATAAATAGGTTTATAATAACTGCTGCAGATTTTTTTTATCCGCCTTTTCTAGTAATAAGCATCTACGACCCTTGTGAGTGAACACAGAAAGTCATCCTATTTCATTCACTCCCATCGCCGAAATGGCCCGATTTGAAGTGAACTACGAGTGGCGCGCTCAGTCACCACGGAACGGAGATCGTGCATTGTATCAAATACGTATGTCGTGATATGAGTGACGGGGATAGCTATTGGAACGGAGGAACACCTATGTGACTTTGGAACGTCGGTGATACTGTTTGACGGCGGATCATCGTGATTTTTTCATCGTGACGTTATTTATCACCCACCTCTAATGTTTAGAGAAATTTGAGAATACAGAGAGCTCAGCAAGGCAACAACGAGTTGAGTCCCTTCTTGGGAACTGCTACCCGGATCTTCTGACGTTTCGTACGCTCATATAGGGGTGAATTTGTATTGGCAACATACAAGGTGAAAATAAAAATCTTCTGCAAACAACACTTGGAGTTTTCACTTTGCTTGGTTTGGTAACCTCATTCAAAGGAAGAAAGAACCTCTCTCCTTTACAAGGCTAATTTATCTATTTTTTTTGTAGAAACCTATGTCAATAATTGTTTGATATTATTACGGTTAGGTTAGGTTACTCACATCAATAATCAGATTTCTACTAAAAAAGTAGTATTTGACGTTTATTAAATTAAAAATACTAATATCACTTAGTTCAGTTACACTACTTCATAAATATCACTAAAAAGTCATAACTGACTATATTTAAAACCGTTTATTTCTATTATAAGTACAGTATTACAAGTAACATTTAAGTTAGTTAAGGCCTTTATAATAATAAATCGTAATAAATTTTTCTTACTAAGTTAAATGAGTAAATTAAAGTGTTTTATATGGTTTTATAAGAAATATCTGTATAAAATATGTCGCATATTTATCATAAATAAATTACTTAATATGAAAACATATTTTAACCATATTTTAACTATTCTTTTCATCACAAAAACTTACAAAATCTTTCAAATAATTTCCGCTTGTGCCGTTCTTTTTTCCAAGGGCAGAATTGGTATATTTATGTGCTTGTATTATATGCACCCTGTGTGGTGATTTCATTTACGTTTTATAGCCCCAGTTATGTTTTTAGCACTCCTAAATAAGATCAATTTTAATTTCAGGCAAAAATAAAAAAAATTGAGGGTGAAATAGAAGTCGAGGAAGAACCATTACCAGAAATGACACATAATGTATTTGGTTTAGACCACACGCGTATTATGAATCGTCTTATATCTGCGAGAAAGAGATCCAAAGATGCTTGGAGCTCTCTGGATGAAGATATTCCAGTGATACACTATAGAGCAAGAGCAAGTAAATTGCCTGACGTCGATATGGGAACACAGAAGCAGGAATTAGCTGATTTCTTGTTGAAAAGACAGGTAAATAATATAATATATAGATCACTCTATGTAGGGTCCACTACGGCGCACGGTTCTTGCTTGCGGAGAGGATCGTTGATCGGGAGTTTACAAAGTTTATATGAACCTTTCCAGACGTACATACAAACAAAACTTACCGCATTTTTCAAAAACCAAGAGACGTTGATATAATCTTCGAATTACATTACAAAAGGGTGTTGTATCGGGGATTGAATTGGACATCTTGTACGTACAGTTGCACTAGAGAACTACTATTATGGCACTGCTTTTTAATGAGTTGATTGTTTACCAATTTAAATATATAATGTCGGCATATGCCACTAACAAGATGGAATAGCAGTCGAATGAGTCAACAGAACATTAAAATGTCGAACATTGAATAGTGACTGCAGTACGTGTGTGGTACACAATGGCATCCCAGCTTAACAAAAGCGTGTCTGATTAGATTAGAGCGATAGTGGTGTGACGTCACCGGTTCTCGTGTAAATTGGCAATGCTTGAACTGTACTCGTAGGGAAGCTTTTATACCTATAACGTAGGCGTACTCATTCGCACTCTTAATTTTTTCCTGGAACAAATGTTCTGATGGCGCTCTGATTATGCATATTTCTCGGCTCATACTTTTGTCATTAGTCTGTAAACAGAAGTAAAGGTTTCTCGTTTGCAGCAACATGCCGCGCGAGTAGAGAGTACATGGTAGATTGTTTTGAAATTAATAAAAATGTTTGTTAGATATATTATAATATTTGGTAGATAGAAATAAAATATTTCAAATTAATTAATGCCAAAATTCAATAAAATGTTGCTTTTGTAATTTTAGCTTTGGTCAGTGCTGACAACGGAATTGCACTTGTCGGTGGTTAGTCATAATTATGAAGAAATTATTTACAGTAAGAGACGATGTTTAGCGATAGTTTACAAGCCGGTATGCATGTAGATACATAGGTTTCGAGTATTTTGCATGCGTCATTTAACTTTTGAAACTAAGGTTCTATTCACGAATTTAAATTTCATATATCACGCGTCATATACATCATATGCGACGCCAATATCGCTGTTTCATTTTCCCTTTGTTTTTAATTTTTTTTGAGAATTTTGCAAAAAATAGTAGATAAACATTTATACCTTTAAGTATATACCTAAATAATAGCTACAGTGTGGGGAAATCCAGGATTGTAAAGGGTTAAATGAGATATTTAGGATTTCGGCAAAACAAAATAAATTGTACATACTAGACATGCAATATCTGCAATCCTGGAAGGAATGTTCCGCATCCCACTACGTCGCCGTCGCCCCCACAAATGATTAGAATTCTTACTGCCACGTCTATCATTCCAACAATTGCCATTATGTTCTTATTTTGTTATATGAGCTATGGAATAGAGAAGCACATGCAATTTACGCATTTGTTATTTGTTGTACTGTTTCCGTAAACTGTTTTCTATTTATATTATTCTGACATGTTGTTCCAAGCCGATGCCATGAATAAACATGTTACAGCAATTGTCCCAAGCACTAAAAACTTCAAAGAAGTGGTTTCCTCCTATACACATAACACCATGATTATTTACGAAGAATGTGTGGACGACGGCAGGCGTTGTTTTACCGACTTTCATAATATGTACGTAGAAAGAGGAATTGACGTAAATGTGTTATCAATGAAATCTTTACGACCGATCTGATACAAAACAATACCATTATTACCTTAAACGTTATTGATGTAAATCGATTTCAAAACAGATTATGTTAAAATCGACGTATATATATATAGATATTGTAGGTGCTGTAAGAGCAATTGCACGGTGGGCTTAAACATATTTGCATCTGACAATCACACCAGTTCCCACGATGCCCAGCAACCAATTATATAGAAAAGTTAATTTTCTTAGTTCAAACTCGGGACTTTCCCATGTTATGTCCACATTTCTCAATTGTTGGGCCTCCGAGGTCGTCTATTTACGGTGGAACGCCGCCATCGATCACGTTCGGATATAGTGCGCAGTGGATTTAAATTTTAAAAATACAATTTATACCAACTGTTTTTATCATGAACTATCAAAATAATTTAAGGGAATAATTGGAAACTTTAGGAAATGAAACTATATTTCCGGATTTAAATAACGTATATTTGTTTTCCAAATAAACCAACGTTTCGGGCCCTTTACAGGTCCCATGGTCCGGAAAAATAGTTTCATTTCTTATGTGTAATAATGGCAAAACCCGAGAACTTGATAAATAGGAAACTTTGTTTACTCATATAAAATGCACGAGGTCAGTAGGGCTCAGGTCGGATTTCGAGAAATCTGTTCCACCCGGGCCCCATCTCGGCAACGTATTCGACAATGAAGCGAATAACTATGACTATTATATATCACGTATTGTACTGATGGGACAGCACGTCAAGATACATATTGAAGGATCTTATTCCACTAGAGGTCATATTTAAACAAAATTGCATAACTTGATGTGGTGTTGACTGTACACAAATGTACAGGAATGTATTTTAAGAACTAGGACGAATAATTAAGAAATTAACAAAAGAAAATGTTGGACTGTTTTCATTATGTGGGCGTGTACATATAAAAAAAGAAAGAAAACTTACAACACCGATATTTTGATATTTTTAGTTCAAGTTTGTAATTTCTTCGTCTTTATAGAAATGCTACTAAAACATATCCCGTCCGGCGCACAGGCATGGGCGTGTCGCTTACCACCAGGCACACGACTTGTTCGCCCTGTCACTTGATATTAAAAAAATGCAACTTTATAAGTCTCATTAAGGTTTCTAAGTTAGTTCGTATTTAAATGCACTAGAAGGCTTCGTAATCATCACGTTCGTATTTACGTCACCGCGTCTGACACGTGTAGCAATAGCATTTTTGCGTGTTTACCACCTGGAAGTGCTAACTGAATTAATTTCCGTTTGGGATACGTATAATAGTACGCTCAACTGCCTCCGTTACCACGCCGGTCTGCCATGCAGAGGTCCTGGGTTCGAGTCCCAGGCCGGGTGAAATATGTGTATGGCCTACATTTATTTCTCTCGTGAGTTTGGGTGTAATTTGTGGTTGTCTATGTGTGTGTGTGTGTCCATGGCACCCGCGACACAGGGTTTCCCTAGTGCGGGGCTATGTTGAGTGTGTGGGTTATTATTATATTATTATTATTATTATTTTCTATATACGCAACCGGGTATTTTTTTATTATTTTTTCGCATTTAGTATACACATCCTAGTTTTAGACAGACTAATCCATCGAGCATGGGCCGGGGTGAAACTGGCTTCATGACGACAATTTTTATCTCTCTTTTTAAAATTATTTTTCTACTTAAGTTTACTGTGATGGTGATTATCACTAACTAACTTAAATCAATATATCTATAAGAATATCACTAACTACCAGTGATCGGAATTGAGGAGTTAATTTACCTAAAATATGGACGTTTTCTTAGTATAGTCATACTCATTTCGGCATGCGTATAAAATTTCATTTTTTATTCATTATTTTCTAAACATTCCGAAATATAGATTGTCTCTTGTATTTATTTACATAAGTAAGTACATACCTATAGAAACACAACATCAATATTATTTTTTGAGACAATTGTAGTTGTGTTTCTTTATTAATTTGTACTTAACAGGAAATAATCATTTGGTACTCAAATTTTAATAAAATAATACGCACATTCAAATATAATTAGTTCTGCGAAGTCCCTGAATTTGTAGAAGGGAATGTCCACATTATTCTTTAGTTTAGCTAATTAACTCCCTCAAAACCGATCATGGCGAATTACAGGTTTCTTACGACGATATGATTTCTTTCTATTTTTCCGATATTTCAGTGTCAACCCCTTTTTTTTTCTTTTAAAACTAAAACCGTTAAAACTTCTGTCGAGCCCTGGCACACCCGACAGTTATGTGGGACAGACGCTCCAGTAGAGGGATACTCACTAAAACCTCCTCGGCGCACCCTTTTTGCCGGTTGTTGTGGGCGCCATGGGATATTGCAGATTCACCACCCGGCCACCTTGACTTCTGCCAAGTTCCCGCGCTAAAGAGGAGAGGGGTTTTACTGGGGTACTAGGCGAGCAGCGAACTGCGTTCGCGTTTTCCCCCTTTAGACTGCGTCTTCGCGCACCCGCTCCGCGGGCACGAGTCAACCCCTGACCATGGAGCGTGTAGCCGTTCCGAAATATCGGGAAAATAAAAAGAAATCATATCGTAAGTGGTAAGAAATAATTGTAAATATACGTAATTAGTGATAATCATTTAGTGAATAACCACGAAAGCCTTAAAATATACATTAAGTTCACTGTTTTAATGAGTATACATTTAATTAAAATTCACCCTAGTGGTAAAATATACACGAGTATAGAAGGATACAAATTTTAATCCTCTTCATTTATTCTAGATTCTTCAAAACAAATTGTACAAAGAAGTGCGAGCATCACGAAAAGATTATCAACTTTCTACCCAAGATAATGAAGATGATGAAGGAGAAGATTTAAACTACAGCGACAATGAAGAACAACTCGAAGAAGAATATTACAATAATTATTATAATGATAGTTAAGTTTTTTAATTGTTTTAAGTACATTTGGGTAAGAATCTTATACAAATAATCAAACCTCTCTTTTACCTTATTGAAAAGGAACAGAACTTTTCTATGAGATCAGAATCTACTTGTAATAAAATTGATTTTGCATTGAGTCGTTTGTGATATTAGAATGTAGTTTGCAGTAAAATTTTAATACAAAAATTGTGGTGATTTAATTTTTATCTAGCGTGTCTAGCTTGCGGTAATTTTTTTACATTTGTTTGTCCTTTTGCACGAGACCATAAGACCAAGAATATAGGTACGTCATAATAAAAGCTCGAGTAATAAAATCCCAATATTCAACAAAGGTGATGGGCTGCAATGAGAAACACGCACACCATCAACACAATTTTATACGTTCCACTGCTGGGCACGGGTCTCCCCCAGGTGCGTGTTTTTCGATCATAGTCTGCCACGCTGGCCCAATGGGTTGTGAACCTTCGACGTGCAGGTTTCATCACGATGTTTTCCTTCACCGAAATGAGAAAGGCGAGGGTTAAACTTTACTTCTGGTACCTGCTGCGTTCTACCTAAGTGTGTGAGCTCCGCACCTATACTTTGTGTTAGTGTTGGTCTTTACAGCCAGAAAAGCAGTCTCTGATTTTTTAAATAATATCAAATGATGGGACGAACAAGTTGCAGTACCACTCGCAAAGATCTGAGGGGCACTGCCACTGCGCCCGTCACCAAGACACATAAAGTTGACAAGTCCCAATGTGTCCTGCAGTTTCCCGAGAATCCATATCCTTCATAACGGAAGCGCGTAATCCGCGCGTAGTAAAATAAATTATATATTATATTAATAGTAAATAATGGTGGGAAAAAATTGGTATGGTGGCTCCCTGGATGAAGTCTTTCGAGATCTACTGCTACTAATTTTTTTTTTATTGATTAATTGTTGATTGATAATAGTTGGTCGCGTAGAAATTACAACGTTCATTTTGGGTAGGTTCAGCGCTAGTATCTTGCCTCACTAGTGGGATAGGTTACGGTATTAAATTACTCTCACACTCGACTGTACTTACAGACAGTTGGCGCATGAGGACTCGTAAGTAGCTCATGCTTTACTCAGGTGGAGAACCTAGGTGGAGCACGAGCCCGTATATAATAGTCCAAATCAAAACTTATGTAACTAAATTCTATTCGAAATTATCGAATAATTTGCATTCATTTTCTTCCTCCCTAGTCCAACAAATAATGACGAAAAAGCTAAACCTATCGTTAATTCATTTTATGCGACGTTGTTTTTATGAATAAATGCAATTAATTGATGTTTATGTTATAGCATGATATATTACTGCAATGAAGGTCACTGATAGCTACTGGGTTTTTTATCGCGGTGTTTATATGGCACATCGGTATGTTTTACAATAGTCATTTGCAGTTTGAAGAACGAAATTACCCTGGTTATTGTTAACTTATATTTAATTTGCAACTGCAGGGTAAAATTGGTAGTAGGTACAAATATATCTTTACTGCTAGTCTATCCTTGTTGGAATATGGTATGTTTTGTTTATAACCCGCAAATAAAATTGCCAATTGTATACCATTCGGAAACTGGACGATGATATTATCGTACGCAGGGCCTTGCGTATGCGCTTTGCAACAACATATAAAGTATGTTGAACTAAATACGTTTCTCGGAAACAGCACTACACTGAATAAACAAAGGAAATGTTTAAAACACCTTCAAATTGTACATTTGGCCTATCAAATACCAACTCATGATTGAGGGGTTTATATAGAGTCAGTTCTGACTTAAGGCCCTAGAATCGTCCTAGGCATCTGTGCATCAGCCGGCAAATTATGCTCTAAGTTATATTAATATCTTAGCTTGAGCCTGTCTCCTATTTGAATACTTACCAAATTTTTCACTAAATGACTCAACGAACTGAAATCTTCCTCGAATTCTTTGCTATCACATTTCTACCGTTCTATTTACAATGTTATCATTATTTGTATAAATGTTATAATTTTAATTATGATATTGTCTGAATTGAAAACATTGTTTTGTTTACATTGATATTTTTTACCTCTATAATTTTATTAGACATGCATTTTATAAAAGATTGTATATGGGTGAATCACGAATTCAAATCAAATCCTCCGAGAAATTGTCATTATCGGTGATTGCTATGTAACCGCTCCTCTTAAGGGCCAGTAGGCACCATATATTGTATGAGCGAGCAAATTGTTATACCTACTGTAAACTTCAATCCGGCTGCGGGTAATGTTTGCAAGTCTACTTAAAGTATTGGCATCATATTGATCGAGTTGCCAAGTCACGTTCGAAGCGCGTACAATTTCGGGAGTCGCCTCGAGTTCAAGTCCGAATGTACCTAAAGCGGGTGTAGAAAACGACTTTTTATATCCGCTCGTAATAAAGTTAATCCAGGTCCTGTGTAGTAATCAGCCGGGGTAGGAGGCAGTGGAACCGGCCGGCGGCAGCCACCTGTTCGTTTGCGCGCCAGAGCCACCGCGCCCCCCGCCCCCGGCTGCGCCCCGGCACCCTCGCGGCCACCGACGGTTGCGCGCGCGGATCCCTTCCTTCGTCATTCGTTCCGCGACGCGTCGTCTCGTCGGCCGGCTTCCTCGCACGCCATTCTCACCGCGTCCTTTACCCACACCGCACTCGATCACCAGATATGACGGAAAGCAACGATACCCCCGCGGCCGCTGCGCCCGAGAAGACCCCCACCGAAAATGGGACCACTGAGACTCCACCGGAGGAAACTCCAGAGAAAGCCACCGAGGAGAAGGAAAAGGAGAAAGAGACTCCACCACCGAAGGAGATGCGCGCCGTCGTTCTCACTGGCTTCGGCGGACTGAAGACTGTTAAAATTCTGAAGAAGCCTGAACCCACAGTAGGAGAAGGAGAGGTCTTGATTCGTGTTAAAGCTTGGTGAGTAATTTAATTATTTAGTAATTTAGTATATACCCGCTTTTATTCTAAACTGTCCTGAATTTACGGCTAATAATTTAAATGTTAATTCAAGGATTTATATTTAATTATATGCAGGTGTACGGGAATAGAAATTGAATATTTAGGTGTTATTCGAATTTTATTAATATTGCCTGGTTTACAACTCTACATTTTAATGGAGTTATTTGCGTATTATTAGAATTAGCTGTCGAGTACAGTAATAAATGGGTTTGTATTAATTTGAAAGGTAGTCTTCGTCGTTTTATTATATCGCGTGAATTGTGATTTATGTATTTACGAAATTTGTTCAGTGGTTGTTGGTGGGGCTTAGTTTTACAGCAGCGACGATTGCCGGCTCATTAACATCTGCCGCCCGCAGAGCTGCCCCTCATGCACTCGATTCAAAATTCTGCACGCACGCACTCTCAACATCGCCGCGGTAGTTTCGTTGCATTGTCGCTGTGACGCACCCTAAAGCGGATTTACAGTCGGACGATCCCCGCCGAAGATGCTTTATCATGTCCATTTTTTCTAGATTCTTTTGTTAATACTCATGTTTACATTGTCGTGTTCTTTTCCGATTTCGCTAGGTTATTACTTATTCTATTGAATATGGAAATTCGTTTTCGATCGCTATTCGAATTGCATTCACGCATGCGTGTGCGCACCGAAGCGTGCGTTGCTGTTCGCTGCCTGCCACCGCCGACGCTGCACGGATGGCCACTACAAAATTAATGTTATTTTGTCATTGGAAGCCGCTGCAACGAGTTCGTGCGAAAGGGAGTTAAGCCGACTGACATTGTTCTTTGTTCATTTTTATCGCTTCAGTGCTTGAGATAATGCGGGGCCAAGTCGTCAACACGACATATATTCCCGCGCAACATACGAGTTATCTGCCACTTTTCTCTTTAACTTTAACTAATGTCTGATAGTAGTTTAACGAAGCACCCACTTAACTGTGAATGATTTGTTTCGTTACCGTGTTACGGTTAAGTAAAGATACGGATAAGCTGCTGCTTTTTTACGAGTTGAGATTAGCTATGGTACCTATCGAAACTGGTGAGTTGAGTAATTGCTCGTTGATGTCTATTGTATGATAGCGCTGTTACTGTGGCAAGTGTTCGTGTGAGATTTCGTACGGGAGGGTAGCGGGAGGCGTAGGTGCAAGCCGAGGTGCAGCGCGCATCCTCGCCTGTGCTAACGGCTAAATATAGCACGCTTATCGCCGACTTACTATGTAAATGACCGCGACATACTCGATGCCTGCTGCCGCGAAAATATGAATCTCCGACTGGTCTCGTCTCGACCAGTTACAAGTACTAGTTCTCTAGTCTTGCACCGCAAAAACGTGTGAGTTCCGCCCACACGGCCCACGCGGCTATGCTCAGCTAGGCTGCTACTGGCGGCTAATAATATTAAAAGACTCCCAGTATCGATCGACTGTCTAGAGATGTTGTGTATCTCGCTTTGTAGTCTTTTTGGAAAACAAATATTGCTGTAATAAACCTATGTCGATCGTAGACTTGTTTAAATCGATATTTCTGCGCAATGATGTTATGGTAAAGAGTCCATGAGTCCTTTATCAACAGCTATGAAATTGAAAGATACCCAACGACATTGTTTAGATACATTTGACTTTCTCACTTTGTTTAATATGAAATAAATATTTTCATGTATCATGTTATCTTAAATAAATGTATTGAAAGTTGACTAACGTTCGTTTAAAACTTTGAAAGTCAAGTGCCTATGAGTGAATAAAATTAGATCATAGTGAGTACGAGGCACCTTGAGACCGGCACGAGAGTTCAAGGATACGATGCATTGAACACGAAATACAACTAAACTGGACCTCCGAGTATGTTGACCCACAATTAAATAGTCATTACGTTATAACCTCCGAATGTTCAAAATATTATCTGTTTGTGTTACAGTCAGGGTGACTATGATTTAATATGTAGCCTATAGCAAACGAATCAGTGACAAAATTGCATATGTTATGACTTACCAACTCAACAATTGTCAGAAAATGTGTGAATTGTAAAATCTGTCGTGCTTAAAAGGGCGGGTTTCACTTACAATATTTGCTTGTAGGCCCAGCAATAAGATCAATATTGGTAGAAAATTGTAGGACTTTATTTATTTATAAACCAAGCGGATCGCGTAAAAGCGAACGAGCTGCTCTCTTGCGTACAACCGAACTTTAAATAGAAGTAAAGTAAACACGAAGAAATATCTCCTAAAGAATCGTTCCATTCTAGTCAGTTTACAACGCACAAGAATTCCTTGTGTAATAGCGCTATTAAACTAATGATATGTAACAGTTATAAAATAAAATCTATTCGTATAAAGTCTGTCGAACCATGGCCTGGGTATGTGTAGGGTGTACACAATCGTGTGCAGAGCTTCGGCTAATACGTTTTTGTAAGTCTTCCAGGGACCGAACCAATGAACAACGCACCATTATTTTCAATTAGGTCAAGTCAGTCTTAGTAAGAGATGTCTTCCGAGAACAATCGGAGTACTCACGCCTCTTGTGAGGCTTTCTTTTTTATGCCGGGAGTGGTTAATTATATGTGAAGATGAGTGAGAGATGGGAAATGTGATGGTCGATCTTTTTTTTTGTCGTGCATCTGGTCTAAATTGTTACATTGGGGTCATGGGATTGGAACTTTAGTAAATGTTTATATAAGAGCACACATCTTTGCTAAAGATCCGTTGTAGTTATTGCAACTCATCGTACAGTGGTGAAAGTGTGTGTTAATTGCCCACATCCTTTCCTTTGTTGGCGTATCAATTTAAAGCCTAAAAATAACGTCTGCCCCTCGCACTGAGTCGAGAGTTCTATGGTATAAAGTGCAGTATTGTGCATTTTAATGTACTTTGGCGCTGCATAAGATGGGAGAGATGAATTTGTTTATTACCCTCTTCCTTATTGAGAGCGTCTGCGCGAGATAGCTCTCTTCCTATGACTCACTAGAAAGTTATGTTCTTGAACTGACTCGATTCAAATAACTTGCTTCTTTGCTTGTACCTGACTTCGCGGTCTGCCCAGGCTGAGTGGGTGGACTCGCTTGCACTCACTATTGCACACTCGTACAACGATTCGTTTCGCTTATCTGCATTAGTATTTCAATTTCAAGATGAAAATTGCGACTCATGATTGAAGAACATCGATAAGGTAATTTCTGTGAAAAGTTAACATTTTTATTTTACGTTATGTATGACGTTTACGAACCTAATAAAAAGTACTTGGTACTTGGTGCAACGGGCTGGTGTCCGCAACTCGACGTCAAGGCGCCTATTTTGCGTGTGGAAAAAAAGTAAAAAAAGGGTATAAAAATAAATATAAATATAATAAAAAGTATCACAGCTTTCTATAAATTAAGTCATTATTCTCAATAGCCAAAGTTAATTCTCTAACAATAAAAGGTCCATCTTATTTGTGAGTATAAGCTTCAATTTGTTTTATTGAACCCCTATCGTCAAATATGAGCACAAAGAGTAGATAGATTAGTAATATTAGTTTCGTTATGGACGAGTTGTTTATTAAATGCGCCCTACATACGGCTGATGTACTGCTATGGGTGATTTAGTGAATGTTACTTCTTGATTACGTTATATTACTCAGGTTATATGGAGGATTCCTTCTACTATAACAGGTTCTATTGTTACGAGTGTGATCGTGTTTTTATAATAACATATTATCGTCTGTATGACCTGTGGGATTCAGACATCCATCAATCACACTTGATGGGAGACAGGTTAGAACGCGCGCTGGCCGGTACGATTTCTTGATAGTTTGGGTAGACAACAGTTGTACTTTTGAATTATAGAACAATAATGAACAATTATAAAGGCAGTCGATGCGTCACGACCTTTTATTCCTGTATTATCTTCGACCGACTTACGCATATGAGTCAGGCTAAGTTAAGCTATGGCAGTAAAATGACTCACGCTTAAAAAAGTGATTTTAAATAAAATCATATCCGTAGCTTAGAGCTATTTGCATCCCGTTGCACACGGATCCCCTGCAATTAGGGAGGGTTACCTTAACACATAATATTGCCTTTGTTTTGATGCGAGTGCGTCACAAAACAATTCTTTAGAATTGCTATCATTTTGATAAATACCCGCTACGTTTGTTTTGCTCGAAAATAACGAACCTGGAATATTAATTGAATTTAGGATTCCCCCTGGGTTTTGTTAATTAGTTTTATCTCAGAAATTAATTGCCGTCGTCACGGGGGTGATAATATAATATGTTACAATGTTGCCGGTAAAAATAATTTGTATCTTGTGCCTTAGCTCTACATTTAAAATTTTCCATTTCAAATTTTCCAATTTTAAATTTTTATTTACCTATTTGTGATAAAAACTGATAAGGTCGTTAAATATGAGCAAAAGGGAAGTCACACACACACATACACTATTAATTAACGGACATACTTATTCTGTTTAGAATATGGCTAGTTAATACATTTTGGATAATATTGAATTTATCTCGTACTTTTGTGCCGTCGAATGAGAAATGTAATTGAAATTCCCTTGTGAATCAAATAAATATACTTAATTAGTTCCCGCAAAACCTGTTTCATTCTGTTAACCAAGATAAATAATATTTTTTTCCTTCGCGATGAAAAGAAATTTTTAAAACAATTTGCTATATTTGATCGAGTACAAATTCGAAGAACTTGAGTTGGTAAACCGCTCCGAGTTTCATGCAACAGTTTATAGCACGCATTTATGAATATGTGACAATAATTCTTGGTACCTCGGAGACATATAGGAAGCTAAGAAATGTGCTATGTGTATCGTGCCGTATGTAATATCTTTCATCGAGTAGACAGCAGATGCGCCGGGATCGGACGAAGCGAGCAGCCGCCGCCGCCGCCATCGCTGCTAGCGCGACCGCCATGAGCACATTGTCAGCGGAGTCGATGAACTTACGAAAATGCGCCTTCGCTTATTGTGCCCATAATCGAATGAACTCACCACTCTATATGGAAGTAAACATGTCGCATTTTTTAATCTTTTTTGACAAATAAAATTTAACAGACAGTCCAGAAACCTCCAATGTCCAACCAGCCTTTCTCGGAAATTCAAGTACCGCCAGTTTGCTTCTGTTTACATTCATATCTGTAAACTGATATTCACACGAAACTATGTAATTATTTCAGTCAATCACTTAACTCTTTTAGCCGTGTGTGTGTGTGTGTGTGTGTGTTTTGTGTGTTTGTGTGTGTGTGTGTTAATAAATGCACATTTTCAGTATTCTTAAATTCAAATAGTTTCGTGTCGATATGCCATTATGATCTCATCGGTCACTGCTTAAGTTTTCGATTGCTGAGTAAATTGAATTGGAAAATCCCGTGACTGGATCCTGGCATGAAAAAGGGGTGTGGTTGCGTTGCTGGGTGGCGGGTAGGTAGTGTGCGTCGGGTTCGCTAGTGGCAGGGGGTGAGGGTGCCAGTGCTTCTGAAATATCTGCCTGAGTGCGGGGGCCATAAGGGGTGTTGTACGAGAGCGGGGAAGTGGGGAGGGACACGCGGCGACCGCCAGATCAATACGACGCGTCCCCTACCCGCCGCCGCCCGACCAATCTCCGCAGGCCCTTCGTCTTTCGACGCCAATGCTTGTTTTTTATAGCACTCACTAACCATGCTCTCCGATAAATTAATAAAAGCATGTGTTAGTTTTTTTGAGTAGCGGAATTCTGTTGGGGTTTATTTTTTAACGTTTTCTAACGTTAATCTTCATCCGACAGTAATCTTTCCGTTCTCGCTTTCATTGTGATAAATCCGGTGATTTACGAATTCACAGCGCGATTTCTCCAAGTGTGCGTAAATTGTAATGGACCTGTTGAATGTGCGTTAGGATACGGAATTTTATACGCACGCATTATAAAAACAAACTTTTCTTTAACGCGTTGCACTTTAACGCCTTCGCGTATTCTTATCTTACGTGCTCAGCAACATTCCACGATGAACTCAAAGGCGATCAATTTGCATAATTTAAACCAAGTCCAGGAATTTTAATATAAGAAAAACGAGATCGTTTTCTTATTTAAAATATTAGGAAAGCGAATATTATTATTATTAATTTTCATGGCAGGGGTATTTTTCTCTAATTGATAATTTATGAACGATGGTGGGACGAATTTATCGGTAAAGCTCTTGTTAAATAGGTACTGCTTCTTACCGCTTGGCAGTTGAAGTACAATTTTCTGCCAACACTCGGGAGTATTGGCAGAAAATTGTACTTCAATTCGGTTTCGAGTCCGCCATTTTTTTTCATAAGGGTAGCGAACTTGCTGCTTCCGTTCGTAAGCAGGAATGTCCTTTGAATTGTAAAAACGTGGTCCCCTCTTTGCATTTAAATCGCGAATATCATCATTATAATTTTCTTTTGTATCATCGTGGTATGCTGACACCCGTTTCATATTATAAACGTATGGCATAATTAAGCAGGCAGTATCTGCAGTTATGAATAGGTACAGTGCTCTATTTCATTTTTAATCACGTAATTCGTTGTACATAGTTGGAATTACTTTGCTACGTGAAAGTAAATGGTTTAAAAATAATTTGCAACGATACATAACGTTTACAGCAACTTTATAACGATATAATTTACCATTCAAACTTGGACTTAGGTACCTATATTTGCTACGACAGTGTTAATTTTGTTTTTGTCTGTACAGCTAGTCAGTCAGTTGGTATTACGGCGCTGAGTTGGGTTTAAAGTCATTTATCATCAAGGATCAGTCTCGGAGGTACTTCCACGGGCCATTACTTTTTCTATTATAGTAATACGAGTGTATAATACACGTTTTATTACGATGAGAATTCTTACTTAGGCCCGTTGACGTTTATGTCCTAACTATTTCTTTCGTTTTATGTTTGGAATCTAGACTTGTATCCACTATTATAAGATTACACATTTTTGTTTTCCCTATCTATGTATATCAAATGACGCCATATTTTTCCATCATAATTAAACAATTTGCCATAATTGTGATCACTTAACAACAGACTTAATAAAACAATCTAGTAAAGTAACTATAAAGCATTGTCAGAAATTATCAAGATATTTATTTTTTACTGACTTCCAAAAAGGGGGTTCTCATTTGGACTGTATTTTTATTTTTGTGTGTATATTACGCGATAACAATTGTCATTTATTTGTGTACAAATGTTGATGATTCTTTTTTGTTGAAAAGAGGATACTCAGTAGTGGTCCCATTTAAATTTGAAGAAAATATTCCACATCTAAGGGTGGCAAAGTAGGGGATGAATCCGGTTTCGCGCACTTTACGTTAACAGATTTCAATAAAACTTTGCAAATGGATGTAATACCACGAACTTTTGAAGTTTTTTTTTTTACTTTGACTCTGTATTGAGATTACCAATTAACGATTTGGTTTGCGACTTTTTTAGATTAACATCTAACACGTTTATAAGTCTTTGATACAAATACCTATATGGCACGACCATAGATATTTTTCCTATATCTATGGGCACGACATTGCTGAAGGTAGCATGTTATTGTCCCAATTAATTTTATATATATTAAGGTATATTTTATCAAGATAGTGATCGTAATAATTATCGCTTCGAATTCTACTATAAAGTAAGCTTAATAATTTTCTCTTCGAAATCCCGCACACCGTTCAACGGTTCTTTCATCAAGGTGTCCCAAAAATTAATACGCGTGCAGGCTCCTAAGCCCCTCTAGCCGGTGGGGAACGTGTTTAGAGTACAAATTCCGGTACGTTCGTTGCGGATCTATATTTAGTTAGAAGCGAAGGCACCCATGTGCTACAATGATCCGGACTTCTCGACTTCCGATGTTACTAGTTTTATTAAAGTTATGTTAACATTTTGGAAACTTCTTCAATTGAAATTGAAACTATTATTTCGGATATTTGTTTTTTCAAACAAACTAACGATTTGGGCCCTTTACATGTATGTTCACGTCTGGCATTGAAAAATAACAAATATATGCTATTTAAAAATAGTTTTCTTTCCAATGTGTAACAATCGCGAAAACGAACTCGATATTCAACTTTCGACACGCAACTTTGTCGAACGAAAATATCCTTAAATTCTACAATAAAATGTTTATTGTTTTTACATAGGTACATAACCTTTTTGCTTATTTTTGTATGACGAATAATTTTTGCAAACACATATCCAGACAACCGGAAACATTTTGTTAGAAGAATAACGGTTATATGAAATATTTGCTCACCATTTTTTACCTTTATGCTTTGCAACGTTAGCAAATTGTAGACAGACTGGCAGACGGTAACCCGTAGATAATACACTATATTTTTGACGGTAACCCTAGCTCCGAGTCACAGACCCGTTTTTTGCTGTTTAAAGTTGAGGCCGGCCACTACATGATATTTCGTTTATTACCAACGACGGCCATCGTATTCCCTGATGTTCTTTTTTCAAGCCCGCATATGTTAGTGCGAGGGTTCGGACCATTATTGATTTTGAATTCGGTTTTTATTTCTTTGTTAAAAATGTTTCTAAAATCATATTTGTTTAAGGTACAATCTTTATCTATTATCGGGTTTTATTTCTTATTGTATTCATTCGTAATAATCTATTCAATGCAAATCTGCTCGTATTTGTCGATGCGATATCGTTACGTAAATATATAGAAGAAAAATGTCGGTTATTTTCGATGTTTCTATCTCTGTAATGTTTGTTGACTCCATTGATATCTGATTGTACAAATAACATATTTTCTTAAGACACACTTCACGTATCGTTGCTATTTTGTTATTTATTATCAGTGTTTGAACACCCCTTATCCCATATTTGTTCATGTTATCGTTCACAAGATAAAATATCGATGACTTTCTTTTAAAATAGACAACATTCACTTTGTCTCTTTTGTGTCCTTTGTTTTTTACTACTACCAAAACAAAACAGATTTCCTCATATTTTTCGTTTATAATCTTATCCTTGCAGATGCGTCTTTAGATTATGCCCTGTTTAGTATTCTCAAGGCATAATCAGAGCCTGCGACTAATTTGATCCAGCGTTTCTAATGGTTTCTATGCCAGCAGCTAAATTTTCGTGGTAGTTGATTTTGGCAAACAACACGACAACGTATAAGCTACAGTGCATTGTGTACGCAAGTCCTCAATTTGTGGAGGGAAGGCGGCAATCAAAACAAATTACATTTCTCAAGCAAACGTCCAATAATAAAGGTAGAAGTGACATGAATAAAAACGTGTTTGATTCAGAACAGACGAATTGTAGACGCAAAAACTGTTGCTTTCGGTCACATGAGCTTACAAGACAGATATGGCACAAAGAATATATACGTAATTTCAAGTAAGCGCTTTCAAGCTTGAAATCGAGGACTATTATCAGTTATTGTACCGTCAGAGGCCATTGAGAGCGATAATTGCTTGGTTTATCAAGCGCATTCTTGTCTGTTTTATATCCACTGCGTTACTCGTAAAGTTCCAAACAGTGCGGCTTTGTCTTCGGGTGCGTTTACATTTGAAGTGGGTAAAAAGAAAGTCTAAGAGGGGACTATGATGCGTACTCAATTTAATGTTATTCGGTTACCCATAAGCTGAATGTTGCCATCTGTGGAATGCAAGTTCATTTCCTGAGTGGACAATTAGTAATGACGATGGTATGTGTTCATGACACGACGAATGCACGGGTTGAATGACTAGATAATTAGCGATCAGACAGTTGGACCATTTTTTAATTTTTTTTATTTATTGTCTGAAATATTTGAAAATCAACAGCGTTTCTTAATAATATGTAACAAAATAACAGATCACCCCGAGTTATGGAAATTAGTCAATAAAATTAATTTAAAAATAGAAAAGTAATATGTATCCACCGAGGAAAAGAATAGATTTTTGAAAATGAAGTCATAGACATATGGTACCTTGTTAGTTGGTTTGTCAAAACAGGAGTCAGTGATAATGTGTGTTAATGTGCGCGCGCGCATTTTTTCAATTCTGTGATAAATCCACCATAGTTTTGAGGTAGACTTCGTCTGCAAAAACGATGATACTTGTGTTAACAAAAATGCTAATTTCATTAGCACCGCCAATATTCCGTTTTAACAAAGTTGGTAAGTAATTCGCCTTTACCATATTCTCGGAAAATAACTTTCATCTTTTATGCAGGGATTCATATCCCAGAAGCTGGGATTATTTTCTGTTCTTTTAGATGTTGACTTATCCCTAACAGGGAGTACCTCAGCAGAATGTCAAGTATTGATGTGAATTACCTACTTACATAGGTAGTTTTTATTTATGCGAGCTACCAATTGTCCTTACTATTGTGTTTACTCGCAAAATATGAGTCATCGTGACCACAGTATAATGGAAATAGAATAGTCACATTTTCATACATTAAAGTACTAACCGAAGTCAATTCTATAAACCTACCTGCTACACCTTTGCGTGTTGGTGGCCTTTTGCCGATATAACCTATACAACTGTCTGTATTTTTTAAATAGAGCTTTGTATCTTTTACGTAAATGCGATATATGTATATCCGATCGGAAGTAGATAGCGTTGTCACGCGTGTCCCACACTGTTCAGTTCTGGTCGTAAACCCGCTAGCCGGATATTAACTTTGGAAAGCACCTGCATTGCCGGTCAGTGTGCCCCAATACCCGTGCGGTTCACATTCACAATTATAAAGAAATACCTCAAATTTTCGAAGTTGTACGAAGGGACTATACATAAATTTGGTAAATATGGCATTTGTTTAAAATATTTTTATAAATCTGTCTTTGTCATAGAGACATCTTGTACCCGCTAAGTACTATTTTGACGTTGACGTGTTGACGACCTCTATGGTTCAACGGTTTGCATTGTGGGCGTTGAATGCGGGGTCCCAGGTTCGATTCCCGGGCCGGGGGAAATATTTGTATGGCTCACATTTATTTTTCTTGTGTTTTTGGGTGTAGTTTGTGGTTGTCTGTGTGTGTGTCCATGGCACCCGCGTCACAGGGTTTCCTAGTGCGGGGCTATGTTGAGTGTGTGCGTTATTATTATTATTTATAGCAATTTCTCCTTTTCTAAACTGTTTAAATAATTGATATGCCAGACAACCACATTAATTACCTGATCTCAAATTAGGGAATTCCTTGTACTTTGAGTACCAGAACAACACTATTTACTCGGAAGAACCCAATACACCCAGATCACAACCAATTTAAAAAGCTCATTTCCCAAATTGGTTCTAAGGGAATCGAAATCGGAACCTCCTCAGTGAAGTATATGTTTCAATAAAAAGATGTGTCAAGATTGTTTACATTTAGTTAAACACCTAAACAAATGGACTATAGAGACCTGGTTGTCTGGCACATAATAATAATAATTATTATTATTATTTAACAATAACGCTTATTGTCCCTTTTATGTTTTGGATGTTTTATGTAATGTCTCTTATGCATACGAATAATGTGTATATATTAAAAATTAATTCAGGAGAACGTTCGAAGCCAAAATTCTGTACAACATGGAGTGACCTTCAAAATTCAGTAAACCTAGTTGCTGTGCACTATGTGTTTATGATGCATAATAAGTAGCTATTAGTACATCAGAGATCGGTGGTTAAATACTAGGTCGGGCATGTCACGCTGTATTTGACATACTGACACGATTTGTCACACGCGACATATTTTTGGTAAGTACATTCCTCGCTTGCACTTGCATTAGCAGGTAACATTCATGTAACACCTTAAAAAGATTTGGTAAATAAATAATTTGACGACAATGGTTGTCCAATGTTTTGCAACGTAGGCTCAATATAAGGAGGTTCCGATTTCGATTCCCTTAGGACCAATTTGGGAAATGAGCTTTCTAAATTGATTGTGACCTGGGTGTTTTGGGGTCTTCCGAGTGAATAGTGTTGTTCTGGTACTCAAAGTACAAGGAATTCCCTAATTTGAGATCAGGTAATTGATGTGGTTGTCTGGTATATTAATTATTTAAACAGTTTAGAAAAGGGGAAAATGCTATTAATAATAATAATAACGCACACACTCAACATAGCCCCGCACTAGAAAACCCTGTGTCCCAAATAGACAATCACAAATTACACCCAGAATCACGAGAGAAATAAATGAAGGCCATATAAATATTTCTCCCGGCCCGGGAATCGAACCTTGGACCTCTGCGTGGTAGTCCGGCATGGTAACCGTTCGGCCACTGAGGCAGTCCTGAAGCTTGTTAATACTTTAACGATAGTTATTTGTTACAAATCATTATTACTGCTGCACACGAGTCTTTTTAAAGAGAGGGTTTAGGCCATAATCGGCCATGCTGGCCCAATGTTGGTGACTTCACACGTTTTCCTAGGGTTGTGAACCTTCTTCGACATGCAGGTTTCATCACGATATTTTCTTCCACTGTTACCGGGAAGTATTAAACTTTCACTGTACGTAACTTAGAAATTAAAGTCGTAGGCATATGGTTCCTCAGGGATTTCAATTGAGTTTAGAAGCAGGCAGTCTCCAACTGCTCAGGCTGCCACCAATCAATTATTCCATTAAAAATGATGAAATATTCCTTAAGATACTATATACATCAAATGGTTTTGGTTCAAACAATCACTTTAAAAAAAATATACCTACATTGATTAATGTACGGTGTGATAACACGATTCCTAAAAATTATGACGATAGAAAAACAAAGTTATCTCGAAAATTTACAAGAAAACCGCTGTATTCAATAGTACTTTACATATACCTACCAATGATTTTTTGATATCAACTGAACTAAACAGAACACGTGTACTATACGAAATTAAAGTCATTTGAAAAATGTACATTTTTCAAATGACTTTAATTTCGTTGGTAAAAAATTAATTCTGAAGTAAAGCCAGTGTCCTTCCGCTCGACCTAAGCCAAATGAACCGTATTAGTACGGAAGAGATTTAAACTCGAGCTAAGTTAGTATCGACTCTTAAGTACCTACACGGCTATTAAACTCTAAAAAACTTATATTACAATTAAAAATCTCAGTATCTTAGTATCAACTAAACAGTGTACTACAAAAAGTCCATAGAATCGCCTCTTGTAAGGGAACTTCAATTCAATAAGCTCAAACACAATACTTCTACTGTAAGGAGTTGGTGAGGGAGTCTGCAGACTGTCCTGGTTACATCAGATCAAACTTACCATATTATTGTAATGTTAACGAATTTCCATATTATACCAAATTTGAAGTTCATCAATATTCATGCTGCATTAACTGGCAAAAGAACTGATGATCTTTAAGGAGAAGTTAGACTCAAAAAATAGACATTTTAACGTATTTCTATCATACGGAAAATTCGCTTTTCGACATTAAAAAATACGAATGAACTGTTTTTTTTAACCGACTAAAAAAAGGAGGAGGTTCTCAATTCGATGTTTTTTTTGTATGTATGTATGTTACGCGAGAACTCCGGTATTTGTGCACCGATTTTCATGATTCTTCTTTGTTGGAAAGAGGGTACCTCCATAGTGGTCCCATTTAATTTTGAAGAAAATCATCCAACTCTAAGAGTGGCTATTCACGCATGAAGATTCATTTTTATAAATAGCGCCGAAATCTTGTTATAAGGAGCAATTATTTTAATGGTTGATTTTGCTAATTCAAGGCGTTGATCTCTCTCAATACACTTTGTAGTGTAGTAGTGAGAACCGATTTTTATTATCTCCTGTGTCAAGTTCCGTATAGTGGCGAACTAGAGGATGAATCCGGGTTTGCGCACTTTCCGGTAACCGATTTCAAAAAAACTTGGCAAATAGATGTAATTCCACGTACTTTTGAGGTCGGTTTTTTTAGTACTCTGTACTGAGGTTATTTTAATTGATAATGAAAATAGACGATACCGGTAGTTGAACTATGAGTGCCGAAACACGATCGACTAAACTTCTCTCATAAAAAAATCAAATAAAATGCAAATTTCTTATTTTTTCCTACGTTCGTCTACGGAAAAACAGTTTGATTCGGTTGTTATTAGGGATATTTCAATTAAAAATTTATCTCCCGTGTTCCATAATACATATGTCAGTAAACGATGAGCTTATTTTACAGAAAAGAGTATAGGTACATTTTATTTGTAAAAGGCAAATGTTTAAATATCGTGCAATGAATTTCTCCGCGTCTACCTCTCAGGCCCACGACCAACGCAACCATGATACCATTTCGCTTTAAACATTTGAATAAATGTTCAAAAAACATAGCTAAGAACCATCTCGATTAAAAATTAACCTTAAAATTAACCCATTAGCTCCCGCCGTACCCTAGTTTATGTATAATGCTCATTAGAAATGTATATGTGAAGTAAAATAGTGAAATTTGATTTAATTACTTAAAAAAAAAATAGAATTAAATAAAAGTGGTTCTGCTGTTCTTCTTGCGCGGTTAATTTACGCACACGTGAAACGCTAAAGTTAGTTGTTTTTCCTGTATATTATTACCAACAATTTATTTATTTCCTTGGATAAATTGTTGAAATATATTCGTATACTATAAAATAAAAATTATATAATTGAGTTAAATAGCATTTTCACAACTTCAGACGGTGGTATGTAACGGTGTCACACCCCGGACACTCCATACAATGGTCGAAAATTATTTACCTACTACTACTACATACAGCAAGGCGCTATCTGCACACGTGCAAATGTTTGCGTGGCATGCCAGGGTTACCCATGCCCGGCAACATGGCGAACTGACGCGAATCTATTATCTGTGATTCTATTCATAGAATCCAGAATCCTAATAATTACACATGTCTATTATGTATTTATATCGACATAATATCATATATTTTTCATCAACTCAGTAACTAGAGTAATATTAAAGATTTATTTAAAAAATATATTAAAAGCACTTAAAATGTTATATTTTAGACATGTACTTTTAAATAAGGTAATCAAGGTATTTGAAATTGCGTGTCCAAGTTGATCATCATTACTTAGTTAATAATTAGGTATATTCGCTACTTACGTAATATTTTTCGCCAATACGAATTGAAAAGTCGAGAACCCTTATCTACCAGCATACGAAGTCATGGCGCCTCATTCATTATATTGATATAATAAATCTGTATTTTTTATACGTACATATATTACTCTGCAGTAAATAAATGAGAAAACAAAAACTGCATGAGTCTCAGACATAAGTTTTTTTACTTACCTACTTCGTTTCAGCACAATTCACGACCATTATAAATAGTAACGTAAAATGATGTTTTATATTAACGTACAAGTTTCGTAATGAATAAATGAAAAATATTCAAATATCAAAGCCAGAAAACGGCTCGCTGGCAGCCTTGTTGTCGTTCAGTCAATGTGACCGGTAATGTGCGGGGCGTGGTGCGGTATCTAAAGCTAGGGAGGGGCGGAGAGTGTCCGTTCTCTTTACTTTTTGTTCTCGACGGTGTTCCCAATTGGGGCCATTGGGCGCATACGGGGTGGTATATTAGTTTTCATCTATAAATAATGTTTAAGTAAATAATGTCACAACGGGTATTTGGCAGCCACAATTATTACTATGGGATTCAGAAAGCCATTGAAGCAGTAATGGATGAGAAAGATCATGATGTGGAGATAGATTAGGGGCCATTTCCCCTAGAACAGAGTACGCTCACCGATGTAGAAGTACTGTACTTATGTAACGAGATCTACGGCAAACTGGTTATCGAACAACTGTCTATCCACTAGTACCAGATTTGTAATACACATGAAGAAATAAAACCCTGCCAATTTTAACTATCAATTTTACCCGATCAACCAAATTCTGTTCGTTCTATGGTTTGACAGTAGTATTTGCACAATGGGCTCTAATTACGACAATATTCTTTCCCTGGATAAAATAAAAGAGATGAAGCGCTGTGAATAAAGTTGGCGTGGGTATACCGCGTGATTTCAAACTTACAGGCAGGATAGTTCAAGCTGATCAATCTTTTTGTATCGCACTGCCATTCGAGGCAAAAAGTAGTAGTGTGTTTTGTTCCGCTACAAGCTGGACCTAGGAATAGCTAATACACGGCGTTTACACCTGACACTGACACGAAGCTAGATCAATTATAGTTTAACTTTTCAGTTACAGTTACATCGCACAAACAAAAACACTCAAAGCTTACATCCAGGAGCTTCTTTGGTGCTAAATCTACAGTACTTGGTACACAGGTCACTACGCTCAGAAGTTGGCTTACGAGTTGACTTGAGTTACGATGTGCAAATAGCTGTTGAACCACAAATAAGCGCATTGGCAATGTACTCGTAAAAAGTGCATTTAGTCATTGTGCACCATTGACTTACAAATAAATGGACGACGGGTCTAATACAAAAACCACGAAAAAAATGTCCCAAGTCAACCTATTCGAAATTTAAATTGTAATGTCATCGCAGTATCGCGCTGTCAGTAGAACAAATGAAGACTAAAGCGGAGTGTCGCGCTCTGTATACGATTTTAGCGCCTTACAAGTGCGGACACTTTTTAGCGCGGACCCGACGTCCATATAATTGTAAGTCAATGTTGTGCACCCACAAATATTGTTTGTTACAAATTTTTTGACACTGCTTGAGCCCATTATCCCCGTTTGAGGACAGGATTTTTTCATATAAAATAAAATAAAATCTTTTTTCTACATAATTTTGTCAGTAGGCTATTTTCTAAATTTCGAGTTCTTAGGTTTTCGCGATTGTTACACATAGGAAATGATACTATTTTTCCGGATTTAAATCAACCGTGACCATGGGACCTGTAAAGCGCCCGAAACGTCGGTTTGTTTGAAAAAACAAATATACGTGATTTATTTTCTAAATTGTCATAAAAAAAAATTACTTTATCGCTAATTTGTATTTGAGCGGTAATGGGAAACATCGCGTTGAGATGCCTCCACCCGCTTGGGAGCTACAATGCCACAGACATAGACATACACAGACAAAGGCTTCAAACTTAAAACTTCCTTTTTTTTGTGTCGGGGGTTAAAAATCGATATACAGAATGTAGCAAATGGGTGCTATAATACTTTCGATTCTTTTTGTGCTCATGTGCTTATGTTTCCTACTTTTGCATGTGTAAATTATGTCCAGACAACCTTGAAAAATAAGTACATAACTGCACCTGTCTTGTGAGTACAAGTATGTTATGAGTATAACAGCCTACTTACTGCTAGGTATACAGTTGGTCGTATCATTGAATGATTCAAGAAATAATTGTTTCGTAGTAAACACATAGGACAACTGATTCATACGAATGATGAAACAAAGAAAGACTGACTGACAACTCAGCTTCCTTTGCATTAGTAACGTAACGTAATATTGGTACAGTCAAGAGCACATCAAATTAGACACTTTCGACTTTGGGCAGTTCTTGAACTGAATTGCAATCTTAAATGTCAAGCTTTATATCGACTGTGAACTGGCAATCGGTACTATCTCAATTTTGACAACTTTACAGGTGAAGAAAAGAATTATTTGCGTCATATATATAGCACCTGGTTTATTAAATGAAAATGCGTAGTTTTTGAACATATGTACACTACGTATTTTTATTTAAAAAACCGGATGCTATATAAGTGATTTTTTTTCATCCTCTAAAGTTGGCAAAATTGAGATAGTACCGGTTGCTAAGTTCCCAATCGATATGCTCCCTGACTGATAATGCATTAAAACGTTTATTACTAACTATTATTATTAACTTATGTAATTATGTCGCAGTCGTATTGTATAAACTGCCGCATTACATTACGGCTAGCCTTTTTGCAAAACGGCGCTGTTTTCTAATACGGCTACCTCGTGTTCGGCCGGATTGCAATTCGCCAAAAAAAAAGTACGCCGCGTTGTAATGCACGTGGCGTTTCACAAAGTGACTAGGAAATGCGGCGCCGGAATACAATAAGGCGCGTCATTGTCACGCTGCTTTGAGATACTTAGTTCCAGATCTAACTGCCAGTAAAGCTACATTACCATAATAACAAAAATTGCGTCCCAAACAGCAACTGTCTCAACAAAGTGTCTTAACAAACAATATTACTTTTAGGAGTGGAATGGGTAAAAATATGCATGAAAATAGTGAATAGGTAATGGTGAACAAAAGTAACGCAAACAAATTCGCTTCTGGTCTGCTTTTTCATTATACTAACCTAACCTAACCTACTGAATAAAGGGCGCAACCAAGATTTCATTTATGTCTAATTCATAGTCAGCGTGACATTTTCCCTGTGCACAATACGCCTAAACGTCGCGTCGTAGAACGTATCGTTATCACAATCCGGCTGAACATGAGGTAGCCGCATTAGAAAACCGCACCGTTTTGCAAACCGGCTAGACGTAATGTAATACGGCGCTTTATGCAATATGGCTACGACATATATGTATAAGTCGCCCATATTAAGGACCCTAACTCCCTAAATCTTATTACGTCTACTTAAGTTTTAGTTAGGGTCCTTGAAATCGGTTAGTGTAATAAGCGTTTAAAGTATTGTTCGTAAGTAGTACCTACTACTTTGTATGTTTTTGCCATTTAAACAACATACATAACAAAAATTTTCTTATAACTATTGTGAAATTTTTGACAGTACAGACTGTCGCGGACACACGCATAGACAACCATAAATTACACCCAAACTCAGTAGTGAAATAAATTTAGGCTATACAATTATTTCTCCCGGCTCGGGAATCGACTCCGGGACCTCTGCGTGGCAGATCAGTATGTAACCTTTCGGTAACAGAGGCGTTTAAATTATTACAGTTATCTAGTAAAATATTTTTTTACAATTAAACAAAAGTTATTTACTTGATGTTTCTTATCATATTTGAAAAGATGAAAATTGCAATTTTCCCATTTTTCGGTATTTATTCTGCCAGCTGTACTTCCATCGGCTACGGACCGAATACCAATGAATCAGAAAGTACACGAATGAGGAAATTCCTTCGAGTGCGATTGTACTCGTACACGAATACTACGATCTATTTCTATTCACACACAACTGAGTCATGCTTTAACAGTAGGTAGTCAATACTTAGATCGACAGTAGGGTTCGTTGTGATACGTTCATTAGCAATATTAAGCAAAACAATGTTGCCTAGATTACGCTAATTAACCGACTTTAAAAAAAGGAGGAGGTTCTCAATTCGAATCTATTCTTTTTATGTATGTTTCGCGGCTATTATTTTTTGTTGGAAAGAGGGTAGCTCAGCATTGGTCCCATTTAAATTTGAAGAAAATATTCCACTTCTAAGGGCAAACTAGGGGATGATTCAGGTTTCGCGTACTTTCCGGTAACCGATTTCAATCAAACTTGGCAAATAGATATAATTTCATGAACTTTTGAGGTCGGTTTCTTTTTCACAAAAAAGTTATTTTGTTTCTAAGGTTTATTCTACGTACACCTTTTGATCTTTCTGTCATGGTGGTATTTCACATAGCTATTTGTATTCGCTATTGGGTATTTGTTGTACTTGGAAAAATGTTTGACTAACAGACAAACATGCAGACACTGACAAATATGACCGTCTACACATGGAGCCAAATAAGGAGTCAAAATAATGAATATGACAAGTGGATGGCTTAGTCGCGTATTTGCCTATTTGACTCCTTTGATATGATGCGCGGCCAGAAACCAACCAGCGCGGTAGCGCGTGTTTGGCGTTTGTTGTATTTGTCGAATAGGCAAACAAGGCAAATACTTAATCACACATGCTATTTGCACATGGTAATGGTTTGCCAAATATATCAAATATGCAAATACAATAGCCATGCGAAGTGTCACCATCATATTTTCACGAGTACCTACCAACACGGGTGGCGTACCAACGTGTCTCGACCATTACCTAAGTTAGGCAAAGGTTACGTGAAGCCCAAAGGAGTTTTCCAATAAGTTACTTAACTATGTGTCTTTAACATATTTGATATAACTTCGGGGAATTAAGTAATAGCATAAGCAACAAATTGTTTGTCGGGAGACTTTATAAGGACTGTAAAAATATTTAATAGCACGTTATTATAAACACTACCATGTTATATTAATTCTCTCCATGTTAATGTCATAAATACCATTTTATTTGTTCAAGTTGGAAAGAATTGTGAAGCTAACTACTTGTTAGTTTCAGAAAAATAATAAAATAGAACTGTAAAAATGTTACTAAGACCACAGTCACTTTTTGAGAATACGAATGTTCTTCTAAATTGTTTAAGATACAATTTTCAATAAGGACTTCTGACAGTTTTTATATTTCAATGTGGCCCATGGTACATGTTGTAGCCTTCTAAGTATATTCAAGCCACATGAAAGTCTTAAAAATTACACGAAGTATATGAAACAAATTATGTATATGTAATGTTCATATAATATATTGTATTATCAATATTTATTTTAGAGTTATAATTTGTCTATACCATTTCCGTCATCATTTTGAAGGCTGATCATTAAGAGGGTCGTTTAATTGGGTCCAATTATTGCTGATTAAGAGACCTCGCCGGTTTCCCTTCGAATTTAAAAAGCTTTTTGTCCGTTTTAAGGGAATACAAGAATTAAAAAAAAATGTAATTAATTTACGTAGAATAGAGTAAATTGAAATAAAAACGCAAGAATTACTACGTAGGTTTCGGATAATATACTTAATAAGTACGAGTATTTCTGTAATTGTAACTATTCTGTAACGAAAGCGTCAATTCAAGGGTTTTTTAAAGAAATCGTGGCGAATATGTATCGAATTTAGACTCTAAAATAGAACTTCGACACACGCTACTCCGACAATATGTTACATCGACATGATTTTACTCAGACATTACGCCACTCCGACATATGTTACATCGACATGATTTTACTCAGACATTACGCCACGCCGACAATATGTTATTTCGACATTACTTTACTCAGACACTACGCTACTCCGACAATATGTTACATCGACATGATTTTACTCAGACACTACGCTACTTCGACAACACAGACGTGATGTACTCAGATAAGAAAAATTATAATTTATGTTTTTTCTGTTTATTGTAATTAGGTTTTTGTAAACAAAAAATGGTATTCATTCAAATTCGAATCAACGCAATGGCGTTGGTTATAATATGGTAAAATTTTATATTAATATACTACATTATTACCGATAATCCACGCAGCACTTTTAAATTTTGAGGGTAGGTTTAAATTGTTTTCATAAAA
>NW_020653852.1:9442755-9490350 GCF_003589595.1 Hyposmocoma kahamanoa | reverse complement strand
TCTTGACTGTACCTACAAACATAGTGTTTTTAGCATCCATCCAATTTAGAAACGAGTAAGGTATAATGCAACTTAATGATAAAATTAAATACATATTCATTCATAGTCTTTTATTAAAGTTTTAATAGAACCCACTGAAAAACGATCAAAAACTATTATACCTATGTAAGTCAATGTACCTAGGTGTATTTTTTTATTTTGTAAAACTTTAAAAGCTTAATACAGACTATGAAGATACCAAAGAATATGTTAAAAAAAGCTATTCATATTCAACGATAAAGGTCGACAAGCTATCGTTTGTAGTGAAATGTGAAACCCCCAACGGAAGAAGGGAAGGATTTACGTGTAGCACTCACATTGCATCACAATGACTTCTAAAGGGCTCTAGAAATAGATAGGTAAACTTGGGGAGTGTGAAAGAAACGAGTGCATTATGTGGCACCTTTCTTGATTTTGTTTGACGGATCTATAACCACACTCACACAAATTATAAAACTTAACCAAATTAACTTGTACATGCACATACTACTTACATATAATTAACAAGTTGTCTCGACGACAAGGATTACTTAAGTTGTGATAATATTATGGTACATTAAGTTATATTTTCCCCACTACTAAGTAGCTTACGATTTAGACAACTGATACGAGCATTCAAATACCTTTCGTAACTGTTCAAATAAATCATAAAGAATTTAGCCTAATATTCAACAGCTTACGTTATGTCGAATGCCGACGTTTTCACTCAGAAAATGAAAAGTGCCTAATCGTCCTCTCCCATTATACACTGGATTTTCCAGACTTTGACTCTCTCGAGTAGATACTTTCCCCTTTCAACTTTTCTGTTTTGTCGTGTTACATGAAGAATATTCTCAAGATAAGATCACATAGTCTACAAACGTAAAATATGGCTTTGCATAAATGTATGAAAGTGTACGCCGTCGTTCGGAAAATGCGGCAAAAATTGTATTTCCTTTTTCACGTTTTTAGTTTAAAAATTATAGACACTGGAATGTAAACGTTATGAATCAGCTCCCTATTGATACATAATATTTTACTGTTTGTAATTTTAGGAACTTCGGAACTTGCTTGCTCAGCTTCCGTCGTCTGAATCATAAAGGTAGGGATAGGGGTGGGTGATTCAGCTAGACAATCTAGTCTGCACAGTCCCCTCGGTCACAACGGCACGACAACGGACATTGACATGAACATCGAACGTTTCCAAGAACTGCAAACTATCGGTGTTGCACTTGTGCAGCGCTATAAAACAAGTGTCTAAATGTAACCCCTCGCTATTTGGTTGGTAGTCCTTACTAATACCATAAAGTGGAAAATCACGCGCATATTTCATTTATTATTGGCACATCACCGTTGAAAACGACAGTGCAAAGTTCAAAGAAGGAATATTACTGCGTCGACTGCGTGGAAGGATTTCGCCGAAGCGCACTGGAACGTGACGCCGGCATCTGAATTGTGCAAGTTCCTTAACAGTAGTGAACGAGACACGAAATTTGCGCTCTAAATCAAGTACTGAGTACTGTTATTGTAGCAAAAGTATCGTCATTTGTTACGCCAAATTTTTCGACTAGTTATCTGGGGCATGGTTGACTTTAATAATATTTTGGTTCGATGCTATTACCACGTGGTACGTTGTTTATACCAAAGATTCGTAACACATTCTCAATTTTTTACGTGAAGCAAATCAATACTAAGTTTGCGACAGTAAACTTGCAGACTATCTAGCGTGTTTGAGATTTGTTTCCTCGAAGCATCACTTGTTCATTTCCCAGTAGCTTTAGCCATTAGTGCACATCTAGTAGTTAGTAATGCGACCCGGCACGGCGGAGGCGCGCGGCGTCGCGACGGTCGACGACGCTCCGCGCGCCGGGGTAGGTCGCTCGGCGCCACTGCAATTTTAAATTACCCCGAACAGGGGGTGTTCACCCGTTAATTTTTTATGTAGGTACGCTCGAAATTATCGTTTTCAAGTAACGTGTGTGCTGTAACAGGAACGTCGATGAAGCGATTTTTATCATTTATCGACATAATTTTCAATGTTTTATACCTATGAGTAATGTGTTTTGTATAAGTAAACAAATATCAATAGTGTTGCATCGCACATGCACACACTCATAGCCCTGAGCTAGCATTAAGGAAACCCTGTATCGCAGGTCCATGGACATACACATAGACAACTACAAATTAAATCCAAACTCACGATAGAAATAAATGTAGGGCTTACAAATATTTCTATCGACCCGGAAATCGAACCCTAAATGGTAACCGGACCAGCATGGTAACCGTTCGGTCACGGAGGCAGTTAAAAACCTTGCATATGAAGATTTTTTAAATTTTGTGCATGTAATTCGTTGACATAACACTTACTCACCATTACCCCACCCCGAATCCACTAAACATACAATAATATATTCAAAATTATTCACTCGCCCTGGGATTTAATAACCGGAAAGATTTTAGTCGCGTGAATAGGAAATTAAAGCATTAATCCGATTACAGCTTGCAATTGCTTTAATATTGGTCGCCCTTTTCAAAATTCCAAGCAAGTGTCGATTTTGTTTCGCAAATCGTTCCATCCTTTTCTTCTTCTTGTCACTGTCATCGGGCAACTAATTTTAAGATTTTAATGCGTTATGCTACGTTGACATTAGTCTACTAATGAAGAAATATTGCTCTTATTAATTACATCAAGTATTTATATAAAGTCCTTCAACATTTCTCTATTAAAGAAAAAAAAATCTTAAGAGAGAAATTCTAGATTAATGAAGAATACTAATCGAAATAACAATTTTATGCCTTTTTACTACCACTAATGTTTATTATTTCACTTTACGTCTGCAATAATAAAACTTATAACTGCAGTAATATTATGGCATTTGTGCAAACGAGACTTAAACGTGACTGCGTTATCCTTAGGTAATATTTTACTTCTGATTGCTTAAGTTTATTTGCCCAAAACTCCTTTAGGCGTTGCGTGACTTTCCCTATTAACGTATTGTTATGTTGAGTAGTTTAAAATTGGTCGATTTTTAAATCGTATCTTTGTGGAGCTGTTAAGATAATGGAACGGGGGCAGGGTTGTTTCGTTAGAACTAAGTAGACTATTTATTCGACTTGGCAAAACGAAGTCGATTAATACAACGTACATACTGTGAAGTTTGATATGAGTACGTACTCATTAAAATAAATATCTAATCTAGAGAATTCGTTGCATTGTAGCACGCAAGAAAAATGGAAGTGCCTGAAACCTCGTTTACTATCAGAACCGCTGTCGGCTGCCGTCAAAACTCACCCTATCATTATTTTAAACACTATGAAACATTGATAATGATTGGACGTAGTGTCTAATTTAAAAAGATGTAACAAATTCTGTACTGTTAATATAATTTAAAGTTGTCCCCAGTTGCAATTTCATTGAAAACTCGACACCTATATAAATTAAATATTGTAAGTTACGATGTTTTGATTTTGAAATTTCACTCAATGTGCTGCTGTCTAGCGGCAATAGTTGAAAAATGACTAAAGATTTACGCCTATTAACGTTCTCTAACAAAAGCCGGCCATATTTTTTTTATGTAATACCAAGGGACGGGACGAACCAGTCGTGCGCCTGGTGGTAAGCGAGTTAAGCGACACAGGCGTGTATCGATAATAATTGCAGAGCCATTCAGAGCTTCAAATCGCAAAGATCTTATGCCCACTGCCACCGCGCCCGTCACCCTGAGACATATGTTGACAAGTCCCATGCGCCTGTAATTTCACCGACAGTAATTTTTTGTAACAAAAATTCGATAAGCAGAAAATCGAAAATGTATTAAAATTAAATAAAATTAAAATTACCTATGTTATGAAACACCACTGTGGATAATATTACAGCTGCGACTATTATTTTTACGTAGCAAAATAAGGCATTTTTCCAAGATTTCGAGAGATAATTGACACGACCATAAAACGAAAATGAAGGACTCAGCTCAAGCACGCGGAACTCCGCGTAATGTTGTCACACGTGTCATGCCCACTAAGCACTTCGACAGTTTTTATTATTGTTCTGTTTTTTATAGTAATACCAAAAGTAACATCTCTATTTATATGTGAAAAGTCAATTCTACGTTTTCATGTAAATTGAAACTTACTCCCTAAAACTTGGCAAAATATTACTAAAATGCAGCGAGGTTCATTCCAAGTTGAAAAACGATTCCGCAGGGAAACAACCGCACTCAACTATACCCCCTATTGTATTCTAGACTGTTCTACCGTGGTTCTACCGACCTCGCGTATTAATGAAGTTAACACGCAACTACTTACTGTGTAGGACATTTTTTTTTACCGACATTTCGATAATTTTTTTCACCAACATAAAGTACCTACCTACATAATTTAAATATGGTTTCTGGTACGAAAATGAAATATTTATTTTATTCACATAAATTACGTGGACTTTACAATTTATTCGGTTGCTACTTTTCCGAAAGTCAAAATTTTTAAGTTTTATCGAGTCATACGAACGTTTTGGTCCGATCATATTGAATACAGCAAGTGGCGCAGAGTGATACCGCTCACTTCTACGAAAAACACTTCTGTCATGCTTCGTTATGATAAATTGTCATTGAATAAGTTAAAAGACGAAAAATTATTTAAAAATGTATATATTATTATAAGTTATATAAGAATAAAAAAAACCAACTATACCTAAGTTTTTATATGAAAAGTGTTTTATGATAGGTAATGGTTGCTAAAAAACAAAGAGAGCGTGTCATGTAAGCAACTTAATGTCTTAGTATCGCCCATACCGTATACACTATACCTGCCATCTAAAAACTTGTGTTTCCCAGTATATACTATTCAGGACTCGAGTTCCAAGGGCTTCGCGTACGCATAATTTGCGCGTAATTTGAGCGCAACTGCTAAACCACTTGTTTTCGAAACATAAGGAATTATACACCATGTTAATAATGTTAGTACGTACCATATTTTGGGGATGTTTATTTTCATACTAAATTTCTCGAATTTCGTATAGGCAGCGTATAAACAAAGAAAAGCAACTACTATTTTGTAAATAATGTATTAGCCATTTACATTGCTCTAAATTAGTTTGCCGAACTTTGGCCGAACTTGGTATCATCGTTTGGGTTAAAAAGAAACAAGAGCTATTTCAGGTAAACGTTATGACGACGCATAAGCATAATGAAATCCGATATGGGGCAAACGGCAAACCGGTCTCTTTTAGTCCTTTAATCCGACTATTAAACCTTTCTTACTCAGTAATCGGAGGTATAAAATTGTTCAGTTATTTCACGGATTACCTATAACAAAAAAAACTCCTACCTGACGTGTTACGAACTATTGTTGTAAAGGAAGCCATTCAAGTCAATGTTGAATAATCGATCAGGTAGCGTACGTAAAATTCGATACGTGTACCGGTGAAGATAATCTTCGGCTTAACATTCCGTCCGATATTGGTCCCAACGATGATTTAGTATATAGCTTTTGGAATAACGTAAGATTTGATCGATGTACTAATTTTAATTCCTTTCTAAAACCATCCGGTGTGACTTTGAGCTAAGTGTAACATTTGTGTCAGTTTAAACCAGTTTTGCAGCCAATTAAACGCAATTTATCGTGATTGTCGTCTTGAATAGCTGTTTCCTCAGACTCCATAGATGCTCAACTACCTAGTATCGGTAAATTACGACAGCTTCCTGCGCAAAAAATCAACATTTTAATCAGTCACACAATTATTGTGACATCGTACTACTTGTTGTCCCATTGTGTTTTAGATTATGCACTTTTAATTAATAATATCAAAGGTATGCCTCAAAGGGTCTATAAATAGTGCATTATTGTATTAGCATGATGATAAAACGATAGTGCCCGAGGCCAATTTATCCAATAAAAAGTATGCGGGCGTGAACGTCCGACACCGTGGCGTCTGTCGCCGCGGTCGACTCCCATGCGTAATTATTCGGAATGACAGGGGACTATTCCACTGTCAAAGCTCAGTTGCTCGCACAGTTGCTCGTATGTAGAGTATGTCGTACATTGCGTAATCACAACAGCTCTAATATAAAATTCCTACTTTGGTTAACTTTGAAATATTAATGAACGGTAATGTAAACGCCCCTCTGTGATGCAAGGCAAGTGCATTAATATCAGCTCTGCGTCATTTGCAGGGGGAAGCACCCTCCAATGTCGCGACAAACATTAAAATCTGTAAACAATTTTATTAATAACGGAATTTTTAAAATATTCGTGATACACTCAAATATCGAATTTTTATGAGGAATAATCTCATTGGATCGGAATTTGTTTCCGATTCTATGAACATATCTGAGAATTGTGTTGAATGATGAATTGTTACTAAAGTTTTATGTAAATAACTTTCTAATATCTTTATTTTAATTTCAGAAACGTAATTTCTTTGGAAGTAGGTAATAAAAGGGTTCAATTTATTAGCAAATAGATACTCCAAGTAATATGCTCTTAGCATATCCAAGATTAGGTCGTAAATACGCAGTAAACTACAAATTAGTTCCACTGATGTGTAGGTATCATAATGTTTCTAACTTTAAGAATTTTAATAGCAGCAAGTTGTGACATCTTAGAAGCCTTTGGTAACTATAAATTGTTTGTTTGCTTGGCAATTACGAACTTGCTAAGTTCTGCGCAAATTTGTTCAAGTGGTGTTGCATTAATGCTAGTTTTGACGTGCGTTGATGAGTAGACGCAGTTGGAAGTTTTAGCGACTACGTATATATACATATATGTGTATGATTTCAGAAAGGTTTTTTTCAATAAATAATATTAAGGTTCAGATGTTCTTTAATAGATTAGACATAGGTAAAAATAGGTACAACTTATATCAAATTTACCAACTTTCTCGTGTTTTCTATTACGTTGCCGAATTCTCATAGTTATAGGCAATAAAACTAAGTTTGTGTTCGTAACCATCTTTCATGTCCTCAACGACAGATGGTGACGACGTGACGACATGTCAATTTTATTTCCATTACCATGAGAATTTGGTATAAGTTCTTTAATTTTTGTACTCGTAAATATTAATTACTATTAATTTCGATTCAAATTTTACCCACATATTCGATATTCTAATGTAATTAAAATCTTTTATTTCTGTTTACCATTGTCATTCGTTATATGAAGTTTGATATAAAGAGAGATGAGAAGTTCGTATTCATAATTTTTTTCCATTCATCTATTTTGGATCGGTAACTTTTTGATCCGTATTACTATGATGACATACTATGTCATTCTAAGTTACGAAAAAGATCACAAAGTACAAACAAAACGGTGGAAACCTTCGGCATATATGCTGCAATGTACATCGACTACGGATATTTTTGGCATTGTTTTAGTGGCTCACACAATGGCATTTCCTTGTTTAGTTGCCGCTGGCTTATACGTCAATGTATACTCCATCCATTGCCGCAGTACATTGTTTCTAAGCAGTAAATAATCCCTCGATGAACGTATTTAGTCTATTATCCAGCGCAATGCATTAGGAGTTCATTGAAATTGCTCAATAACAAAACGGGCATTTTTAAAAGCGGAAGAAAACATCTAAAATTTAACTGAAGTTATTATTTCAAGTCGAGTTTGTAATAAGTTTACATTTCCTTTATTTCCTGGCGGTAATTTGCTTTCACACCTCTGTAGACCACTCTAGACTAACTTGAATATTAAGTAGGTAAGCTAAATACCGTTTCCAGATAAAAGCTACTACTTAATAGTATTTCTGGAAATTTAACTTGAAGGATTATTAAATCTGTTCTGTCTAGACATTTTAGTTGGCTACATAGGTGTAATATGATATTATGATGGAGGTACCTATACTGATGTATTATATATACCGTCTTGCAGTAGTAAGTATTTTAAAAGGTAAGTGAGAGGGATATTTATATCGACTGACCGTCTGTAATAGGTGCAATAGAATGGGGAATGTTAGCTATTCGTTTACGCCAGAGTGGTATTTTTAGTATGCCGTTAAAACTCACTGCCACCATCGGCGAAGCTCTTAAAGTTTGATTGAATAGGTGGGAGATTTTTATACAATACACTTGTGTTTGATTTATAATGTTAATGGTAAGGATATGACTGAACTTGTTTATAGGATTGTAAATTATTTATGATGACCAGATAAATTCGATATTAGTAGCAGTAGCGCTCTTTGTGAAAGAGGTAAGTATTGCGACCTTTGCTATTTCTGCCGCCAAGCAGTAATGTGAGCGTTACTTAACACGTTCCGGTTTTGAAGGGTAATGGTGCTGGTGAAATTACAGGCACATGGGACTTATGTCTCAAAGTAACGGGCGCAGTAACAATGCCCCTCACAATTTTGTGATTTAAAGCTCTGAATGGCACTGCAACTGTTATGGAACCACCAGGCGCTTGACTTGTTCGCTTAAAATATTAAAAAAAGTTTGACTTACACTCTTGGTGCTATAAGGTCACGTTTGCAAAAATACGAGTGCTCAGGAGAGAGGCTTAAAGATTCTACGAACGAAAATAGTAGATAAGATCGTCGATAAATTGTTTTATGCTTAAATAGGAGAGTTATAAAATTTCAGATATTTAAGTTATATTATGTAATTTGTATTAGTTTTATGACCTCCATGTGATAAATGCACTTTTGACGTGTTATCAGATTTGGCAATATTGTACCAAGGGTACAAATTATTTCAATCTTTTTGTTGCGTGTGTTGTTATGTGGGTTACGTGTTGAAAGAAAAAAAGTCTCTTTAAACAATTAAAGACTAAAAAAACTCAGTTATGACTGATGAGTTGATGAGTGTTTAGTATAAAAGAATATGTAACTATCTACCTCTGTGGTTACCTACACAGACCACATAGTGGTTACCTATAGCTGTTCTGCCACGCAGAGGTCCCGGTTTCGATTCCTGAGCTGGGAGAAATATGTATAAGACCTACATTTATTTCTGTCGTGAGATTGGGCGTAATTTGTGGTTGTCTATGTGTGAGTCCCGTGACACAGGGTGTCTCTAGTGTGGGGCTACGAGTGTGTGTGCCTTATTTGTTATTTATTTATTTATCCTAAAGGATAATAAGTCACATTTAAAGTAAACTACTTCTTTTTTCAATGGTTTTGTAGAGAAGTTTAAAAGTGATTATTAAGTTGTACTTATAACACAGATAGTGACCATTTTACGATGATAATATCGAGTGTGTCCACAAATTTTAGCCCAACATCCAAAAACAAAAAGACTTCAAAGTAATTACAATGTGTAATCCGACGCGAACGCGTGAATAAACATGTAAACAATAGGACGTAATTGCGTCTATTGTGCCTCGGCCAATAACTCGTTCGTTATGCACAGACAATCGCAACGGATCGATTACAACCTTAGATAAGCGGTGGACATGACAAATATGTACATTTTATTAGCATTGATGGATTCTCAAAGGGCTACTGTGAAGTTTATATTAATAAATACTTCTACATTAGTTTAATATTTCTCTCCACAAGAATTATAAGTCATAAAGTTTATAATTAATAATCAAAAGGAACGTACCTGTACGTGAAGTTCGACCACATATGACCGGCTATATTCGGTGTGATTTATTATATTTATATATATATAACCTTCCCCACTAGACTAGAATTGCAATACTAAAAAATCCTAAAATCCTGACCTCATCCAAAAAAAAAAAAAAAAAGAAATTTAGGCCGCACCGGTACTACGTACGATCGTTTGTACCAAAAAACAATCACAAGCTTTCTACACAAAATTAATGGCAAGACGATTACGCGGGATTCGTTTTTTCCTTAGAGGGTGGAAAAAAAGGAATATAATAGCCATTAGCTACGCATTGCAAACGATTGCAAAGGTGTTGTTGTTTTTAGTTGACGTTATTTGACATTTGAAAATTTATGATTTTTTTTAAATTGAACTTTCTGTCTTAATCTTTGACAACAAATACGACCTAAATTGTATACTTTGTTGCATTGCTATTTAAATAAAAGATTTCCTAAATTATTTCCATTTTTAACCGACTTCAAAAAAGGAGGAGGTTCTCAATTCGGTTTTATGTTTTTTTTGTATGTGTGTTACGTTATAACTCTAAACATGTGATAAAATTTGTGAACCGATTTTGATGATTCTTTTTTTGTTGGAAAGAGGGTACCTCGGTAGTGGTTCCATTTAAATTAAAAAAAAAATATTCCACCTTTAAGGGTGGCAAACTATTAGATGAATCCGATTTCGCGCATTTTCCGGCAACCGATTTCAATAAAACTTGGCAAACAGATGTAATTCCACGAATCATTGAGGTCGGTTTTTTTAGTACTCTGTTGAGATTATTCTTCAGTAAGTTTGTGGTTCTGGCTTTATTTTACGTTTTATATCTTAGATCATTTCTAATTTTATATGATTGTATTTATATTTCTAACTAGTACCTTTGGAAGTATCTTTTAGTGATTTGCTTGTTACGTCTGTTTTGACGCGCTTTGTTACCTGTGCAACTTACTGTATAAATAAATATTCCACGGCTCTATAGTTAGTACAACGTGCATGTACGACACCAAAATGTTTACAGAACTGTATTTGCACTCAGCTACATGTATTTGCGATTGTAATTTGTCTTATGAAGAATACGAGTCGCGAGGCGAGATAAATCTTGCTTAAAATGTGCATCCTTGAAATTCCATTATTGAATTCCTGTTTTACTTAAAACGATGTTTTCGTAATTATATCCGCACTTGTACTTGTAAAGTATATGAAAACCTCTATGTATTTACTAGTACGTATTCCACGCCGTTCATTTAACTTTAATAACTCCTAATAAGTAACAAAGATGGAAAGCTTGTTACATACAAGTCAAGAAAGAACGGGAGTCCTTTGCAACAGTTTTCAAAGCAGACGTTTTATTTATTTGTAATCAAGAAAATGTTTGTATAATTAACCGAACCGGATTCTTCAGAACCAGTTGCTTCGCTCCTACACCGTCATATATTCTGACTTTCTGTTGATAACACAAATGAGATCACATTTGTTTTAGGAAGTCTCATTTCTCCTAGTGGACAAAATGTGTGATAGTTTGAAATTTGGAAAATATTAAATATTACACCTTTTCCTATTTATAAAAATAAGTGTTTATCAATATAGAACGAAGTCGTAAAAACTGTTTGGCTTCCATTGACGTACTGTGTCTGGTTTTGTGGTCCTCAAGCGGCTATCTTTATGGCGTTCTATTCAATATTCATATCGAATCGTCGAGATGGGCGGTGTCCTCGTAAAACGCGCTTTTTATGTATGAAGTAAAAGCTAACGTTATTCTTGAGAACTACAGAAATATAGGCCAACATATTTCTTTTATCATCAAAAGGTGAGCCTGTGTTTCTATTGTCTTGTGTTGAAATTATGATTTTCTATTTGGGTCGAATTGAGAATTAGAATCATATTATAGAATTATTATATATATTTTAGAACTGTATACATAACCAATCGAATAATGTGTCAAACTCAGAGAGAAGAAAGCATCTACTATTTTTTGCCTATATGCAATCCAGTTCTTCACATATTTATTACTTTAATAAATCCACCAATGCGTCACCATGTATGATTGAAATTAACACGTAATATTGGTCCTTCGACACGGGGGCCCAATATTCATGTTGATTGACACAGCACGCTTAAATATTTAAATATGGGTTTCTTTATTCTGCTCGTGGTGTCTAATGCATATTAACAAATGACTGCCGCATTCCTCAACTCATTCAATTAGGTACTTGGTACTGGTTGTGTATCGTAACTACTCGAAGGACTACATGCGATTAAAGTTGTATCGGATGAGCGTAATGGCGCGAGATTGCTGCGGTCTGGATCGGATTACTTGTTTGTTGTTTGTGTCTGTTATTTAAGTAATGTATTATTTGGTCTACTGTTGTTATTCGAAAACTTTGATTCCCCCAATAACGCAATCCGTCGACTTAGACAGTGTAGACAGTCTCGTCCAAAAACCGTTTTAAATTTTTGCGAAAACATAACACATTATTTATGTTAATTACCTATCTGGTTAAAAATAAGATTAAGAATGTTTTGGTGGATTCGCCTAATGCGTAATAAATAAGTGTGTTTCTTTACTTTATTATATATTATCTACTGGATAAAAGTTATCGATATATTACGAAAACATCATTATATTTTCATTGTTAAAAAATGTTAATGATTGAAATTAGGATTTAAAGCGCATTGTGTGACTATCATGATGTAGCCTCATCAAAGCAGAAATGTTTAACACACTTATGTCGACTTGAGTCATCTTTGAGCCAGATTAAATTACGATCCAAGTAAACGTGTATCAAACTTATTTCAGTGAAGAATTTATCAACAAAATGAACTGTGGAATGTAAATATAATACACCTTTACTGTGCGAAGTTTTGTTGTAACAAAGCATTTCTGTTCATTCATGTTCGTAAATCCAGGAATCACTATACTAAATTAATTGTTTAAAGAACTTTTATTTTAGGCAAAGGTTCGTTATCTAAGTGTTCTTGTTACAGTGGCCTGAACTTCCAAGATCTGATCGTGCGACAGGGAGCCATCGACTCCCCTCCTAAGACTCCATTCATCCTTGGATTCGAATGTGCTGGAGAGATCGAGCAGGTTGCTGAGGGAGTTACCAACTTCAAGGTGTGTTAATATTTGTTCTATCTTTTTGAATTATATTTATAATATGACACACAAAACAAGCAAAAAAAGTAAAACCTATGGGCTCTTATTTTGTGAAGAGCTCGAAACTTTGTTTTGTTTGAAAAAAAAAATTTCGCGATTTAGATCCCAAAAAAAGTTTAATTTTCAGCATGTAGCAGTAGCGAAAACCTAACAATTCGATATCTTTTACAAAAATTCGTTGTTAACATCGTGATACCATTGCCATTGCTTTGTTTTCCGGAAAATGTTGGTTCTGGTTGTGGTTGAAAATTAAACCTGCCAATAGGACCCTTTTGGTGTCCGTCAGGTAAGTGTGGGTGGGTCAAGGACATGTAATATTATCTCCTTTCAAGGTTCGCATAGCTCATACGTCAGTGAAACCTCTTGACCTACATAATATTTTCAGACTGCGGACGATGTTAACCGATTTTTATTTAATTTTTCAAAACCCTATGAACACATAGTAACATATCATTACAATTAAATAATCTCAGTACATAGTACTAAAAACCAACCTCAAAAGTCATTCATCCTCTAGTTTGCCACAGTTAGAGGTGGAATATTTTCTTCAAATGTAAATGGGACCACTATTGAGGTACCCTCTTTCCAAAAAAGGAATACTCAACATATTTTTTTGAAGTCTGTTAAAAAACAATTAAGAGTACGAATCGAATGCGTGATTATGTAGTTCATTGAAATCGATCATTTTCAGCTGTTGTTTCCTTATCGAAATTTGGGAAAACTAATAACAAATGTAATGTACTAAAAATAAATATAAAATGCGAAAATGAGAACTGAAATTGAACAGCACAATTAGGTACTTCATCAAATCACCACAGAGTACTATGTAGGTAGATAGTTAGTCCTAATTAGTAACAAGAACATGAATTATGTAGTTTGATCGATTGCCAACCACAAATATTATTTTCACTATCGTGTACTCACTGTTATCGAGTACTGTTTTGTGTACTTACTTCTATATTACCTGTCGCTGCCACAGGGTCTTATCACCATTTTGTATTTAATCTAATAATCTTTTCTACCAGGTCGGCGACCAAGTAGTAGCCCTCCCCGAGTACAAAGCATGGGCTGAACTCGTAGCAGTACCAGCCCAGTATGTCTACAAGCTGCCGTCCGGCATGAGTCCTTTGGACGCCGTTGCCGTGACCACCAACTATGTGGTGGCATATCTGCTGCTTTTCGAGATGGCCAACCTTACCCCTGGCAAGAGCCTTCTTGTACACTCTGCTGGAGGTGGTGTGGTAAGTACACATGTTTCTTATTGAAACAACACAACGATTGAGGCACATATTTTAATCGCAGTAGAGCTCCTTGTGAAAGAGTTCGTTCAGTGAAGTACTGCCACCTGGCCACCTTAGCTATTTCTGCTGCCAAGCAGTAATATGAGCATTATTGCGTTTCGGTTTTGAAGGGTCAGGGTGCTGGTGAAATTACAGGCACATGGGACTTGTCAACTTATGTCTGAAAGTAATAGGGGCGAAGTATCAGTGCCCATAAATGTGATCACGAAGTATCAGTGATCATAAAGCTCTGAGCGGCACTGCAACTGTTATGGACAAGTGTGTCGTTTACCAGCAGGTGCACGATTTGTTCGACCTGTCACTTGGTGTCATAAAAAAGGACATAGATTTTTTAATGTACACACTCATAGCCCTGCACCAGAGAAACCCTGTGTCGCGGGTGCCATGGACACATAGACAACCACAAATGTGATGAGAGAAAGAAACGTAAGCATACAAATACAGACCAACATGTAACCGTTCGGCCACAGAGGTAGTTAAGATAGACAAGTCATTGTAATAATAATAATAACAACGCACACACTCAACATAGCCCCGCCCTAGGGTAACCCAGTGTCGAGGGTGCCATGGACACACACATAGACAACCACGATTTACACCCAAACTCACGAGAGAAATAAATGTAGGACATCCAAATATTTCTCCCGGCCCGGGAATCGAACCTGGGACCTCTGCGTGACAGACCGTTCGGCAACAGAGGCAGGTAATATTATAGACTACGAGAAGCTTTGAAAGTACTGGTCTTAAAAACATTTTATATGAGTCGTTTTTTCTGGAATAGGTAACTAGTTTTTTAGATTTTAGCATTTCATAAGCACTTCAGTGTGACGAATTCAATTGTTTTAATAAAACGAAATATTTACATTTTGTATTTGTCGCATGATGGAAAACCGCCATGTGTAAAACCTATTAGTTGAATTAGATTGTGCCATATTCAACTGCGCTTGAAATGTATCCTAAGTATATTGAGTCTAACATATATATAATATTTGCTAGGGAATATACGTACCTACCGAGTGAATATTACTACTTATGAATAGAAATTGCTTAGGTCTAATGTAGCTTTTTTTCGAAAAACCAATCAGTACAGTAAAAATACCGTGTCGTTGAATGATGTATTATGATAAGTCGAAATACTAAATAAAAACGCTAGGTATTGTTTAGGTAACTACATCAAAGTATGGGCATGGCGGACAGTCAACTACAAAAACATCCAAGGAATTTTAAAAATTCTTGCGCCACAAGTTCCTTCTTTCATTACTGACACACAAACGTCAAAAGCATTATGATGCGAATGTTTATCGTATATCTAACCGTCGAAATGCACTTTTTGATAGAATGAGGATAGTATGATGGATTTTTATTTAGCTGGAGTTTTCTTATGATGATTTAGATGGATCACGCCCTTTGTTCAGTTATGTAGATGTACATACAAATTATACAAACAAGTAGAAAAAAAATTAAGGTACATTTTGCTAGTAGTAAATTCCCATCGCAATAGCAATGTGTGTAATGGAAAGAAAATCAGCACACATTATTACTTTCTAATATAATGGTTAAATTGCCCCAAATTTACTTTATAGGTTCTTAATGCGTGACTTTCATTATACTGAATGAATAGGTATATAAAGAGTACGGTATTATCATCCGTAGAACAAAGATCTATGTGCAAGACTACTTGTACTTAGGACATAGTAGGTACATTTCGTTGGTTCTTCTTAGTTGTGGATGTCAGATCGACCGTTGTTCGATTTTATATTTCCGAAACAAATAAGATGTATAAATTCTCAAAACATCTTTACATAGGCTTTAGTTTGAATAACGAAATTATTCTCGTAACGTACTTATTATTTTTTCGCTATGTAATCACATCGGATTTTATTCTTAGGATGAGTCGAATGTGTATCAGTGATAAAAAAAATCTCTTTTTTTTTAATATAAATATTAGACAACATCACATACGTTGCTCTGATCCCAAATTAAGTAACAAAACCACTTATGGAATGGAAATCGGAAACACCAACGGTACCACTAATGTCTGAATCAGACAATATATAAAAAATAGTTTTTCTATAGGTATTGACTCGAACCCAGGATCTCAGATATGGCGACACCATGAAAACGGTCGTCAATATACACATATTTTTGACCCTTTTATATGTGTATACTTGTAGAAACATGGAACGAGTTCATAATTAGAAATAAAACATCGTAACGAGTTGTTTAACTATCTAATTGTTCTGAATTGGGTGAGAAAATGTTTGCCATTGGCTTCCGCGTGTGACGTCATCGCACCCTCGAGGTTGATGACCTGAAACTCGAATCTGCCAATAAACTGGGCTATAAAGTGGTCAGTTAGGTGGGGTTCACTCAATTAGCTGGAAAACGTTTACAAATCCAAACAGAGCTAAAACAGGTCAGCATTAAAAAGTGTTTTTACACGGTCGTAATCGTATTTATTCTTCCTATAAATGATAATAAAGGATCGATTTTATTAATATTAATATTTGATATTGTGCACTAGGTATTCATTATTACCTTAAAATGAAAATGTCGCACAATAATTAAGAACAATCATTGAATAACAATATAGACGCATTTATTGCAACCAACCTGTTACCACATACGTCATAAGTTTCTCATAGGTAGAGCTAACGGCAAAGCCGTTTAAACCCAAAATACAGATCTGCAGCAAGCACGTAGAGAAATTAGTAAGGTCTACTGACTTGAATCTGTAGCTCAGATGGTAAGAGCGATGGCCACGGTGTGGCAACAGACGCTGGTTCGAGTCAGATCGGAGGACTTTTTTTTTATTGTTAGATTTTTGTAACAATAACAAACTACTGGAGTATTTTCACAAAAAATATAGGTATGAATTTCATGGTAGTAAAAACAATAATGATATATTCAATAAAATAAATGTAGGTTTATTTGGACTTAACAGTTTACAATCATTAGCAAAAATCGGAAAAAGCACAGTATATATACCTAAACTTCATATATAATAACCTTTAGTACTTATAAAGTTTTCCTTTCGTCACGTAAACGCTCTTAATTTAAATTTTAATTCTATGAAAATGTTGTATTGAAAATATCACTGGCAAAAACGCCGATTTTCCTAAAATAAAACAAATTTCCGCCGTGCCAATTTTACACTGGTGCTTCATCGGTGGCTGCGGCGTGGAACAATTGCCACATGCAATCTAGGCTAACAAAAAGGGCACGCTTTAGCATATTCCATTACTAGAGTCATGTCCCCATAGATCACACAGGTCACAAAGTTTTAAAAATGTTTATGATATCGACGAAACCTACCCTTCTTTTCCAATGTATCTAAAAATGGGATAGGTACATCTTCACCGTAATAGATATTTTATAATACTCTAATTGCTAAAATAATTGCAGTGCCATTCAGAGCTTTAAATTACAAAGAATAGACGGGCTCTGCTACTGCGCCCATCACCACGAGATGTAAGTGACAAATCCCATGTGCCTGTAATTCCACCAGCTCTCTTGTCCTTCAAAACCGGAACACATTAATGCTCACATTATTGCTTGTCGGCAGAAATAGGTCAGGTGGCAGTACTTCCCTTCACGAACTCTTTCACAAGGAGCTCTACTACTATTAAAAACTAGTTTTCACCGCACACATGTATGATGATATCTAATCTAACTATAATGAGAGCTAATTTGCATTTTAAATGTGAATAATTATTTTTAAATGGTGAATTCGAAAACAGTGTTATTTCAAGAGCTGTGGCGAACTATGTCATCTGAATGCCTAAAACATTAAAATTTACTACTTTTGAAATAGCGTCGTAGAACCTTAAAGTATGTCATCAGAAACTCATCTTCTGTAGAATTTCCTCAGCTTTTAAAGACGTTTGTTGAAGGCGGTGAAGTGGTATGATAATCAACAGTAGTAGCAGTGAGCTCCTTGTGAAAGAGTTAGTCCAGGGGAGTATTGCCACCTTACTTATTTCTGCCGTCAAGCAGTAATGTGAGCATTATTGCGTTCCGGTTTTGAAGGGTAAGGGTGCTGGTGAAATTATAAGCACATGAGACATATGTCTGTGATTTAAAGCACTGAGTGGCACTGCAACTGTCATGGATAGGCATGTCGCGTACCACCAGGCGTACGACTTGTTCGTTCCGCCACTTGGTATCATAAAAAAAAACATTTGTTGTGAAGTTTTTTACTATTTAGTGCACAATTTGCTGCACCTACCGCGTGAATTTTTAAAAATTAATTGTACAAAGTGGACTGAATTACAACTTAAAGGACAAAACTGAAACATTGTGGTAAAATCGCCCTTATACTTAGCTAATTAGATTTTCTTAGTGGCGGTTTTATTTATCTCTGCAAGGGCTGGACGATAATGTGTTTTATCTGACAAGAGAATTAAATTTTGTTTATATTTAATCCTCAGGACATTTAGTGAAGAGTTTATTTGTATTAAAAATATGTAAAGTTCAACTTAGCGCGACGAACCTGTTACATAATTAAAATTAAATATTCAAAATCATTTCAAGAATGTTTAAGTTTATTTGTTTCTTGTCTATCCCAGGGAAATTTTTAATGATTAGAATTTATGGTACTAGCCGTCGTGAAAAACATATACCGCTTTATATTATTTGAGATGATGCATTTTAGACAGTACTCCAAAACAGAGACAAAATAATATAACCTAGACGTTAGTATTCAACAAATGAAATGAACTTTGCAGATGCAATGATAACATTTTTTTTGTTCTAATGACAATTGTCTTGTTTCACAGGGTCAAGCTGTGGCGCAGCTGGCGAAGACAGTGTCCGACGTAACGGTGTTCGGCGTCTGCTCAAAGACCAAGCATGAAGCACTGAAGGCTAACAACAACAACATTGATCACTTGCTCGAACGTGGCTCCGACTATACCAGCGAAGTCAGGAAGTGAGTAGAGCTTCATTATTTTTTTTGTATTTTTGGATATACTATCAGCAAACTCGACGCAGTCCCGTTTTCAGAACATTTGTTGTTTGTTTGTAAGCTGAGAGAGTAGCTAGCTGTTGTTTTGTTGACCTTTTTTTTTGAAAACCGTTTGTTTGTTGCTCAAAATTTCACCACCCAAAAAATTTGTTTGTAAGCTGAGATTGTAGCTAGCTCTTATTTTGCTGACCTTTTTTGTGAAAACCTTTTGTTTATTTCTTAAAATTGCACCACCCAAAAAATTTGTTCAGTCCTTAAACGCCATTGCTAGACAAGAACGAGCAAGCCGCAGGCAACAGTGTTCAGTAACGACTGCCTTTACCTGCATGGAAAAAGAACCCTTAAAGTGGAACTGCGTCGAGTTTGCTGATAGTACTTCCGCATTTCACGAGCACTGGTTGTATAATATTTTAAACGAATTTCAATATGGCTGCCGAGTTTTGCTCGAAAACATCTCTTAAAGAATAGAGTAGACATAAGTCACAAAGAGAAAGAACAATCACATACATTCACCTACATATTTCGTACGTAGAGTACATTAAAGTTTTGCTGTCCAACGATCTATACGAAAATTTATAAAACATTAAAGTAAGTCTTCATCATATTTTAATTTTCATTTCCTACATAAATTTTACTTGATCAAATAATCCCGTCCAAATTCATAAAATGAAATTATTTTGCTATATGCAAATTACATTGCTAGATATTCCGAGGAAATTAAAATTACGTACAGTTCGTGTAGAAACGAAGCCAAATAAAGATAAGTGAATAAGAAGGAAATATAAAGATTTCGAAATTAATATCCTGTCACGAGTCATGGAAGAAGAATTTCATCGTATAATCGTGTAGAATTCTAAAAATGAAGGGATGATTTCAGAGCGGACTAAAAATAATCCACCCACAGAGGGCCCTTCATCTTACTAATTCCTTGTTTTTATTGCACGAGTAGGTACGCGGGAATTTTATAGGAGCTCGTGTATTTTACATTATTGTCGCTATAAATATTGACTACGCTCAACTATGCTGTCTGGTTCTTGTTCATAATACTTTTTGCCTTTTTAAATTTTGAAATATTTACGATTGCTTTATAATAATGAAAAGAATACTGAAAAAATAATCATACGTTTTAAAATAATCACTAGATGTGAAAAGCGAATTTAGGTTACCATTTAATTTCGATACCTGCTTATTATCACTTTAATTACAACGTTAGTAAGATAATGAAGTTATATCAGAACGAAGTAACAGTTAGGAAAATTACTTGTTCAAAAGTTACAGACCTAGTTACCTATTATAAGTACTGGAATGGTAAAGTACGTTTCACCTTGTTTTCCTTGACACAAAACAAGCGCATATTTTGTCTTCGTATGTTCCAGGCAAAAGAGTAATTTCATGTATGACGATTCATTAATGTTCCTCTTAAATTACCAATTTTACAATTTCTTTCCACGCCCTGTCGTTTCCGAGCAAATAAACGAAGTTGTTCCCGATCCCAAGCTTTGTTAATTGGTGGTTATTACGTTACATATTTCAGTCTGAGCTTGAATCGTGTGATACGAATACGGCCAGCTGAGTTTGACCTCCCGTGCCGGTCTCGATAACTTGACGAGTTAACGGACAGGGAGGTTCGGATAACCGGAGTCAAGGTCTTTTTAAATCGGACACGGTGAACGTTAATTGTTCCGTTTATAACCCGCTCCTTAGGGCAGCTGCTTCATAACAGACGGCGGCATTTAATTCTCGTAAATAGACAAAGATATTTTTATATCTGGTGAGCTCTTCGCGGCGTAAACAGTCGGCCAGCAAGTTCAGTGTAAATAAACATTTGTATCTACTGACTGCCTGAGTGCAGAAAACTATTAGCAGGACCGGTTCCAGATCCTCAAAGAATAGACATTATTTTGTATTTGACTACACCAAGGTTTCAGAGAACGACTAACCCTCGTACTTGCTTATGATTTATACTTGCATATTCAAACACATATTGCATATTCTCTGGTAGGTATAATATGAATAAGTAGTTAATTGCAAAACATAATGAGTTAGGTTCGGTAACTATTAATTTATAAGTAACAGACGTACCTAAATTACGTGTATGAAGAATTAAGTCTCACTTTGAGGAAGAACTTGGTGCGAGTTAGCATAACATATCACACCGGTACTGCAACTTTTAAACTTTTGTGGTCTGTACACAATGTAAATATTATGCTGAGTATGTGTCCCCCCTGAGGAGAATGTTTAGTCTATCACAATGGCTAAATGTTGGTACCTATTTGGTGTCAAAATAGTTTTATAAACCTACTTAGACATGCTGGTATAAAAAGTAGTCATACTTATTAGTTTACCGATAGTTCTATCTACGAGTAGGTATCAGCACAAGCATGCACCTCTAAGTCGAATTGTGTATGGTTTATTTATTCAACAAATAGTGACGAAGCATGTCGGAAACATACCTACGAAAATTGTAAACTCGGCTGTCTTTCCAAGGTTATAGATTAGGACTTAATACAAAGAAGAAGGTCCGAGTTAACAGTATGTACTTAAACTATGACTAACCACCAGGATCACTCCGGACGGCGTGGATATCGTGCTGGATTGCCTCTGCGGCGAGGAATGCAACCGTGGTTACTCGCTGCTCAAACCCATGGGCCGATATATTCTCTATGGTAAGTTATTCGAAGACGTTAATGGTATAAAACATACTTTTGGCCACTATGTTGTTCCAAATAAGTTATCTGGAAATTATGGACTACACAATGTTTTTTTTTAAGAATAAATCTACTGTTTTTAAGTTACTGATAAAAGTGAATAAGTAGGTACTTTGTTGAATGTGCACAGTTTTTAATTTTTATAGATGATGATATACCTAAGCAGGTTCTAAATAAGAAAGTTATTTAAGAACAAATGGGAATTCATAAAATCGTGCGTATTGCTCCTATAAATTATTCTTTTCACTCGCAAATTAAGGCCTGGTATTTTTGTCGCTTTAATGCGACTTTTTACGTTATTTATTACAGAAAAGTACGAATTTAAGAGTAAACCACTGAATTATCACACGATAGAAGACTACAGATTCCTAATATATAAAGACGAAAATAATATAACGTGAAATTTTGACGATAAAATCAAATATACTTACTGAATCAGGCCAGTATGTTGTTCTGGTGTATTTTGAACTTATCATTGTCATACCGCAGGATCATCTAACATCGTGACCGGGGAGACCAAGAGCTTCTTCAGCGCCGCGCGTGCTGTGAGTTTAAAACTAATTATCTGATTTTATTACCCAAGTATACTTGACAACGAAAAAAAGTGTGTAAGTTTAGTACACTATCATAATCATACACATATGCCTACGTGTATTGTGATCTAGTTTGCTAACCACATTATCAGTATACTCTCGCAACAAAAATCTGTTTCGTTTGTATTACCTAGTACCTACCTACCTAATTTATTTTATAACCCCCGGACCTCCTTTTCTCGGTCTTTTTTTCAATTCGTTTCATAAAATAAAATCAGCTTTATTTGACACGCGAAGTGATGAAATGTGAATCAGCATCAGAACTATCCGAAGTTACAATTATTATATTGCCAAAGTCCATCCTAAAATAGAACACAACAAACAAAGTATTGTCATAAGTAATTGATGACACATTTAAGCAATAAATAAATTATATTGACACAAATAACTACCAGTCAAAAAAATAATCAGTATGGGTAATATTAAAAATAACATCAACAATCGTCTTGAAATACTAATTAAATTAAATATTGCACTACTTATTTATTACATTAAAACATATTTATAATCACAATTTACACTTACAGCTATACAGCACTCACGCTCGCATATGCTCTTAGGAAAATTCATATCTAATAAGCTTACACTTTTTCTTATCGTTTTCTTTTTCTTCTTCTTACACTATAATACTTCTTACACAGTGGTGAAAGAATTTGCCAAGCGCCAGACGTACAGCCCAGACATGGTACGTCGTGAGGGGAGGTTCTTTTCATTCACCCCATTATTTCAATGAATAACTTTCAATTCAGTGATAAAATTATATGATTTTACTTCTGAATTTAATCTATACCTGTGCCATTTTAGTGAATAAAAATAGCACGTTTAAGTACACTCAAATAATATGTGTACTATAGGTAATAGTAAATAATTTATTTTCGAAGGTAATGTGAAGTAAGTTTTACAAAATCTATATTGAAAAAGTTATATTGTCTTACATACATAAAATTGGACCTGGTTGAAAGTGAAGAATTTTGAAACGATGTCTATCATTCAACGGTGTTAGTTTTGAGAAATTATGTCAAAGAAATCCATATATATGCCCAAAATAGGATCAAACTTCATTTGTTTGAAGTAAGTTCGCTACGCTATCCTCTTAAAAAAATATAATTTAATTCTCCACTAGAATTGTAGGTCGTTCAGTTGTTAAATTCTGCCGCTGATTGTACTGAGAAATAGTTATACTATATAATGAGTACTGCATTCCAAGAATAAATTATTAGTATCCCACAATGTACCCATTGTATTTTGTGTGTGAGCGTTTAAAAAGCACACAAACACTACATCATAAATAATAAATATTGAATAATAAACAAAAGCGAATACAAGTGAATATTTTATCTCAACAAATAAATACTCATACGATAGTCTTATTTTTATATGATTACCGTAACGCAAGCAATGAGTTCGCAATGGCGTGTTATGAACACGGACTCGCAATGATATAGCAGGCGTCACGAGGCCATGTCATGCATGTTTTATTACAATACCCCTGATACGAGGACTCGAGGGTGAAATCTATTTTTGCTGACTTTACAGCATATTGGCATACCGTGCTTCGTCATACACATACATGAATTGTTTTACAATTCTGCCCTCCTTATCATAACTAATTTAATCGACATTTTTAGCGAAATTGAGTTATTGATGTATTTGTGATCAGCGAAACGAGATCTACAACTACATTTAAGTGGTTTTCTTATATCTTTTTTCTAGTGAAGTTACTGGCATATGGGACTTGTCAACTTATGTCTCTGAGTGACGGCCGCAGTGGTAGTGCCTCTCAGATCTTTGCAATTTAAAGATCTGAGTAGCACTGTAACTGCCATGAACAAGTGTGTAGCTTACCATCAGGCGCACGACTTGTTCGTCCCGTCACTTGATGTTATAAAAAAATATTTTTTCGTCTTAGTTCTATTATTGTTAAGCAAAATCAACGCATTTCATCCAGAAAGACCAAAATCACCAATCACTATTAATAAGAAATCTAGACTCTCTTCTTAATCTTCAATAAGTTTTGTCTCTTTGTTATGAAAGTTTATGAATCATTGTACTAAAAATGCTTGACATTTATTACCAAAATGTTCAGGACCTTAGAACCAAAACAAATGACTTGTACAAAAATGTCGTCACTTGTAATTATAAGGACATCGCGTTTACCGAGACGTGGCTTAACACAAATGTATCAAATAACGAATTGTTTGATAGTAGATATGTAGTATATCGTAGAGATCGGTTGTGCTCTAAAAATACAAAGAAGGATGGAGGGGGTGTGATGTTAGCAGTTTCGCGTGACATATTTTCGGTACGAGTACAGAACTGGGAAATTGAAGTGGGTAACACTTCAAGTATCAATTCGTAAAACAGTGAGAAAATTGGCGATCTGCGTTGTATAATTACCACCCCCAGTAAAATTAGAAAAAATGTCTCGATTTTTGGAAAGTGTTGATAGTATAATAGACCAAACCGATGACCTTGTAATCCTGGGTGATTTCAATCTCTGGTTCATTAACTGGACTGTCATGAACAATAGTACCAACATGGTTCCATCTAATTATAACACAGCGTTGGGGTACTCCCTAATCGATTTTCAAATAGTGAATAGTTTATGTCCAGCGAATTGTATCAGTAATAGTGATGGTAGATTTCTTGACTGAATACTCTGTAAATTGCCAGAAGCATCGGTGACTGTTCCTTTAACTAGTCTATCCAAAACTTATAATAATCATCCTAGTCTACACACACTACAACAGTGATCCGGATTCTGGGAACTTCTCCATATTTTATTGTTGATGATACGAAACCGGTCCCTCGAAAAGTCTTAACTTCAATAATTAGCCAAAATAATCTCTGCCAAACTCTCGGTGTCAACGGTCTCTCTCTCGGGACAGCAGTTTACCTTTTATTATGAATTACTTTGGGTTAACGTCAGGGGTTCGCGTGACCTCGTAGGGTTGTACAAAAAATATCCACACATGGGTAATGTTTTTATATTGAAACCGTTTTACGAGGGTATTTTTATTACACAATGTTTAAAAATTGATGCACTACTCTGAGATGCTTCTAACGTATCGCTATATTATGTAATTCTGTCGTCCAGAATGATCTCGAGATGATTTTACCTATTAGAAAATCTTACCGGATATTTTTTTGTAAAATTTCCTATATAGGAATAATCAATTAAATCATCGGTTCTCAAACCTATTTTGTCTACTGCCCACTTTGAGAATAAATTATTTTTAGCGCCCCCATTTATTCATCTACTTAAAAACCACTATAACTTCAAATTAAAGTAATTATTGTGAGCTATATTAGCGGAGATTAAACATTCATTCTAAATGAGACTTACTATAACCCGCAAGAGTTAACTTGAGACCTGAGCGCAGTAGGTAGTACACAACGGGGCCTCAGGTCTCAAGTTAACTCTTACCTGCCAATGAGAATGATTATTGAAACGTAACTTTATAGTATTCAGACAGAGTATCTTTTATTCAAAATAAAACAAACAATCGATTCTAATATAAAAACTAATGTGAAGGATGTATCTGATGATGCTGTTTAATAAGTTTGTTGGTATCAGGTTCCAATTTACTCAAGAACAGCCTCAAGTCACCACGTTCGGTAACATGCAAACGATTTCTCTTTTTAGTAAGCAGCGTTGTCACAGCACTAAAACCACATTCACACAAATATGACGATGGGAATGCTATCAATCGAAGAATAGTTGAACGATTGACCAAAATCCAGGGTGCGAGATCGGTTTTTGTAGCCAAAATTCTTGGTAGCCATTTTTGAATTTGATTTTTATTTCTTCGTTCGTTGTCAATTCTACAAGTTCTTCTTCCAGCTGAGGTGATATTGCTGTGTTGACATTTGAAAACGGATCCAACACCCAGCCTGGTATTTTCAAGTTCAAAATGTCCTGGTATCGTTCGGTGAAGTCAATGTTTTCCAAATGTTGGCAGTAGGCAAACAAGTCGTCGTTACTGCAGGATATTGATAAATTCGGAAAATTGTGAAACTCACGTCTGCCCATATTCTTTTTGTGTAGAAGCAGTTTGGCTGCGAAAGCAGCAACGACATTTTTGTTTTAATTAAATTTAGTTCATCGCCTTGCAGTTGCAGATTCATGTCGTTGAACATTTTATACAGGTCTGTCATGTAAGCTATATCATTCTTTGATGTAATGAGCTTGTTGCGCAATTCTGTATCTTTAGTTTTCAAGAACTCTATCACAGAGTCAAACAGGTTGTAAAATCGAGTCAGACAATTGCCTCCTGATAGCCAACGAACTTCAGTATGAAACAACAAATGGTTGAAATCTTCGTCATTAGTAACACAAAGCTGATGAAATAATCTATCATTCAAAGAGCTGTTACGGATTTTATTGACTGCTTTGATGACATATTGCAGTGATTGAAATAGTCATTCACGTAAATTTCTAGCAACTAAATGTAGTCTATGAATAACGCAATGTACAGCCAGGACATCTGGAATTTTATTTTTTAAGTACGCTATGAAGCCTTTATGGCACCCTGTCATAGCCGGAGCGCCATACGTAGCAAGTGATATAATATTTATATAAAAATAGTTATATAAGAATCTCTTTCTCATCACAAAACTTTTCCAATATGTTGAATATGGTTTCGCCTTTTGTATGGGTCTCTAAATTTCTAGCAAACAATAGTTCTTCACATATTTTCTCATCTTTAATAAACCTCACGTAAGACAGCAACAATGTTTCATTAGTTGGTAAAGTGGACTCATCGAGCTGAATTGCGAATTGACTAGTCCTCAGATGATTGCAAACTGATTCTTCAATGTTTTGAGCCATTTCATCAATTCGTCTTTGCACAGAATGATTACTCAAAGGAATTTTTTGGATAATGTCTGCGGCCGGTTTATGAAGCACAGTAGTTATTACTTTATTGCTGGCAAAATTAAATCTTCTCCGATGTTGTGTGGTTTGCCTTTTTCAGCAATTAACAAAGAGATATTGTACGAAGCTCGAAGTCCGTCATCACCTTGCTTAGCAGGCGCCGAAAAGAGTTTTGCTACACTTGGCTGAGTATTATGCTTCTTCTCTAGGTCTTGAAAATATGCTAAAAAAATATTCTTGTCTTTCTTATCTGGATGCTATTTATTCAAATGATCTTGCAGTCTTGAAGGCTTCATTGCTTCATTCGAAAATGTTTTTAGACATAGAAGGCACAAAGGCAACGATGGGTTTGTGGGATTTTCAATGAATCCGATTTAATATATTCCGCACAGTATTGCCGTCTCTTGTTTTTTACTTCCGACATTGTTTTGTTTTGAGAAATACGTAAGTAAGTGTTGAACTTAAGTACTGCTTATCTATTACGCGTGAAACCGCAAATGAAAATAAAATAAATATTACGTTGTTTATATGGGATTGCACAAGCAGCACGTACCGACAGGAATAAGACAAACATGCATAAACTCGTTTATCTCATTCGACGCTCAATCGTACGCAACAAGTAAGAACAAGTATTCTATGAACCAGCTGATTGATACAGGAATGCACAAATCGGGTTATTTAACAAAAACTTGTTAAAACATGATTGCCCGCGGTCTATTAATTTTAATTAAAATTACCTATCTAGGAATACTAATAACTGTTAAAATGCGAAACTGTGTATGTTGCCTTTTTATTTGTCTGTTTGTGTCTACTTTAATTTCGAAACGGAGCGACCTATTGACATGATTTTTATTTTAGTTATTCAATAAAAAAGGACAGGACATTTGAACTACACGGAGAGAAATATCGAACCGAGTTAGTTTGAGCAATCTCGTAATTAATATTAGTTGATGTTCACAAGTTGTAGTCGAGAGTCGAGAGCTCAATCGGTGTCTAAGAGTCTTCCTAGATGAAATTACAAATCTCCCCCTAAGCCTCTGCACAACGCCCCCATTTTTTTTCTGGATCTCTTACCGCCCCTCTTTAGACCTGCAGCGCCCTCAAGGGGGCGTTGTCGTCCACTTTTGGAAAGGCTGAATTAAATCATTATTTGCTTTTGGCAGTGGTGGCAAGTGGACAAGGTGTCTCCGATAAAGCTGTTCGACGAGAACAAAAGCCTGGCAGGGCTAAACCTACGGCACCTGCTGTTCCAGCAAGGTCGTGTAGACTACGTACGTCGCGCTGTCGACCATGTCTTCGCTCTTTGGGGTGAGGGAAAGGTCAAACCTCTCGTGGATTCTACTTGGGCACTCGAGGATGTAAGTTTTGTTCTTTTTGTCACAAAATTATTTTTTTCAACGCAGCTGTTTCGAGCCTAACCATGGAACTTAAATTTGTTTCATTTAGATTAAGATTCCTTCTCAAATATTTCCGTATCAGGTTGGTGAAGCAATGCAGAAGATGCATGACCGCAAGAACATTGGCAAACTTGTCCTGGACCCATCTCTGGAGCCTAAGCCCAAACCAGCTACACCGGCCAAGGAGAAGAAATCCGGCAAGGACAAGAAACCCGCTAAAGAGAACTCTGAGGATAAGAAGGACAAGGAGAATAAGGAGGAGGAGAAGAAACCAGCCGAGAACGGGGAAAAGAATGGTGAGGAGCCGATGAGTAACGGTAACAGCGACGAAGGTCAGTCACCAACTATTGTGACCAGGCATGCGTAGAGCGTAGAGGGCTTTACATCGTACCCTATATAAGTATACTATAGCTTTCCACAAATATCCTGACTACATAGAACTAGAGGCAAGTGCGCTAAGCACTATTCGTACTAATAGCCTCGAGTTTTATATCGAGATATTTGTCGCAATCTTTACATTTTTTATTATATATCTTTTAGCTTTTGTTTTAGCATATATTAAGTATTACTGCGCACGCATTGGTGGCTAAACGCACATTATATCTCGGGTTACGAAGAGATCGAAATCGTTTAGAATACAGCCTTTAGACATGCTTTAAGTACTTAATGTGTTTTATACTTACATATACTACAAATAATTATATATTTTGATTTTGTTGACTTCGGACGTAAAATGTGTCCATTTTTTTAATTGATCAACATCAAACACGATTTATTATTATGCAGTTATTTTAATACACATAATACAATTATCAGTCATATAGCTGCTTTTTAGAACACATATAAACGTTTGCCGAACACGTTTATTATTTCTTATTGAGATCATTTTTCGTCTGAACCACAAATATTATTACAGACGCTCTATGAATCATCACTCAAGACTTGGATATTATACAATATGATATGCATGGAGCTGTATTCTAGATAGTGCTCCCAGATTTAATTTCGTGGCTCTAGTACTCATAAGAATACTTTAGTTTGAGACTAGACAATAATTGTGATTGTCGAGCACGTTAATGTTATCAGTCTTAGAGGTAGGTACCTAAGACCCTTCTTACTTTGTTTAAAGGGATAGAGTTTTGGTAAAACAGTCTTCAGGCGTTAGTGTAGATCTTGTGCCGAAACTTTTATTAATAGAACATTTAAATTTCTGCGACGAAACATCCGGTGAGATTTCTAAAGGCAAAAAGACTTCTAAAGGATTTCAAAATGTCGTTTAGTCAGCTTGGTCATATAGTCGGGTCTGTCGATCAAAAGTTGCAAATGTTATTCTTTCAATCAATCTGATTCTCATACGCATCAATTTACAATGGAGTATTCCGACAATTTATATAAATTTGCATGTGGCCCACAGTACAAATAGTTTTTGAATTTAATTTTGTCAGAATATCTATATTAACCTGTTGAGTTATTAAATTGCATATCTAATTTAAACCAAGTGCATTGGCATGCTTTGAAAACTAGCAAGAACGCGAAGAATATCTTTATTATACTTAAGTATTTATGCTGTTTTACACATACATGGTATGCAAATGAATATACGTGCCTCTGGTAGAAAACGTTAATTATAAATAAGGTACTTAATAGTGTTTTCTACGAGTACGAATCTTATCTCAAAATAAAGTGTAAATAACGTAATGTTCAAATGAAAGTAAGTTAAGTACTTAACTAGTTAAGTAACTTAGGCAGTACCGCATTGATTTTGCATCTGGTATTGAAGGAAAATAATACAAATAAGTATTTACTTACCTACTAATCATATATACGTAATATTAATGATGAAATTACAGAGTCGAAGAAGGAGGAGAAAGAGTCTAGCTGAATTGTTTCGCCCGAGAAGTGAAACAGACAAACCACCGCATTGATTAAGTTTAAGTGAGGGGGGCTGGGGCTGCCTCTGCAGCGGCCACCCGTCGCCTGCGCTTTCCACCGGCGTCGCCAACACTTTCGTTGCCTCGTGTTTATTATTTTTATAATAAGTATATAAATACGAGATTGGTCGATCCCTGTTCTTAAATATCCCATTATAATTGTTCAATCTGTTTCGTTAAGAAAAGAAGGGATGTCTATCGAACAGCACCCCCGCACCTCGGATCGTACAATGTCGTAACCATACCTTAATTTTAATTTTTAATCCTCGACAATTACAATTTTAATTACACCACAATTTCTTTAGTTAGAATCGCCCTGACTTTTGAATCGGAATTTGAAATGCGACAGTGAAATTAACAATGAATTTGTATTTTTGATTCTTTTATTAATAATTTTGGCCTAGTTTAGTTAGGAATTGTTTCTAATCGTACGAGTCTTTTATAGTTTAATGTTTAGGACTTTATTTTTAAGATGAGATATTTTAATCTGCAGTTATTTTGATGGCTATTATATATCTAAGGTGCAGAGATGCTTAATCTTTATGTATGTTAAGCTTTAATATTTTATTAGTAAATGTTTAAAATTCGGCTCACAAGATCCCGCCCGCCGCCAGCCACGACGGCCGGCTGCCGTCCGGCCGAGATCCTCGTCGCATCTCTACAGTCCGACACCAGACGAATCAAACCTTACGTGTGATATTTTGTAGTAGATATGCTAGATGTTTTTGCGGTAATTTTATGCTGCCTTTACATGACCTATTTTTAGTTGGAGCTTAAAATGCATTATTTTATATTTTTTATACTTAGAACTTTTGTAAATTATTTTCTAGTTAAGAAAAAGATTTCACGGAATTATTTTGATGCATTCATTGCGTGGTAAGTAGTCGACAGCACCATGGACCGTCTGCCCGGTGCGGACGAACTTTTAGAACAAAATTGTGAACTATTTTTGTGGCTAACTGTAAGTTCATGATATATTATGTATATCAATAATGTCGCATATGATTGTAAGTCATATTTTTATATACCCAACTATGTAACAAGGTCTCTTTGTAAAGCTTTTTACTTACCTTTACACACAAATATCACATATCTAATCATACATAAACACTTTCAACATATATTAGGGATAATGTTTTGATACCAATATTCACTGCATTTCTTTTGATACGACTAGCATTTATATTTATCTACTATTAATTTACGTAAGGTTGTAAGTAATGTTTTACCGCCATGATGTACAGTATGGTTGTAGGTATATGTACCCAGTACTATTTAACGTTTTATCTATGTAACACATATCATGTGGATGTAATATGTACTCTGAGAGGCTGATAGTAGTCCAGCGCGCCGCGTCTCAAGAGCACACAGATCCCTCTGTTGTCCAAAATCCACATGCCGCTCAACGCCTCAATTCTGCGCCTGCGCAACGTACCTTCGCCACAACCTACTTGTTTCACAGACTGGTTAGGCTTTTTATAAAACTTTTACCCATTTATTAAAACACTTTGTGCGAGTTTACGTTGCGCGCGCACGTGTCCACTATTTACTATTTGTATTCAGTCAATGGTTTTTATATTTATATCCCAATTAGAGTATCCCTTTGCCGTTGGTTGTAATGTAGACAAGCACCGAATTCAGATTGTGTTTCATGTGAAGTAAATCAAGTAGCTTTTGTATTATTGTACTAATGACAGGACTGTCAATCGCTGCAATGTTTTCGTACGGTGGCTTGGTGCTAATCTTCGTATTGTGCGGATACAACTCGCTTCAGTGTCTCGGACCAATATTAGTCTCCTTACCATTAGTCTTCTTCGCTTTGTGTGTCAAATATGCGCGAATTTCTTATAATGTAAACATATACTTATTAAATTAATTGTGTATGTCGACCTGTATAATGGTTTAGACTTATCCTCTAAAATTTCTCCGTGTAAGAACTTATAGAAAATCAATAAGTGATTTAGGGATGTGGCGTGACTGCGCCTATGTTTGTGTCCAAATTGTTGTAGGTTAGTATCAATGATGCCAATAAAATTGTAGTCGTGGGGCGGAGGCGCGGTTACGCCACGATCTATTCAGACTGGGTCGTAATTGTATTACACATTTATTTTTATAAGGGCGGGCCAGTGTGATATCTATACTATAAAATGGATAAATAAATATGTATGATCTGTAAAAATGCTTAGCAACGTCTTTTATTTCAGATCTGTCCCCATTTTTATAAGCCTTTTACTCAGTGACATTACTACATAATATCATACCCTTGGTATATTAAAGTGACGGTGATCATACATCAAAAATTCTTTAATACATGAAAATCATAAAAATAATACGAACTATTTTCTTTTTAGTTTTAACACACATACACTCATAGTCAGGGAAACCGTCTATCACGGGTGCCATGGACATACATATAGGTAGACAACCACAAATTACATCCAAACTCACGAGAGAAATAAATGTAGGCCATACAAATATTACTCCCGGCTAGGGAATCCTCAGAACCCAGAACCTCTTTTTAAATGACTTCAAAAAAGGAGAGGTTCTCAATTCGACTATGTTCTTTTATTTATTGTGTATGTATGTTACGCGATAACTCCGGTATTTGTGAACCGATTTTCATGATTCTTTTTTTGTTGGAAAGGGGGTACTTCCATAGTGGTCCCATTTCATTTTGAAGAAAATCATCCACCTCGAAGGGTGGCTGTTCACGCATGAAAGTTCATTTTTATACATAGCGCCTAACTTTAATTTAGGAGCAGTTACTTTAATGGTTGATTTTGCTATTTCTCCAATTCCAGGCGTTTTTCTCTCAATATACTTTAAATAGTGAGAACCGATTTTTATTATCTCCAGTGTCAAGTCCTGTATAGTGGCGAACTAGGGGATATTTCAATAAAACTTAGCAAATAGACGTAATTCCACGTACTTTTGAGATCGGTTTTTTTAGTACTCTGTACTGAGATTATTTAAATTTTAGTTGCGAAAATGAGTGCTAGTGAAATGAGTGATAACGAAAATACAGTAATAGATAGGTACACATACAAACACATCATCAAAAGTTCAGCAGACCACTATTAACGTGCCTGGAAAAACAATAACATTTTCTTTTAGCAATTGTCCTAACACGTCAATATTATTTTTATTTTATTTTTTATTTTTTTTTATACATGACAGGCAAATGACTCCACTCCACCTGATGTTAAGTGGAAAGTGGTATCCAAACGCGAAGGAACCTAGTGCAGCGATGAAACCCTCACTGCACTAGCCACCTCCACCCTGCCTGCCTACAATATGCCTCTTCACGCCTCGTTTGAAGGACCCCATATCATAAGAGGGAGGGAAGACATGTGCCGGAAGGGAGTTCCATTTGTCAACCGTGCGGCAGAGAAAGGAGCCACCAAACCTTTTAGTACGCGATGGAATGCGACAGGTAGTGAAACGGTGACTACAAAGGCCAGCACGCGTGCTTCTGAGCAGGAACGGGGAAGGGGGGATGAGGTTGAACAGCTCCTCAGAGCACTCACCATGGTACATGCGGTAAAAGGCGCTAAGCGATGCAACATCTCTACGCAGTTGCAGAGGTTCAAGGCGTGATGAGACCTCTTCGTCGCCTATAATTCTAGTAGCACGACGCTGTAATTTATCCAAGGCATCGAGTAGGTACTTGGCGGAGCCGTCCCACAAGTGCGAACAATACTCAACGCAAGACCGGACCTGTGTTTTGTACAGCAGGCATAACTGGTCCGGCGTGCAAAAACGTCGCACCTTGTTCAGGACTCCGAGTTTCCGTGAGGCTGTTTTGATCACAGATTCGATGTAGCTCCTTGGATTCAAATCACAGCAGATTTCCATACCGAGCAAGGTGAAACTGCTCCGAGGTGAAAGTGCTGTGCTCATCAGAGAAGGCATGGGAAGGAACGGCGACAATTTTGTTGTTAACGCGCAAACCTGTGTTTTCTTGGCGTTGAACTCAACAAGATTTCTAGATCCCCATGCAGAGATGAGGTCCAATATCCTATTGAGCTCACCGACAAGATTAGATCGCTCTCTGTCAGTATCGGCGCGCCCAGCTGCGGGGAATCCGTAATATCCCCCATGAACAGTGCTATCATCTGCATAACAATGAATATTCCCAAGTGGAAGCATATCATTGATATGCAGAAGGAAAAGCGTGGGAGATAGGACGGATCCCTGCGGTACGCCGGCGTTCACATTCACGAACCTCGAAATGCTGCCGTCAGAAACGACGCGAATTCTCCGCTCACGAGGGAAATCGGCAATCCAGCTGCATAACTGGGCTGGCAAACCGTACGCCGGGAGCTTGGAGAGAAGAGCTTTGTGCCAGACCCGATCGAACGCTTTGGCTATATCGAGGCTAACAGCCAACGACTCGCCACGTTTGTCTATAGCCTCACCCCAAATATGCGATAAATACGCTAGAAGGTCACCCGTTGATCGTTTCGGACGAAACCCATACTGCCGATCATTAATTCAGTCAGTTGTTTGTTAAGGATCCGCTCTAAAACCTTGCATATTATGGAAGTAGTGGCTATGGGACGGTAATTATGCGGGTCTGATCGGTCGCCTTTTTTGGGAACTGGTTGCACATTAGCCTCTCTCCAAGAGTCCGGCACACGACCTGAAGAGAGTGACAGATGATACAGTCGCGTTAGCACGGGGGTCAACTTATCTGCGTAGTTCCTAAGTACAACCGCTGGGATACCACCAGGACCACTAGCTTTCCGGACGTCGAGAGACTGCAGCTGCGTACGCACATCGCATTGTCTGATACGAATATCAGACATCGTGTAGCCACAGTGAGGTAGAGTTGGTGGCTGTGCATTACAGTCGTCGAGACAGGAGTTAGCCGCAAACAGATTTGCCAAGAGGTCGGCTTTATCTTGCGGCTTGTGGGCTAGATTACCGTCAGAATATCTCAGCGGGGGCAGCGAGGGCTGGCAGAAGTTCGACGCAACGGCTCTGGCCAGACGCCAGTAACTACGACTACCAGTGGGATGCGTCAGGAGTTCTTGGCCAACTCGTGCGACGCGCTGAGCATCCGCTCTGATGTACGCTCTTTTGCAAGACCTGGTGGCATTATTGTAGGCTGTTTTAAGTGAGTTCGTATTGGGATCGTCTGAAGCTCGACCCTTGATCCAAACGCGGTATGCAGTCTGTTTGTTTTCAACTGCCACAGCACACTAGCGGTTGAACCAGCGGTTGCGCCTCCCTTTACTGACGACATCCGAATGCGGGATGTAGTATTCCATCCCGATTAAGATCTCATCAGCAACGGCAGTCGCGCTAGCTGTTGGATCCACCTCACTAAAACAGCGCTGCCGCCAAGGAATGGATGCAAAATAGTCCCGCATACCGTCCCAATCTGCCGACGCATAATGCCAAATGCGGCGTTTAGCCACAGTTGGTGGTGGTGGCAGTAACGTTGCCACTTTAGTGGATATCAAGCAGTGATCCGAAGTGCCCAGAGGGGCTTGGACCTCCACCCGATATCCAGCTGGGCGAGACGTCAGCAGAAGGTCCAACAAAGAGGGCGCGTCACCAACCCTATCTGGTATCCGGGTGGGCTGGTTTACCAGTTGGGTTAAATCGTGTGTGAGAGCGAATGTGTGGGCAGTTCTTCCAGCATGGTCAGTTTTAGAGGAACTTAACCACGACTCGTGGCGAGCATTGAAGTCCCCTAAAAACATCAATTCCGCTGTAGGAAACTGCGCCTGCGCGTCATCTGCCGCCCGAGTAAGGTGGTCTATGAGACGAGTTGTCTCCATGTCGCCGTGGTGGGATCTGCAGAGGCACATGTAGACACGGCAATGACTGCCCAGGTCAACATGTACCCCAAGGATGGAGAAGGAGGGGTCCTCCAAATGACGCAGACGGCGACAGCAAACATCTGCCAGGACAAACAAGCAGACCCCAGCTTTCGCTTTGAGGGACTCTTCAAGCATATAGCCAGGGTAATTCAAGTAGGTGCTGTCAGCCGGGCAGAGTATTTGCGTCTCCGTAAGGAACAGCATTTCTGGTCGAGCCGTCTCAAGATGTTGGTGGACGGCGTGGATGTTACTGTGGAGTCCTCGAATGTTCGTGAACTCCACCTTAAAGAGCGCTTTAGTGGTGGGGGTGTGCACCGCTGTACGACCGAAATTTGTACTTTGCGCTAACATATTGGAGGGAAAAAGAGGCGTGAAGCGAGAAAACAGTGCCGCGACACAAGCGGTCAAATCGCGGGGCTTGCTTCCCCAGAGACTTGCCTACAGACAAGTTGCGCTGATCCGCCGGACGGAAGGGCCCCCGAACCCCCCCGGGAATGGCCGCCGGGACCCCACCTCCCGGTCACCAACCGGCACGACGAACCACACCGAGATTATGTGCGGTATGGTGAGGCAGCCTCACGAGCTGGTTAAGCACGCTTGGGCCCCTGTACTGTACCGCGGGCGGCCAGCGGAACAACCGTTTCTACGGGTCTCCCTGGCCGGCGGGTCAATGCAGTTGTCCTGGCACTGGTTCGGCGGAAACCTCCACAGACCACAAATGTCGCGGCAGCGTTGCCTCGGGTTCTGGTTGTACGCTGACTGATCCCGGAACGCATCCGACTAGCGAACACTTGGCGGGTTTTCCACCATGCGCACGGTGGTCACTAACCACCCGGGTTTTCAAGTCCTACCACCAGTGGAGCAGCCGGTAGCTCAATATCCCTTAGTCGCCTCTTACGACACCCACGGGAAGAGAGGAGCGGTGAATTGTATTGTAATCCGTCACCGCACGGTTAAAAATTATATATGGTGTATTTTACATCACCATATAAAATATTTTATATGGTGATGGTATATTGTGCTGTATTGTTCTAGAAGCCGAAATAGACTAAAGAGCAGTGCTGATAAATTAAACATAAAAAAAGTGGTGTAACTCCCATGACTAACTAGACATTGGCAAAATTATTCAAGAGAAGCCAGAAACTTAAGAATAGAATATTTTTTTACTTTTTCTATTATTTTATTATTGTTCTATTATACATCTTCCTCTCTCCGGCGGGAACGGGGATTGCTTGACTTGTATTAATACAAGGCCTTGCTTGACTTGTATTAATACAAGGCCTTGCTGGCGCTCGTCCTTGTAACTCATACTCGTCCAGCAATCTCTTACTTCCCGGCAATAATGTATTAAAGCTTTGTTATAAATATTTAAGTAATGTTGATTTACCATATGACCTATGTGGGGACTGTGAGGAAATGTGTAGCAGCGAAATGCACCCAAATTACTACCAAGGCAATTGAAACGGCTGCAACATTAACGTCACAAAGTAAGAAAAAGAGAAAGAAAGTTATCGGATGCAATTATCATCTAACTGTACCCGTGTACAATAAGGCGTGTTAGGCTCCCAGAGGGTGATGCCAATCCTGGATTTATAAATAGGCCGTATAGGCCGCGGCCTAAGGGCGGCAGTGTCCTAGGGGCGGCAGATTTCAGTGGAGACAAAAGTCAAACATGTTCACTGGGTTTCTCACGGTGTACAGAAGCCTGCCACTGTTTTATGTTGCTAGAAGAGGTATATACTTTCTTCGTGAAGTCAACTGAACGTTGGAAAAAATTAACGAATGAGATAGGAAGAGGAAAAACACTCAAGAGAGTGAACCTCACTCGTTGGTCGGCTAGAGCAGATGCCTGTAAAAGTCTAAGAGATTCCTGGGATGAAGTAATTACAGTCTTAAAAATGATTGAAAATGACAGTACAGAGAAACCGGTTCCGCGAAATGAGGCCAAAGGAATTAGCGTCACATTAGAGAAACTTGAAACTGCGTTCATGGTCGTATTTTGGAGTGCTATTTTGGAAAGGTTAAACAAAGTGAGTGTTCAAATTCAGAGCTCATCTGTAGATGTATTAACGAAATCTGATCTCTATGGATCTCTAGTAGATTTTACAATAGCAGAACGAGAAAACTTTGACTATTTCGAAGAAAAAGCAATTAAGATGAGCGCACTTAAGCAATATCAAGATGAAATAAAGAGACAGCCTAAAAGAAAAAAAAAAAACGGATGAAACAACGTATGAAGAACCTGAAATACCCTCCGGCTCCAGACATTATTTCAGAGTGAACACCTTTTTGGTCATCCTTGATAGACTGAGAGCTGAAATACAGAGAAGGCATAATGCTTACTTGAACTTTAAAGAAAAATTTTCATTTTTAACAAAAGTGACTGAACTTTCAACACAAAGAGTTACAGAAAAAGCCGAGTCTCTCGTGAAATATTATACCAATGATTTAGAGGACGATTTGATTCAAGAATGTGTACATTTTCACAGTCACATTTCCTCTGATAAAACTGTAGATTGTGCAGTGAAGCCTGGATCGAACTCACTGCTCAGTCTCTCAACGTTTTTGTCGAATCAATCTCTGCATAATGTTTACCCTAACTTGGATATAGCTCTGCGTATTGCACTTTCCATTCCGGCTACAAATTGTTCTGGGGAAAGGAGTTTTTCCTGTTTAAAACGCGTCAAAGCTTATCAAAGGTCTTCACTGTCTCAAGAAAAAATGAATTCTTTAGCTCTTCTCTACATAGAAGCAGACATAATGAACACCATTAACTATGATGATATTATAATGATTTTTCTATTAAAAAGTCCCGTAAAAAATTGTATATCTTGTTTCTTTTTTACGCTCACTCTTAATGACTAATTCATTCGTTTTTTAACTTTAAGGCCTTCTTTACTACAAATGGAATATTATTATTTTAGAAAGGTATGTACATGGGGCGGCGGAAATAAAGTGGCCTACACTCATAAAAAATATAAATCCGGCTCTGGGTGATGCACAGTTCTCCTTCTTGTGGTGTGTATGATGACATGAACACCTATTAAAGGAAAACGTTTAAGAATAAATTTAATTAACATAGTGTCAGCATAATCTGAATAAAATTGTGGACATTGTAGCTTCACACAGCTGTAAGGGCCATTGTAATTTTGAAAATACTAACAAATCAAATTTTAAACAAGGACCTATTATAGTTGACGGCCGTGACAGCAGAAAAGGGATATTGGTTCGTCCATAATATCAGGCGTATTATGTGAGTCAGCTGTGGTATAATTATATCAAACTATGAGTAGGTACTATGCAACAAAGCATTTCGAGCCATCACGTCCGCCTGAAAGACTAGATAAGTTCAAGAATTAACATGTAGGTACATTTGTTTTCAAGATGCGGCGATTGTAATTATTTTTAATGTCCCCAATTTTAATCTTATTTGTGTTTTAACTTTATAACATATTGACATTTAAATTAGTAACTTTAATTTTATTTTTCGTTTTTATATTTTCATAACTATTATATGAATGTGTGAGGTGATATAATGGAATACATGCTTAAATAAATAATTGAATTGTTATTAATTATTATTCAAAACTTCGCCTTCTATTTATTTCATTTTAAAAGAAACTGCCCTGAAAAAGTGACCGTCAGATCCTGATTAAATTGCAGGCGTTGGCACTTCGTAAAAATTTCAATCGTTTATATTTTTTTAACTAATGAGGATAGAAAGCTTATAATACCTTTAATTCGTGAAAGTAGCAAATAGGTAGCAATTTTTTGGAATACATACTTCTGGAAAACCTGCTTCCTTCATGCTGAACAAAGTGGCGACCAGCCATCCTGACGCCAGACTGGCTGGTCAATAATTTTTTTTCATTTCCCAGAATATACTTATCAAAGGTGGCAATTATTTAGAAAAGGTAGCAAATAGTAGCATTAGGTTGCAATTCGTGAATATACACTCAGTGCCATATGCGATAGGCAACCAGCCATCCTGACAGTCACCCTGAAAAGTTGTCATAGTGCAAAAATGTGGCCTTATAATTTTTTTTACGCACATACTAATAGCCCCGCACTAGAGAGACTGTATCGCGGGTGCTATGGACTCATACATAGACAACCACAAATTACACTGAAACTCACGAGAGAAATAAATGTAGGCTATACAAATGTTTGTCTCGATCGTTTGTGGGCAGCTTAGTATGGTAACATTTCGGCCACACAGGCAGTAATTACTAGCGTCGTATTCCAGAATTCCACTCAATGCTTAAGTTAGGACTTAAGTATGATTTAAAGCACTAGAAATCGTACTCAAGCCCTTGCCATTACGGTTGTATTTCAATTTGTGCTTGAAATCATACTCTAGCATTGAGTAGGGTTCGGGAACCTCCCCAAATTATGCGATATATCCTTGAAAAATAGCAGTCTCAATTAGGGCTTAGAATAAGGACATACAGGAATCGAAGAATTTGAAAGTAAATGTTGGAAGGTATACAAATAGCTTCCATTTATTTAACAATTAATGGTTTGCAATAGTCAGCTTTTTTATTACAGCCCAACGTATAGCTACAAGGCATTTTGTCACCACAAACAAACTGTCAACAAAGCTAGATATTTCAAGTTATATAACTGCAGCGTTTAGTCTAAATAAATACCATAGACAACAATATTGGCGAATATATGGCAATTCTCGAAGTTGTGCGCGACGTACACATCACGATCGGGGTCCCATAAAAATGAGTGGTATACATGAACTCCTTGCTGTCGTTTCTGTCCAATACTCACACATACTATTATCCTGTATCTGAAATAATATGTAAGGGGTTAGGATCTAATTATAAAACTCAGGAAACGTTTTGATCATGGAGCTCCTTATGTTTATTTAAAACGCCCACGTTTTGCTACAAATGTACTGGTGGAAAGTGCGTCGCGTTGAAATCTTTTATAGCTCCCATTTTAACAGCAGCATAAATAATAGGAGTATTACGCAACTTAAAAATGGGAATTAGTATTACACTTCAAATTACCACACACTTTAGTTAATAGTAACTCAATATTACCTCTCAGCTTTACACTTTGGACCGTTTTGTTACATCACGTGGCATATAAGGGTAAATTTAAATATCAATTCTGAAGCTGAGCGCGCTTCCGTCACTAATTAAAGTGGGCAAATTCAGTACATGAAACCAAATAACTTACATTACGGGGAACCTTCATTTCTGATTTCATTTTAATCAGGCTATATGGACTATATAGAGGTTGGTCTTATCGATTACACGTATTTAATTTCAAAATATCATGACTGTGAACCATAGTGGCTGGTTATTTTCATTTCTTCTTTTTACTTCCTTGTCTACAGTGGCAGTAGAGACATCCGAGAACGGATATCCCTGCTAACACGGGCAGAATACACATAGTTGCGATATCCACATTTTTCCACGTCAATTTTTCGAATACGATTTAAATAGTATTTAAATTAGAAGTTCCCCTTTTACGTACTTTGCTTACGCGTTTTAAAACATATTAACTGTCGAAAAGTCTTTACAATTTACCATGATTATCTTTTTTTTCCAACTGACTAACAATATATGGATTTGATTGACGAACCTGTCATAGTTTTGTTCTTTAATCGCTAAGCGGATAGATTCAGCCAGGTTCAAGCATAATTCTGGGATCGCCTTGTCGTTGTATTGAACCTCTTCGAGTTCCGCATCGACGATATTTCTCAAAATCTTCCCGACTTTCTCGATATTGAAACGCACTTTGGGGTTCAGTTGATAGGTGGGTAGGTAGATTCGCACCTGTTTGGGTTTAGGAGGCACAGCAGTGTCGGTTGCTGTAGTAGACATTTTCGAATGTTTGGTCGATATAAGTTGGGCTTGCTAACGTTTCAAGGGCTAGTTTGGATTGCTTATAACTCATATAACCATAGTACACATATTTAGAATTTTGATAGGAATAATGCAGGCAACCATATCAGTCATATAAAAACGGGAAATCTTGAAAGATTTTGAGATTGAGAAACCACCTTGAGATGAATCTCAAGGTGGTTTTTGCGAGAATTGTTGTATTAAATATGTACTTACATGTTTAGATTTATTAATATTCCGATTACTTAAGGTACTTATCCTAGCTATGGAGGATAGCCTCTTGTGTTCTCTATAATGGATGGAAGTTTTACTTTTGTTAAAATCGGACATTTTTAAGATTTCTTCTTGAATAATTCTTCTATAGTTAAATATGAACAATGAATTTGGTTGTGTATTTATTTGTTAATGATCTAGTAGGCTCATATTTATTAAATAGCTTTTATTTTTCGTTCCTGGATCGCAAAAGCAAAAGTATCAACGTCTCTATTGCATGGTGACTTACGTGATCTGTGATGGTGACCATCGAATCGTGACACGTTCAAAGAGATTCGGTATTTTAAACCATCTTCGAAGCACTAAAATGAAATAATTTCAATGAGCTATATCATCAGCGCAATTTTTTTTGGTGCGCCCTAAAAGGAGGCATTCATTATCCTGCATTGCAGTCTGCCTTGTTGTCCACCGCGTAATGCAGGATTATGAATGTAGTCGCAGATGTGGTCTCAGCGTGCAATATATCCTGCAATCCTGCAATGCGTCCTGGGACACTCCATTACGAGGACCACACGCAGGATAGTGTGTGAGCATTCTCTTGCTTGCGCGGCGGACTCCGTCGCGGCGGGTAATGAATCGGCCGTTTTAGGGCCAGCGCAAACCAGCGGACGGCAAGGCTAAATTAAATTTATCAAAGAATATTTTGTGCTATTACAATTATTATAATAAGGCGCGTTTACGCCGGGTAGGGATGCACATTACGTTTCGATGAAGAACGATTCAAGATAATACGAATATAGCGATTTATGAATCGATTTCAATGCGATTTTTAAGCGAATCGATTCAATATTAAGGCAGATGGAATCGTCTAAATCGTATTCATAATTTATACAAAAATCTCGTCTTTTTATTTTGTTATAGTCAGTCAGTAATTAAATGAATGTTTATGAGAACAATTCAAAAGCATACAATCCGAACCGTGGATCGATTCAGAGGCATGTGATCACGGATGATATCATCGTAGTTTCAAATTTAAAATAATGTAACAAATTCTGGACTGTTAATATAATTTAAACTTTGCCCAATTGCTATATCGTTGAAAGTTCAATATTGTTCACGTTCACGTGTCATGAACAGACAACCTGACCAGATATAAATTACCACGCGACCGATAATAGATTACTCAGCAGTAGATGCATGAGAGCCGCGCCGCCGGCGCGCGCCGCCGCCGCCGCCGCGTTTTTCCTCAGACAGCATCAGACAAGTTTTTTCTAATAGGGGATGGTTCGAGTATTGGGCGATGTTAAATAAATATCTGTCGCTCATGAACTGACGCCTTAAGTGCAATGGAGGATCGAGGCACTCGATTTGGAGGGCGTTTATAGCACATGATTTCGTGGCTCCAGAGATGATTCTTAAACATTTAGATTGAATGAGATGAAATGAAAATCTGATACGAAGCAATATCGGCATATAGTTTGGAAAATATATGATTTCGTGTTGGTATCCACTCGGTAATCGCTCGGCTTGATTCGGCATCGCTATAAAATACGCGATGCAGAGTAATATCGATATATAGTTTCTAAGATATACGGTATCGGATTTTCGATATTGCCATAATATATAGTTTCAATACGATTTGTAACGCCGATTCCTACACCTAATGTTTTTGTAGTTATCTTACGATGTTGGTATCTCACAATAAAAATTGTATTTGGATAATAATACCATAAATGTTACTTCCCCGCACAAGTATACACAAAAAGCCGATAATATACATCTTTGGCGACGAACAAGCGCGTGGACTATCTCTGAGACTGCTTAACTCCAGAAAAGGCTAGTAGAACGATAAATACGACGTAAGAGCAGTAGTAAAACCTTATGCTTCTAGCTCACATATTGTAAATGACTTAACTCACATAACAAATTTTATAACGAAACAAGATCTTATTGTTTTTTCGTGGGGTGTAGCGATAGAAATCCCTTTAACTATTAACAAACGTGTGCAACATGTTATATAAATTCAGAGATAACAATATACTATTATTCAATATACGCAATAACAAATATTTGTACACAGCCACCTTAAATTATAACTTAGAAAGATTCATTAAAAATTATACAGGTGTCCCAAAAATAACACGCCAGAGCGACACTGTGGGTAGCTCACCAGCTATACACCTACCAGAAAAAAATAATTTGACTTTAGTAAAAGTCTTTTAGTTTTCGAGATATTTGCACTTTTTTATTTTTTTGGAATAACTCTACTTTTTGTTGAGTTTTTTGCTACTATTGCCAGGGTTAGCTCCAGATGGTAGTTGTTTTTATTTTTCAGGTAACCTGAATAGTTTTCCAGGTACTGCAACTAATATTTTATCTGATAAATGTCATAAAATGTGAAAAAAGTTTAAAATTAATTTGGTATACCTCGTACCCTTGTAAAAAGTTAAACGTTAACTTTGAATAGCTAGTGTGAAAAAAAAATGTATGAAACTGAATTTGCAAATGATCTTAAAAATTGCTCCACTTAATGCAGAATCAGGAATGGTACAATATTATTGAGATTTTTCACAAGAACATAGTCATTTAATTTATTTTTCGTCATAACACCCTACCAGCCTAATCAGTTTCTAAACAAAATTAAATTTAAACTTTTAAATGAATTAATTGCTAAGCGCTAGGTAACGGCGCATCAACCTTTTTCCCACGTTGTATTCGTAATAAAGGAGTGAGATAGTTACTAGGCTTTTCTTTTAGGCAAAACTTGTCTGATGCTGTCGCTTCCTCACCCTATTGGGCCCATAGAGAAGCACCTCCCTTAATTAAAAGCTTCAATAGCTTGAAAAACCTCCCTTCCCCTATTGTGAAAATCCCCAAAAAACCCCTATTTCAGATCCCTTTTCAAGCGCTAACCTTTTAGCCACGTATAATCCTCAACATTGGTGTTTGCAAACTACGCTAATCAATGCTAACTACGAATTTTCAAAGATCTTAAACAATAACTGGCACGAGTGGCTAACCATCTTTACAGACGCCTCGACGCACTATTAAGCTTTAAGTGCTCTCCCACCTCAACTGTATACACTGATGAATCTGTCGCCGTTCTGGAAGCCATCTTGTATATGAAGTCACACCGCCTAAATAAGACAATAATTTTCTCTGATTGCCGTAGCTGCCTGCAAGATATTATCAAGTTACCATTCCACTCAAGGAATAACTTCCATATCACCCTCCAAATTAAAGAACAGATAGTGCTATTGTGCCTTAATCGAAGATTAAAACGCGAAATTATACGAATCTCGAACTAAAATAGCCGTATCGGCCCGTTCTAAGGAATCCCGAGTCAATCCAAACACGCCACCTCAAATTGCCTATCCTCTTTGTGGCGGCCATATTTACAGAAACATAATTAAACGAAGACATGGCTCAAAGGACTTGTATCTTAGCCAAAATTATTAATAAAAAAATCTTTCTTTTACTAAACGATTTTATTTTTTATTTCACGCTAAATAAAACTTAACATGAGCCCTCTATTACATTTTTGTAATGTCATTAAAAAAAAATTATAACCGTTAATGTGCATAATAACCGCTTAAGTATTTTAATAACCGGCAGTCAAAGAGTACATTGTATATTCTATCTCACCACCGCACCTGTCCACCAGTCGTAATAAATCTTAGACTATTTTTTTCCATCCTCTAAGTAATAAATTAGTCTTTCAACACTGACATTGGCGAAATCGTCAACGACGGAGCCATAGATACAAAAGTCGATGTTGAAGTTGAGAGATTTATCTGAGGTCGCGGTTGAAAGGTGTGAATTTTGAATTTTGAATTTCGCTTTTCGACTCTAATTTCTCACTGAGAGTGTAAAATTGTGTCGTATTTTGTGTTGGTGGTGGTAAAAAAAAATAACATAGAGGCAAGTCCCCTTATGTTCTGTGATTCCAGCGACGAATCAGGGCTCGTTCTCTATCTGTATCCCCGTCCGTAAGCTCAATGGAGATCAACATCAATGGTCAAAAGAGTAAGCGCCATTGCTTGCGCGGACATTGATAGCTCCGCTAAAACGTCAAGACTCCCGCCGTCTGCGTCTGTTCAACATACATATACCCTGGAGGGATACGAAAGTAACTCTGACTTGAAATATTCAAACATCGATGCTGGACCCTTTCTGGTCCATGTTTCTCGCACAGAAAGTGACTCCTCTGCTTCCACAAATTCAATGCGTGCTTTAAAAATCGCCCAAACAATCTACAACAGCAAAGTCTCGGGAATTTTAGAAATAAAAAGCATTGGCAGGGACAAAGTATCAATCTACTTCCAAACACCACAGGATGCAAACAACTTTATTGAGAGTCCGCTCCTTAACAATAAAAAACTTTCTGCTGCAATCCCCCGCTTTCACCTCAATCGCAATGGTGTTGTTCGCCAGATCCCCTTGGAATGGTCCCTCGAGGAATTGGTTCACTCCATCAAATGCCCCCCAAAGGTTAAAGTTATAAAGGCTAGGAGGCTAAATAAAAAGCGTATTATTGAAGGACAAGCCACTTGGGAGCCATCTGCCACTGTGGTATTGACATTTTTGGGACAGATCCTCCCGGAGAAAGTCTTTTGTTTTAATATGTTTCTCCCAGTGGACCTATATGCTCTACCCGTAATTCAATGTCACAAATGCTGCCGCTTTGGACATGTTCGTGAACAATGCCGTTCTCATCCGCGTTGCTCCAGATGCGCCCAGAATCATGATGGCTCCTCCTGCATCGTTCCAGATGATGCTGTGTCTTGTCTTCTCTGTTCTGCCTCCCATAAAGCTACAGATTCAAGGTGCCCTGAGCATGCCCGTCAAAAGTTAATCAAAAAAGTGATGGCTGAAGACAATATTGGTTACCTAGAAGCTTCCAGACGATTCAGTTCTGTCCGGAAATCATACGCTGACATGACATCTCCTTCCCAGCACCCGCAGACTCCCCCCACCCCCCTCAAACAGTTAGGTCTCCTCCCTGTACCCCTGTCCGCCCACAGTCCCAGATTCCTTCCACATCTTATCGCAAGACAACTTTTTCAGAAAGCCGCCACAGACAAGAACAAACAAGGATACGATAGATACTCACATAACCTCATAACATCTACACCAAAATCCTTGCAATCTAATGGGTGTTCTCTCCTTAGAGACCACTCAAATAATAA